>NC_045968.1:17455924-17789150 GCF_010909765.2 Amblyraja radiata
ACGAGGGAGAGGCCACGACTCTCATTCTAAGCTGTGAATCAACTGAACTGTGAGTCTGCAAAGTACTGGCAATAAATGATTTGTTAGCCCTTAATGACAATGCCATGAGTTGTTTGGCCTGCTGCCATGCCTGTGCTTGAAACTGCAATGCTTTATTAGGTCCGACTGTGTTTGGAAGGAATAAATGCTTTATTAGGTCCGACTGTGTTTGGTTCAAAGGCTCATTTCGTGACTTCCGCTTAGTGGACAGGTTGCGCTGATTGTGTAATTTCCGGTAAGTGCAGAGGTCACACTGATTTTAGAAGCCCCAAAGTGGAGAGGCCACGCTCAGCCGTATGAGTAGTCAAGAAAGTTTCCTGCCATATATGGTGTGTGAGTGTGTGTTTGAGTGTGAGTGTGTGTGTGTGTGTGTGTGTGTGTGTGTGTGTGTGTGTGTGTGTGTGTGTGTGTGTGTGTGTGTGTGTGTGTGTGTTAGTGAGAGTGTGAGTGGTCTCAGTGACTGAGCTGCCAGCCCAAGAATCCATTCAGCCCACGATGTCCATATTAGCCCTCTGGAAACCAGTCCCTTCGGCTCACAACACCATGCTAGCACTCCAGAAAGCCCCCCCCACTGGCCAGCAATATTGGAATTGGTGGAGAGGTGGAATATTGCGTTGGGGGAACAGCCCTCCCATGTGAAGCTGGGACCCAATGGGTCCCACTTAGTCTAGTATATTACTAAAACTCTCATCTTGTTTGTTTGTGAGTCTGTCTGTCCGTGTGCCTCTCTGTGTGTTTACGTGCATAGTTATGCCCTGAATTACGTCAAAACGGTACACGATAGCACTACAATTTTAGGCCCACCTTACTCACCATTGTCTTTGTGCGTGGTGTATCAAGCTTTGTTCAGATTGATGTTACATTTTACAAGTTATTCACGTTTTAACTACAAAATCCCACTTTGCATTATTTCTTCCATCTGCACTGGCAGTTAGCAGCTATGACGTCACAATTGGATCTCATTTACATAAACTGCCCACGCAGTGCAATGAGAGATTTATTACATTGTTGTAAAGATAGGGAGATAGGGGGAGAGGACGAGGGTTGGGAGGCGAGAGGGGTTATGGAGGGAGGGAGTGACTGAGGGTAGCGGAAAGGAGAAGAAGGGAAAGGTGAGGGAGGGAGTGGAGGAGGAGAGGGGAGAGAACAGGGGGGGTGAAGAGGAGGGGGAAGGCGTGTTGGGGGATGAGGGTAAATGAGCCGCGCCTGTGCAGTTGGGGGCTATGGGTGAGTGGTGGAATATTGCGTTGGGGGAACGGGTGAGTGGTGGAATATTGCGTTGGGGGAACGGGGCCCAACGGGTCCCACTTGGTCTAGTAAACATTAAAATTGTAGTGTTATTGGCTTAATTTAACTTTTTCCTACAAGTAACTTTCCCAATTGATCGAGATTAATTTATCTTAAATATTATATGTTAAAAAATTCAACAAATATGGGTGCCAACATGGATGAGTAAATTGGGTCCTGCTTTTAACCAGAGTTATGTCACCAGGTAGACACTAAATGCTGGAGTAACAGCAGGTAAGGCAACATCTCTGGAGAGAAGGAATGGGTGACGTTTCAGTCTGAAGAAGGGTCTCGACCCGAAACGTCACCCATTCCTTCTCTCCAGAGATGCTGCCTGTCCCGCTGAGTTACTCCACATTTCGTGTTTACCTTCGATTTAAACCAGCCTCTGCAGTTCTTTCCACACGTTATGTCACCAGCACCCACTAAGTTGAGATAATTTTGGAGTTCTGCTTTTGCATGAATATACAGCTCTGCAAATCATTTATATACATTTAGATCAATATTTAACTCTAGCAGAAGCAAAGTCAGAATTGTTAGCACATTATAAATCAAGAATTTAGATGCAATCCAATATTACCTACAAGTTTGAACATAAGCACACTTTCCTTCATTTGAACCTATGGCTTAAAGATGCAATTGACAAGAAGCAGATTTGATCATATGTCAAGATTTGTAAGAATAAAATTGTGCAGCTATCATGTGGTTACTTTATATTACACTTTGAAGATCACAGCTCCATATTAAGAAGTTAAAAGGTAGACACTGAAAGAAAATACTGATCATGTTATGCAGGTGAACAAGTCCACAAAGATAACGGGCTAAGTTAGAATAATCATTCAAGAAGTAAACAAGGCCAAAGTTTTTATATTGAGAATCAGTTTGAAAATCAAAACTGGATGGATAAGAGCAGTCTAGGTAGATTACGTGAACACACAAACTAAAGATTCCAGTAATTATTGGGTCTTCTGCAAGAGGTTGAGTGGATTCTCCACAGTCAGCTGGTGCCCGATTGAAATTAACAATAGCATTGTGCAGAATGTCCGAGATATGCCATTATTAAAAATGAAATTGCGCCGCATTTGGATAGCAGTAACAGGATGGGTCCGAGTCAGTATGGATTTACGAAGGGAAAATCATGCTTGACTAATCTTCTGGGATTTTTTGAGGATGTAACAAGTAAAATGAACAAGGGAGAGCCAGTGGATGTAGTGTACCTGGACTTTCAGAAAGCCTTTGATACAGGAGATTAGTGGGCAAAATTAGAGCACATGGTATTGGGGATAGAGTGCTGACATGGATGGAAAATTGTTTGGCAGACAGGAAACAAAGAGTAGGGATTAACAGGTCCCTTTCAGAATGGCAGGCAGTGAATAGTGGAGTACCGCAAGGCTTGGTGCTGGGACCGTAGCTATTTACAATATACATTAATGATTTAGATGAAGGTGTTAAAAGTAACATTAGCAAATTTGCAGATGACACAAAGCTGGGTGGCAGTGTGAACTGTGAAGAGGATGCTATGAGGATGCAGGGTGCCTTGGACAGGTTGGGTGAGAGGGCAGATGCATGGCAGATGCAGTTTAATGTGGATAAATGTGAGGTTATCCACTTTGGTGGCAAGAACAGGAAGGCAGATTATTATATGAATGGTGTCAAGTTAGGAAAAGGGGAAGTACGATGAGACCTGGGTGTCCTTGTACATCAGTCACTGAAAGTAAGCATGCAGGTACAGCAGGCAGTGAAGAAAGCTAATGGCATGTCGGCCATCATAACGAGAGGAATTAAGTATAGGACTTCTGCAGTTGTGCAGGTCCCTGGTGAGACCACACCTGGTGTATTGTGTGCAGTTTTGGTCTCCCAATTTGAGGAAGGACATTATTGCTATTGAAGCAGAGCAGCGTAGGTTCATGAGGTTAATTCCTGGGATGGCAGGACTGTCATATGATGAAAGAATGGACGACTGGGCTTGCAGTCACTGGAATTTAGAAGGATGACAAGAACCAGGGTCCACAGTTTAAGAATAAGGGGTAGGCCATTTAGAACTGAGATGATGAAAAACCTTTTCACACAGAGTTTTGAATTTGTGGAATTCTCTGCCTCAGAAGGCAGTGGAGGCTAATTCACCAAATACATTCAAGAGAGAGTTAGATTTAGCTCTTAAGGCTAACGGAATCAAGGGATATGGAAAGGCAGGAACGGGGTACTGATTGTGGATGATCAGACATGATCACATTGAATGGCGGTGCTGGCTGGAAGGGCCGAATGGCCTCCTCCTGCACCTATTGTCTATGTATCGATGGAGCCCAATGCCATTCAGATCAGCACCGTTTTCAGACTTTAAATCTGGACTAAAACTATCCTATGGGAACTTTGAGCAAGAGGATTCAGGCTACAATTTATTTCCCCAAATATTGTTGGAAACACAAGGGTTTAAATTATGAACTCAGGAGATACATCAGGTATTTTAACTGCTAAACTTGCTTCAACATTGGAATGTTCATTCAAGTCGACCTTGACATTAGCAACTGCATTTCTTTTATCGCAATGCTACATTTAAAGTGCAGGAAAGTTCATACAAGGTATATACAAAAATATCTCATTGCAATCCCAGATTGAGAACACAAAAAGGCACACATATACATTCAAAAGTATACTTGCAAATATGGACAATAATAAAGTAATGAAATGAAACGGATACATTTGCTAGCATCAATTTGGCTCTTATGATGTACAATTCAAACCGAACTACAAGGTTGGTCCAGGATGTGGTCTATATGGCTTTGGCTTTTAACAGTGCATCATCATTTATCCTGCAGTTTCTTTTACTTGTGGTCTTTATAAATCACTGAGCAAGTATCATAATCAGGTTATGATTATCAGCCATACATTGAATATATGAAATCATAACTGCCAATGCAACGGTTTCTAACATTTCATCACATTTTTATATTTATGCAATAATCATAGAGTAATGAAGAGATCCAGCACAAGGGCAGGCCCTTCATTCCACATCACCCACCCAGCAACACGAACCCTACACCACACATTATTATATTCCCTGCTCTTGAAGTATTAAAAACTTAAAATGTCACTCTTGTGCCTTATTCATTTCTAATTAAAAGTGTAAATATTAAAGAGACCACACCTGGAGTATTGTGCGCAGTTTTGGTCCCCTAATATGAGGAAGGACATTCTTGCTATTGAGGGAGTGCAGCATTGGTTTACAAGGTTAATTCCCGGGATGGTGTGACTATCCTATGCTGAGAGAATGGAGCAGCTGGGCTTGTACGCTCTGGAGTTTAGAAGGATGAGAGGGTATCTCATTGAAACATATAAGATTGTTAAGGGTTTGGACATGCTAGAGGCAGGAAACATGTTCCCGATGTTGGGGGAGTCCAGAACCAGGGGCCACAGTTTAAGAATAAGGAGTAAGCCATTTAGAACGGAGACGAGGAAACACTTTTTCTCACAGAGTGGTGAGTCTGTGGAATTCTCTGCCTCAGAGGGCAGTGGAGGCAGGTTCTCTGGATGCTTTCAAGGGAGAGCTAGATGGGGCTCTTAAAAATAGCGGAGTCAGGGGATATGGGGAGAAGGCAGGAACTGATTGGGGATGATCAGCCATGATCACATTGAATGGCGGTGCTGGCTCGAAGGGCCGAATGGCCTACTCCTGCACCTATTGTCTATTGACCAACAAAAATCCAAATTAAACTACCTGCACAAAGTGAAATGTGTTTATAAAAGCTTGACATTTGGAGAAATAATATTTTCACACTGAATTAACAAAAAACTCCACACACTAAAACCATCAGATACAACAGCAAGAATATTTGTATCTTATTGTCTTTCTCAGCAATAATAAAAGTAACAGGAAAAATTACCATATATTCCACTTGCATTGCATTTGAAAGAAATGTTAAAATTAAACGTTTCTTTTGTTAATTTTTTCTCTGTGCACTGGAATAATTTAGCTGTCTAAACTTTGCTGCCCAGTGCAGTTGTATGTTTGAGTGTGCGTGTTGTGGCAGTGTGACTGACCATGAACAGCTCAACAGTGAGTTGTGACTTCTGCCCAACAGTGGAAGGGACTGTTGACCAGGATGAGGCGGGTCTTTGAAACTTAACAAATAGTGAAAGGCCTGCATAGAGTGGATGTGGAGAGGATGTTTCCACTAGTGGGAGAGTCTAGGACCAGAGGACACAGCCTCAGAATTAGAGGACTTTCCTTTAGGAAGGAGATGAGGAGGAATTTCTTTGGAGAGTGGTGAATCTGTGGAATTCTTTGCCACTGACAGCTGTGGAGGCAAAGTCATTGGGTATTTTTTTAAGGCAGAGATAGATAGATTCATGATCAGTACGGGTGTCAGGGATTATGGGGAGAAGGCAGTTGAGAGGGAGAGATAGATCAGCTATGATTGAATGGCAGAGTAGACTCAATGGGCCAAATGGCCTAATTCTGCTCTGTTGACCTGATGACCATTGCTGGCTGAAGGCTGTGGAGCTGGTGAGCATGCACAGTCTCCCAGCAACAGGATCAACACAGTCTTTTATACTGATGCAAATAAACATTGATAACCTTTTCCAATCAAGGAAGCAAGTTGTGCTAAAGTACAAAAAGTAAAAAATAAAATCACGAGGAACTGATGCAGCTAAGAATGGCCTAATGGACTAATGAGGACAAAAGGTTAATTTTAGGGGGTGTACTGTATTTCTAGTCTATGGACTAAAAAAGAAAAGTCAGTCATAATTCCAGCCCCTGGTTTGTTCTCCAGTGATTTACTTTTGCAAAGTGCAAGGGGATGGATATCAATCAACAACAGGACCAGAACTGGCGACTAGACAATCCCGTTGTAGGATCATAGTCATATAGCATGGAAACAGGCCCTTCGGCCCAACGTCCATGCTAACCAAGATGTCCCAACTATGATTGTCCCATTTGCCCGCATGTGGTCCATATCCCTCTAAACCTTTCCTATCCATGTATCTATCCAAGTGTTGTGATTGGAGTTATTGCCTTTGCATTGGTTTACGTCAGAAGGGGGATGTGGGCAGGGTGAGGGGGCTGCCAGGCTTATTCCTCGGCAGCAGAGGTTTGTATCACTGAGTGGGGCTGTGAGAGCGAGACTAGTCAGATGTACCCTGGGAACCAGGCACACAACCTCCTACTTTCACCGTTTCAAAACAAACTCATGACTCAAGGCAATTATAGGCTCTCATATTTTCAAAACTATTATTAAAAATTCAACGAGCAATGAAAATATTATCAGGAACTATTCCAGAAAATATCACTTTGCAAATACTAGTTGAAACTTGTGAGGTGCATGATTTAGATTTGACAAATCATGTTGGCGTGCAAATTCTTCCTGATTAAAAGATTCTCCATTTGAGATTGAGCTGGTCAAAGCATTGGTCTTTGATCGCCAAATCACCTGTCAAATCACGTGACCACCAACCTTTCCCCCCGTCCAGACAATTGACGCCTATATAACCATTTAAAATCCACATCATACGATTCAAGAATCCTCCAGCTGCAAGCTAATAAATTCCTGTATGCACTTTTTATATTGCATCTCGGTGTGACTGTTACTGGAATAATGACCTGACTGCCCGATGCCTTCAGATTCTCGCATCTCATCATTCATCTTGGCCAGGCGCAACCTGTGAAAACAATACATCAACTTGCTCAGTAAACTAACAAAGTCATCAAAGATCAAAAACAACTACTATATGTTTTGTAACTACGTATCCTTCTGGGTATTATGAAGTCATAAAATTGTACAGCAGAGAAACAGGCCCTTCAGCCACCTTGTCCACGCCGACCAGGTTGGCATAGAAAATAGACATAGAAAATAGGTGCAGGAGTAGGCCATTCGGCCCTTCCAGCCAGCACAGCTATTCAATATGATCATGGCTGATCATCCAAAAACAGTACCCCGTTCCTGCTTTTTCCGCATATCCCTCGATTCCCTTTGCCCGAAGAGCTAAATCTAACTCGCTCTTGAAAACATCCAGTGAATTGGCCTCCACTGCCTTCTGTGGCAGAGAATTCCACACATTCACAACTCTCTGGGTGAAAAAGTTTTTCCTCATCTCAGTCCTAAATGGCCTACCCCTTATTCTTAAACTGTGACCCCTGGTTCTGGACTACCCCAACATCTGGAACATTTTTCCTGCATCTACCCTCTCCAATCCTCTAAGAATTTAATATGTTTCTATAAGATCCCCTCTCATCCTTCTAAATTCCTGCGAATACAAGCCCAGTCAACCCATTCTTTCATCATATGACAGTCCCGCCATCCCGGGAATTAACCTGGTGAACCTTCGCTGCATTCCCTCAATAGCAATAATGTCCTTCCTCAAATTAGGAGACCAAAATTGCACACAATACTCCAGGTGCGGTCTCACCAGGGCCCTGTACAACTGCAGTAGGACCTCCCTGCTCCTAAACCCAAATCTTCTCGCAATGAAGGCCAACATGCCATTAGCTTTCTTCACTGCCTGCTGTACCTGCATGCTTACTTTCAGTGACTGATTTACCAGCACACCCAGATCTCGTTGCACCTCCCCTTTTCCTAAACTGACACCATTCAGATAATAATCTGCCTTCATGTTCTTGCCACCAAAGTGGATAACCTCACAGTTATCCACATTATACTGCGTCTGCCATGCTTCTGCCCACTCACCCAAGCTATCCAAGTCACCCTGCACCCTCCTCGCAGCTCACACTGCCACCAAATTTGTGTTATCCGTAAACTTTAATTCCCTCGTCTAAATCATGAATATATATTGTAAACAACTGGGGTCTCAGCACTGAGCCTTGCAGCACCCCACTAGTCACTACCTGCCATTCTGAAAAGGACCCGTTAATTCCTACTCTTTGCTTCCTGTCTGCCAACTAGTTCTCTATCCATGTCAATACCCTACCCCCAATACCATCTGCTCTAATTTTGCACACTAATCTCTTGTGTGGGACCTTGTCAAAGGCTTTTTGAAAGTCCAGATACACTACATCCACTGGCTCCCCCTTATCCATTCTACTTGTTACATCCTCAAAAAATTCCAGAAGATTAGTCAAGCATGATTTCCCCTTCATAAATCCATGCTGACTTTGACCGATCCCATCACTGCTTTCCAAATGCGCTGCGATAACATCTTTAATAATCGACTCCAGCATTTTACCCACTATCGATGTAAGGCTAACTAGTCTATAATTCCCCGTTTTCTCTCTCCCTCCTTTCTTAAAGAGTGGAGTTACATTGGCCACCATCCAGTCCACAGGGACTGATCCAGAGGCAAGATTATATTAGAAAATGATCACCAACGCATCCACGATTTCTAGGGCCACTTCCTTGAGTACTCTGGGATGCAGACCATCAGGCCCTGGGGATTTATCTGCCTTCAGTCCCAACAGTTTACCTAACACCATTTCCTGACTAATGTGGATTCCCTTCAGTTCCTCCCTCCCACTAGATCTTCGGTCCCCTAGTATTTCCGAGAGATTGTTTGGGTCTTCCTTAGTTCCTTAGCCAAAACCAAAGTTCTCGATTAACTGTTCTGCCATTTCCTTGTTTCCCCTTAAAAATTCACCTGTCTCTGACTGTAAGGGACCTACATTTGTCTTCACTAATCTTTTCCTATTTACATACCTATAGAAACTTTTTATATTTCCCCCAAGCTTTCTTTCATGCTCTTCCCCCCCCCTCTTAATTAACCCCTTTGTCCTCCTCTGTTGTTCTAAATGGCGAATCCCATTTGCCTACATTTGTCCCATATTTCTCTAAATGTTTCCTGTCCATATATCTGATAAAATGTTTTTTTTTAATTATCATTATGTCTCCCATCATGAGGGCACTTGATCATTACTGGCATAAGCTGACTGCTCAGCTACCTACTGGAGTTTGTGTGTGATATTTTGGCACATCATTTCTATTCCGTTATACGGACAATCTTTCCCCTCATTAGATCACTGTGCGGGGGGGCGAGGCTGTGAGGGGTGGGCGAGGCTGTGAGGACGGGGGTGGGAGTGGGTGAGGCTGTGAGGTCGGGGGTGGGAGTGGGCGAGGCTGTGAGGTCGGGGGTGGGAGTGGGCGAGGCTGTGAGGACGGGGGGGTGGGGGCGAGGCTGTGAGGACGGGGGGGCGAGGCTGTGGGGACGGAGGGGGGGCGAGGCTATGGGGACGGGGGGAGTGGGCGAGGCTGTGAGGACGAGGGGGGGAGTGGGTGAGGCTGTGAAGACGGGGGGGAGTGGGCAAGGCTGTGAGAACGGGTGGGGGGGCGAGGCTGTGAGGACGAGGGGGGGAGTGGGCGAGGCTGTGAGGATGGGGGAGTGGGCGAGGCTGTGAGGACGGGGGGGGGGGAGTGGGCTGTGAGGACGGGGGGGAGTGGGCAAGGCTGTGAGAACGGGTGGGGGGTGCGAGGCTGTGAGGACGGGTGGGGGGGGCGAGGCTGTGAGGACGAGGGGGGGAGTGGGCGAGGCTATGGGGACGGGGGGAGTGGGCGAGGCTGTGAGGACGAGGGGGGGAGTGGGTGAGGCTGTGAGGACGGGGGGGAGTGGGCAAGGCTGTGAGAACGGGTGGGGGGGGCGAGGCTGTGAGGATGAGGGGGGGAGTGGGCGAGGCTGTGGGGACGGAGGGGGGGCGAGGCTATGGGGACGGGGGGAGTGGGCGAGGCTGTGAGGACGGGGGGGGGGGGAGTGGGCTGTGAGGACGGGGGGGAGTGGGCAAGGCTGTGAGAACGGGTGGTGGGTGCGAGGCTGTGAGGACGAGGGGGGGAGTGGGCGAGGCTGTGAGGATGGGGGAGTGGGCGAGGCTGTGAGGACGGGGGGGGAGTGGGCTGTGAGGACGTGGGGGGGAGTGGGCGAGGCTGTGAGGATGAGAGAAGAATGGGCGAGGCTGTGAGAACGGGCGGGGGGGGGGGGGGTGCGAGGCTGTGAGAACGGGTGGGCGAGGGTCACCACAGACTGTAGATTATCACTCCTTTACATTGGAGATTAATTGATATTTGCCAACAAGATCGCAATGAATGGCAGAAAAGACCAAAAATGCAACTTCTAATCCTTTCTACCGAACAAAAATGTGGTTAATAAAAGCAGGTGTGGGCATTGAAACGTACAGTGTGACGATGTCTGCATTGGCAGCTTCCACAGCGATGCTGAGTGGGTCTTTCTGGTCTCCGTCCCGTGCATCTTGATCAGCTCCTCGTTTCAGAAATAAACACACTTGTCTGAAGTAAGATAGAGAAAGGTCATGAATATTGCTGCAAAATCATCAAATAGAATTGCTGCACACTGGAGTCTTATACTCAATGTAACACAAGGGTGCATTAACCGATCAGAAGGAAATCTACCAAGTCAAGCAACAGAGATTAGAATTGGCCCAACATGAATACAAACAGCTATATGATGTTAGGAAAGATAAATCTGATAAAAAAGATACATCATCACGTGACGCTACAATGCTAATCTCCCCCCTTCAGCACGGGCGTTTGCAGGATTGAGTGCAGGACAGGTGATTTATCCAGGAGTGGGGCTCATCTACAGCCTCTAAATGATCAAGTCCACCCCTCACTGAACATGCCCTCTCTGTACCCTCCACTCCCTCACTCACTTACCACCAGTTCTAAAGTATACTTACATTCATTCTTTACTTGTCACCACTGTTAAGCTACTGCCACGGTCCCACAAGCTAAATTACCACGGTGGTCTTTCAAATGATTACTTTGCCACCATTTGTTAAAATTGCTTTTGGAATAAGTTTGATGAAATGTACATTCTTGTTAATAAAAGGGGGACGTGTTGGCAACCGTAAGTGATAACATTCAGAACTTGGGCTGGGTTGGTCTGCAGTATCCAGGTATTAACAACATTCTCAGATTCACATTCAACTGAACAGAAGGTTGTTGAAGATAAAAATCAGTCGGAATAAATTAACACTTTTTGGCAACAAAGAAGGGCCTGGCCAGTTCTGCTCTTCATCATTCACCAACCACGACTGTCCTGGGATGGTGCAGAGGGTAGGAGCGGTGGGCAAAACTGTGAGGGGTGGGCGAGGCTGTGAGAGCTGAGCGAGGCTGTGAAGAGGGGTGGGCGAGGCTGTGAGGAGAGGTGGGAGAGGCTCACCACAGACTGTGATTCCCCACAGACCAGGCCAGTCTATAACTGGCCCACAGGTTGCAGTGAAGATGGAAGAGTTTGTGGTGAGCTGTCACCATCTGACAAATAAATATTCTCTGACATGTAAACAACTTGCCAGCCGTGTGATGTGATGTGATACTCAGTGCAGTCTCAGTGTGTGAACTACGGCAAGTTTCCAAGCCTGGTCCCATCCTGACGTTTAGTTTGTTGATCATTGATTCGACACCCATCTCCCCCTCAGCTGTCACCAGATTAACAGTTACACAATCTCAGGCACACGAGGGCAGACAAGAGAAACTCAAACACAAGGAGCCCACGTTGCTGAGAGTCATCTTACAGCGAGGAATATGTCAATCCTATAACACACCATAGAAATCAGATTTCCTCCCCTGCCACTTTGTACACAACTGAAAAGATTAAACTGTCAGTGATATGTAGTTGGTAAATTTGGAACTCTTCCTGCTCTTTTCAACAAGGTCATTGACAATAAAAATGATTCTCATCTATCAGCGCTTCACACCTGAACTCCCTCCAATGTTCTGCACTGTACACCATTTTAGACTGTCGACAACTCTCCCAAACATATTGAAGCATACAACCATCCCGACATGTTTTTGAAAACCAATGCCAAGGTGCTTATTGGAAGCATCTCCTGCCTGCTGCGGTACATCATACACGGAGCAACATTAAGCCGATCGTTCACACGCCACTGAAAGCAAGTACGTTTGTTACCCGGTGTGGCCCAAGATGGTCGCATGATGCAGTGGGCCTCTGCCGTGGCTGTCCCTGCGGTTTACATCCGCTCCATTCTGCAGCAGAAACTCACAGGCAACCAAAGAACCCTATGATGAAACAGAGTTTCAAAATTCACACATAGTAGAGGAAAACAAAGTAAAATGTTATTCATTGGGGTGTCAGGGGTTATGGGGAGAAGGCAGGAGAATAGGGTTAGGAGGGAGAGATAGATCAACCATGATTGTGTGGTGGAGTAGGCTTGATGGGCATAATTCTACTCTTATCACTTATGAATTAATAACAGTCCAGGAAGAAACGGCTAAAAGGAACTAACCTAGATGTACACAAAGTACGGGAGGAACTCATCTGTTCAGGCTGGACAAGGGCCCCGAACTGATACGTCGTGTGTCCATTCCTGACACACTGGTTTGCTCCAGGACTTTGTGTTTCATTATATCCTGGTGGGTACACAAATGCCATTTCCCTGCACAATGGCACACAGATGATTGACTGTGATGTGTGCTGTACTGACATGAGGTCGAGTCATGTTTCCTGTCCATGTGTTTAACTACAGGGATCAGAGTACATTCATAACCAAGCACATTGTTCCCAAGCTGTGAGATAAACCAGTTGATGGCACACGCACAGAAATCCCATGGAACAAATCAGCAAAACATTTTAGTCACTCAGCTTTCCCATTTGCTTGCCTGTGCCAATCACACACATGCAGCAATGCTTCAACTATTGGAGGATTACTCTTAATTGGATTGAAATAAATATTAACATGACCTCACTGAAGCAAACATTTGTAAGTGAACGTCTTGAGTAAGCAGCCAAATGAAAGACAAGATGAGAGTGGTGGCCACACTTGCTGCCCTGTGATCACACGCATCTCTAGCACGTGGACGTTCTGGTCAGGTGAGATTCCCACCCTGTGTACTATTCCCTCAGTGGAGACCACATTGCTGACGGCACCTACCCCCAGCACAGCCTGAATGAGAGGAGTGGCCTTGTTGTCGTCAGGATGAGCCCAGTTCACATCAGCACCACAGGCCAATGCCTCTGCCATGTCAGGCAGGCTTCGACGGTGAGCAGCGGTGTATAGCTGTAATCCTATAGGCATCGCTTTCACTTCTTGCGAAGCGCACAAATCCTTTCCCACTCCTTCTCCCAGAAACTGTTCCGAAGCTTTGAAGGGAACAACATAATTTTAGCATATTTTTCACTGACCGTAATCAAAGTTTCATAATTAAAGATTCTGAACCATGCAATTGATGAAATAGCGTTAAACGTACATATATCTGATCATATTAATAAAAAGGATTGGATACCAGGCAATCAACGCTCAGGTTCAAATCCCTCTCACCCTGGCCACAAACTCTTTGAATCACTTCCCTCTGGAAGGCGACTCCGGACTGTCAAAGCTGCCACAGCCAGACATAAAAACAACTTTTTTTCACGAGTAGGAGCTCTACTCAATAACCAAAAATCTGTAGCCTCCTTTTGCTCTGTTTTTTTAAAAATTTCACATGTTTAATCAATAATGTTTTATTATTAATGTTTAATGTTTTATGTGTCATTCTTAACTGTCACTGTGTGTCATGTTGTCACTTGCGAGCGGAGCACCAAGGCGTATTTTTTGTATGTGAATACTTGGCCAATAAACTTATCCATTCATTCATATTCATTCATTCATGAGTACAAATCACACACACCTAACATAAACGGGTAAAAAGACAGGGAAGTTTCATCTACAAGGGAGGCTATTAAATAACTGCTGCTTTTTGCAGTTGCCCAATCTTACTAACCTTTCGCTGGTACATTGTTATTGGAGGTCAAAGGCACCACCACATCTTTGTTCCCATCAGAGTTATTCAGAACTCCATTGTCTGAATTTTTTACCCCTTAAAAAAAACGGACAAGTTAAGCAAGATGGATTTGTTGGATTTGAGTTGATGCACAAACGCTTCTATGAACAGAATGAACACAAAACTGTGCACAATGACACAGAAATATTTTGCTTCTACCAGTCATATTTACGCTTACAACACATTTGTTATTGCAAAAGTTTGTTTATTCAGCCCATAAAAACTATTTAAAACAAATTGTTACTCATTTGCCAGAAAGTCCAAACGTACCAAAAGAGAATAGACCAGAAACTAATGTTCGTGCACATTACTACATTCTGAATGCTTCCAAATTAACCAAGTTAACGTAACAATCTGATTTTTGCAAAGATATTCCTTGGGAATCTATAAATTATTTGACTTTTGTTGTTGTTGTAATACATGAATTGTGTGGAACTTAAATGCACATAAAGTGCCCTGTCTATTGAGGGTTGATGAAAAGCAAATCATACACAAGAGCACCATGAATGACATCCAAATATTCTAAATGTTTAAGAAGGAACTGCAGATGCTGGAAAAATCAAAGGTAGACAAAAATGCTGGAGAAACTCAGGGGGTGAGGCAGCATCTATGGAGCGAAGGAATAGGTGACGTTTCAGGTCAGAAGGGTCTCTACCCGAAACGTCACCTATTCCTTCGCTCCATAGATGCTGCCTCACCCGCTGAGTTTCTCCAGCATTTTTGCCTCCCTTCCAAATATTCTAACATTTCACTGTCATAACTAAATGAATATGTTCACACTGCGATTATTTCTGCAATATCCAAAGTGATTAAACAGTGACTATAAACTGAAGAGAAAGAATGAAATCAATATGGGAAATGCTAATTGAACAAACAATGTTTTAAAATCATGCATCAACTCAATCAACCATGGTGGAATAAGCGGGTGATTATTTTGTAGGCCAGGCACTAAGAAGCTACATAGTGCGGTACAGTACTTACTACTGTTAGATTTTGAAGTGGTGTCAAAGTAGGAGAATAGCGAGTCTAGCTCATCTGGGCAGAAGAGAGACTCCCGTCGTGGCTCAGTGTTACTAACAGCGGCTGGTTACATGCATGTTAGCAAAGCAAAGCAGCCAGGGAAACAGAGGGAAACAGAGGAAATAGCTTTTGAGAAATTCAAAGAAAAATACAACATTGAAAGAGAGATTGTTAGTAATAGTCTGAAGAGCATTACTGAGTTTGGTAGACTTAATATAGTTATGCGTTCCTTACTGCAGTTGTACACGTCTGTTGTGATCCAGTGGTATGAATGAATAACAAAGAGTAGAATGCTGGCCTGAGGCTGGTGGCTGGAATAGCCGCAAAACCTTCAACCTGTGTCATTGGGGCAGCTCAACTCATGGGTAGACTCGCAGTAAGAGCCGGCAGTACCCGTGCCTCTGGTTGGCGGGCAGTAAGTGGCGGCACTACCCATGTCTCCGGTTGGCGGGCAGTAAGAGCCGGCAGTACCAGTGTCCCTGGTTGGCGGGCAGTAGGTGCCCCTGGTTGGTGGGCAGTAGGTGCTGGCAGTACCCGTGCCTCTGGTTGGCGGGTGACCGGATCGGTTACCAAGATGGCCACTGTCCAACTCATTGTTGGAGCCAGTATTGAGTCAGCTGCTACAAGGTGCAGTGTCATGCTGATTATAGCAGCAGACAGACCCGAGCTGGTAAGCAACCTGCAGCTGGGAGGAACCTCTATCAGAGCCTGGCTCCTTCACGATTCCATGACTGGTGGTTGGCAGTGCGAAGGGGGGGGAGAAGGGAAGACTGGCACAGATTCCAGCATCTGGCATTTATGGTGGCACAGTGGCAGGGCAGTAAAGCCAATGCCGTACAGCCCCTGAGACACAGGTTCAATACTGACGGGTATTGACCCAAAGATCTGCAGGTTTGTCGGGTAAATGCCCCCAGTGTGTAGGATAAAAAGGTGGAGTTCACATGCTGGGTGGCAGAGATTCCTTTGAAGAGCAACCAGGGTCAGAGAGGAGGAAGTTTTATATGGATTGGACAGGTTTGGAGGGATATCGACCAAATGCGGACAGGTGGGACTAGTGTAGCTGGGACATGTTGGCCGGTGTGGGCAAGTTGGGCTGAAGGGCCTCTTTCCGTGCTGTATCACTCTATGGCTCTAAGTCCTGCATTGCACATATTGCCAGATCTGGAGAATCTAGTCATGTTGAAGTCCTGCCACTGACCACAAACTCCAGGCCAAACATTTGCACTTTCCTTTTATATAAAATAATTCATATTTTTTCAGGTCACTGGTACTCCACACATTACACGACAGATAAGCTACCTGAAGTGTTCCCTGGAACAGAAAGAAGGTTGGAGGATTTTTCACAGGTATCCTCCTGTTGACTGGTCCGCACATTCTGTCTTCTTTTTGATGAAGTTAAAGTATGAGCTTTCTGAATAAACTTCTTTTCAACATACTTAGCTTTGATCCAACTTTCCTTCTCAGGCCTAGTGATAATTGTGCAGAAATATTTGAACAGAAACTTGTGTCACGTGCCTTGTGAAACACCCAACGCACGACAGGTGCTCGCATCTTTTTGAGTTTTGACAGGTTTTGCATTTGAGAATTAGCACATGTTTTACATTAAAGAAATATAATCTACATCTAAAACTGCCTGTAATCGATTTAACATTTTTAACCTGAGTGGCAATTATGGTAAATATTTTACATTAATACATATGTACATATATCCCTGAACTCTACCTCCTCTACATTGACGACTGCAACATTGTTACTTCCTGCACCCATGCAGAACTCACTGACTTCATCAACTTCATAACTAATTTCCATCCTGCATTCAAATTCACTTGGACCATCTCCGACATTTCCCAACCTTTTCTAGATCTCACCGTCTCCATCACAGGAGACAGATTATTGACTGACATCTATTACAAACCCACTGACTCCCATAGCTATCTAGACTACTCTTCAAAAAGCCCTTGCTTTCCCTGTCTCTCAATCCCCTCCCCCTTCCCAGTTCTCCCACCAGTCTTACTGTCTCCGACTACATTCTATCTCTGTCCCGCCCACTCCCTTGACATCAGTCTAACATCGACCCGAAACGTCGACCCGAAACGTCACCCATTCATTCTCTCCAGAGATGCTGCCTGTCCCGCTGAGTTACTCCAGCATTTTGTGTCTACTTATACATTAGAAAGCATACATTTACCTTTAGCATTTATTTACTGCCTTTCAAGATCTCAGACTGTTTTGCATTCAAAGAAATAAATCTTATACAATTAATAACACTACTTACAACTGGGTAAAATAGAATGATTAACCTCTTGAACCACTTTAAGAGGACCAACACAATGGAACAATATGCCAACCATTGCAAATTGTTATCGGACCTTTAATATCTACTATCAGAACAAGCAGAGAGAATTATTGTTTAAAGCGTGTTGAGCCAAAATGATATGTGAATGCTTGTGACATCTTGTGTAACAGTGACCAGTTTTACCACATTTATTCATTACCTCGGGTCTCCTGGATTTGGTTTCTTGAAGTATATCGCATCCACCTGTGCCTCATAGATTCTGTTGATAACGTTATTTCCTAATGCACACATAAGCTGGAGAACAAAACGAGAACATTTCAGCTTGACGTTCACTCTCAGCAAATACAGAATAATACCAGTGACATGCCAAAAGTACAATTGTGAAGATGAAATCTTTTACTGCAGATTCAAATCTTCCAAGGTACCAATGGAAGGTATATCTATATAATAACCATATAACAATTACAGCACGGAAACAGGCCATCTCGACCCTTCTAGTCCGTGCCGAACACGTATTCTCCCCTAGTCCCATACACCTGCTTCAGACCATAACCCTCCATTCCTTTCCCGTCCATATAACTATCCAATTTATTTTTAAATGATAAAAAAGAACCTGCCTCCACCACCTTCACTGGAAGCTCATTCCACACAGCCACCACTCTCTGAGTATAGAAGTTCCCCCTCATGTTACCCCTAAACTTCTGTCCCTTAATTCTCAAGTCATGTCCCCTTGTTTGAATCTTCCCTACTCTCAGTGGGAAAAGCTTATCCACGTCAACTCTGTCTATCCCTCTCATCATTTTAAAGACCTCTATCAAGTCCCCCCTTAACCTTCTGCGCTCCAAAGAATAAAGCCCTAACTTGTTCAACCTTTCTCTGTAACTTAGTTGCTGAAACCCAGGCAACATTCTAGTAAATCTCCTCTGTACTCTCTCAAGATACATTTCTATACTGCAACGTCCATGACTGAAAGTACTGGCATTTTACCATTATCATCAGATTTCATCACACCAACTCCAGCTACCTTAAGGTTTGTGGGTGACAGTAAATATTTTGTATGTTGCAAGGGTTAAAACGCCAGGGAATCTGATGAAGCTGTGTTGTTGTATGTCCTCCTTGACTGACACAGGTTCCAGCACATGTATTTTTGCTCTTTGAGAACTGCCACAACGACCGTTCCAGTCTTGTACTTCGCTGTGAGTGTGTTTATGTACAGGAAGATTTTACTCAATTGTACACAAGGAACTGCACTGTATCAAGGTATATATGACAATAAAGTCCCATTGGACCAATGTATCTTTATGATGTTTCATATTAAATCTGTATATTTTATGCACAAGCTGATCACATATTTGAGTTGTAATAAAATATCATATAACAATCTCTCTTGTTACCAACAGCTGAATACTCACTTTTATGAGCTCAGGTTCCCACGAATCCAGAGTCAGGGAACGCACCTTGGAAAAATGGACACCCAGACTTCTAGATGTAGAGAACAAATGAAGTTAGGCAACAAAAACAACGCCTCTGCCGTACTGGACAGATAGCGCAACACACATTCTAGTTGTGGCCAAGCTAATTCTCCCATCTTGTGGAGCTTTCCCATTGCAACAGGCTTTTCATCACTGGACATCTGGACATGGCACACTTCACTGGACACCTGGACATGGCACACTTCGCTGGCAGTGAAGAAAACGAATGGCATGTTGCCTTTATAACAAGAGGAATCGAATATAGGAGCAAACAGGTCCTTCTGCAGTTATACAGAGCCCTAGTGAGACCACACCTGGAGTATTGTGTGCAGTTTTGGTCCCCTAATTTGAGGAAGGACATTCTTGCTATTGAGGGAGTGCAGCGTAGGTTTACAAGGTTAATTCCCGTGATGGCGGGACTGTCATATGCTGAGAGAATGGAGCAGCCGGGCTTGTACACTCTGGAGTTTAGAAGGATAAGAGTGGATCTCATTGAAACATATAAGATTGTTAAGGGTTTGGACACGCTAGAGGCAGGAAACATGTTCCCGATGTTGGGAGAGTCCAGAACCAGGGGCTACAGTTTAAGAATGAGTAAGCCATTTAGAACGGATACGAGGAAACACTTTTTCACACAGAGAGTTGTGAGTCTGTGGAATTATCTGCCTCAGAGGGCGGTGGAGGCGGGTTCTCTGGATGCTTTCAAGAGAGAACTAGATAGGGCTCTTAAAAATAGTGGAGTCATGGGGAGAAGGCAGGAACGGGGTACTGATTGGGGATGATCAGCCATGATCACATTGAATGGCGGTGCTGGCTCGCGCACCTGGACCACACACATTTCACTGGACATCTGGAGCACGCAGAATGCTTTAATGTCCAGGAATATGAATCGGCAATGGGGAAGCTAGGGTGGGTCCCTTGGGCCTGCTTTGCTACCCAATGTGAGCGTGTTTCTTCCACATGAGCTCTATCAATTTCTATTCCTTTAACTGTCCAAAGACCTATCTTTTGCTGCCCAACATTCTGACAGTGAAGAGAAAATAGAGCAGGGGTTGGGATTCATCCTTCCATTAAACCGATATCTGGCCAAATTAGACATGTCATGTATGGAGGAGTTAATATTTGTAGCAAGAATGTTAAACTTCCACATGACACACACAAAGGCATTCTCTTAAAACATTAACTGAGTACCCCTCTGCTCCTCCCTCCCACCTGACCATGCTCCTGAACTGTAAATACATGTCTAACTAGAGTGAAAGGAGCAACCGAATAGAATGGTGATCCCGCAGATCATTTCCAATCAAGCATCCCTCATCCCTGATATGATAATACCTGTGAATGCCTGAACATTCGATGCACAGGGTGATTCCCAGATTGATGCTAGCCCAGCGAGGGTCCGACTGGCCACAGTCGCAGCAATTGCTGTTGCCAGCGATACACTCGACGCGCTGAAGTACACTTTCGCCTTTCACTGGGCGCTCCTTCAATTCACTCCCCGAGTCCAGACTGCTGGTCGATGGGGACGACCTTCTGTCCAACTTCTGAAGCAGCAAATAAAGTTATTGCTTTTCCTTTATTAATTAAACTCTACTTCATCCCATTACAAACTTTAAGCTACACATTGTTCTTTATAGAGTTACAGTTATACAGCACGGAAACAGGCCCTTCAGCCCATCTCATTCCAACTCGGCCCCACCTTATTCCCGGTGAATATGGTAAAAACAACAAGCACAAAATATTTGCACTTTGAGCCACAGATATTGCTTGGTTCTTGCGTGGAATATCCACCTCACAGTTTGCACAGCGCTGCTGTTCTTCCACCATCTCCCTGTCGACTCTCTCTGGAGACTGGTCATTAGAGCACTCACCTCCTTTCAATGTCACATCACCACAACCTTATAATGAGACAGAACCATTTGGAATGCAATGGAATACTTCATTGTCACGTGTGACTAGGCACAGTGACATTCTTTGCTGCATACACAATGTATACAAATAGCGGCCACCTACGGCAATAACAAAGTTACAAAGCTCCTCTTGATCCCCCCCCACGGCGGTCCCCCTACGCCGGGTCCTCCATTGTTCTTGTGAGTGTAAGCGCTGTTCGCCACAGGCAATAGAAGTCTGGGATCCCTCCTGCCACAGGCGATGAGACTGGAGTCAATAGGTGATTATCAGATATCAGATTATCAGATATCATGGGGAAAGGATGAAGGGGTGAATGGTACCCAGGAACAGGCCACAGGTTGGCAAAACGACCACACGAAGAGTGAAAGTAGGACTCAACACATCATTCACTCTATGTCGTTGTCACTTGCGGTCGGATCACCAAGGCAAATTCCTTGTATGTGAATACTTGGCCAATAAACCTATTCATTCATTCAAACCGCACAGCACTGATTGAAAGGGGATTAATGGATTTGAAGAGGAATAAAGAACAAGATGATGAAAATGGCTGAAACTGCCTCAATGGTTTCCTCATTGCTGTCACAATCTGAGAATATAATAAACAAAACTCGTGTCCAGGCAGGCCTGACTCCCCCACAGTTACGTTGAGATTGTTATATTATACATGCTTACATAGGTCCCTCCAAGCTATAGCCCTCCTATCAGATTGAAACATTAGTAGGGTCATTATTATATTTCTTTCATTGCTCTAGGAACATTAGACAATGCTTCAAGGCTGTATTTTATATTTGCCAATTCCCAGCTGTGAGCATTTAAAAGCTTTATCCTTGAAGTGTGCATCTCACAAGATGTAATTGTTACAGTAACTTGCGTACATCTGCATGGCTTTCCTCTCCCTTCTCCTTGTATGCTGTCGCTATACTGGCTTGAACAGCTTTGATCCAAACTTGCCGGATTTTTTCAGAATCTGCTTGCAACATACAGCTCCTACAGGTGTAAGCATTCAGACGTAAAGTCAATGAAACTAGAGAGAAGATGGAGTTATAATCCATGTAGCAAAAAAGACTGAAAACACAGTCCAAGTATAAATGTTACAGGAAACAGATCACAAAGTCAGTCAATCTGAACATCTTTTATGCTGAGTTTAGAAACAACTGAAGGTTGTATGAATCACAAAATGAAAATTATACTTCATTAATTTTACAAGTACATAAAGAAAATGCCAGTAACTTTATAACCATTCTGCCTCACCGTGAGTCTGCATCTTTGAATCCATCACCACCAGGAATGTCACACAGGTGACGACAACTAAAAGTGGGATTAGAATCATAGAGTGGTAAAGAAGGCATACTGTGTGCTTGCCGTCATAGGTCAGGCCATAGGGTATAAGCGACAGGAAGTTATGAAGCAGCTTGATTAGACTCTGGTACGGCCACACCCAGTATTGTGTTGGAAGGAACTGCAGATGCTGGTTTACACCGAAGATAAGACGCAAAATGCTGGAGTAACTCAGCGGGACAGGCAGCATCTCTGGAGAGAAGGAATGGGTGACGTTTCGGGTCGAGACCCTTCTTCAGACTGAGAGTCAGAGGAGAGACTCACCCCCAAGAAAGGTCTCGACCCGAAACGTCACCCATTCCTTCTATTCCTTCTCTCCAGAGATGCTGCCTGACCCGCTGAGTTACTCCAGCACTCTGTGAAACGTCACCTATCCATGTTCTCCACAGATGCTACCGGACCCGCTGAGTTACTCCAGAATTTTGTGTCTATTCTAGGAGTTTTTGGTGTAGTTCAGGTCACCTCATTACCAGAAAGATGTTGAGGCTTTGGGTAGCGTGCAGAGGAGGTTTACCAGAACGATGCCTGGATTAGGGGGGATTAGCTACAAGGAGAGGTTGGACAGACTTGGATGGTTTTCTCTGGAATGCTAGAGGTTGCGGGGAGACCTGATCGACGTACATACAATTATAAGATGCATCGATAGGGTAGAGACCGTCCCCCCCAAGGTGAAATAATCTAATACTGGAGGGCCGAGGTTTAACGTGAGAGAAGATGTGCGGGGCAACTTTTTCTTTTCCACTCAGAGTGGTGAGTACCTGGAACGTGCTGCTGTGATCGGTGGTGGAGGCTGATACAGTAGTGGTGTTTGAGAGGCACATGAATATGCAGAGAATGGAGGAATACAGGTTATGTGCAGGTAGATAACGGATGGTCTGCGCATCATGTTGGGCACAGACACCGTGGCAAGAATGGCCTGTTCTTGTGCTGGACTGTTCCATGTTCTTGTCACAATTGGTCCTGGCTATAAATAAAAGTGATGGTAATGCTGCAAGGCCATTTGCAACCTGCAAACACCAACCATCTCGACGCTACTCTATGATCCTACCAAAGAATGCTTTACTAGACACCAACAATTAACTAGCAAGTTATATCTGCATGCTAAAGTCCATCCAAAATCACTAAAGAAAAAGCAATATGTTTGGCCACTTACTTTGTAGGTGAGACGACTTCAAAGCAGAAACGTCTCTCAATATCCTCACATGGCTTGACTGTACAAAGTCGTAAATCATCAACTACTACAGTCAGGTTATCCTTAAAGGAATGTGTGGGGAAAGAAACACTGGTTAGACTAAAGTATACAATGATTATGGTTATCACAAATCTGCTGGTGAGCACGACAGGGACAAATCCAGCACGGTGCTCGGATGTGGGAAGAACAGTAAAACACAGGAGGTGTTTAAGATCCAATGAGTTGTGTTAGACAAAGACTCTGTGGCCAAACACTGGCAGAGTTGTCTTTGACAATGTAATTGGATCTTTATTAACATTTTCAGTGGGTACGCAACATGTCAACAGTTTATCATGTTTCTGAACATTGATATTTTTTACTCAGCAATTAACAGCCAAAATCAATTCATACTTAAAACACGGTCTAATTCTGCTTACCCTGAACTTCTTTTGGTAAACAAGCTGGTTGTTCTGAATTGAAAACCAGCGCCTGTAATGAGAAAAACATCATTTGCAAATAGGAAGTAAATGGGCATCAACAATATTTCCATTGAACAGCAACAACATTTTGACAGATAATCAACTCTCTTCCACTCCTTCTCTTAGCTGCAGTTTCTTCAGCTCTTATTAGCTCACTTCTGAAGGTCTTGACTTCACCTCACCAGTGGTGTGTGACGTATGCACTACTGATGGAAGATCCTCGTATAGACTGTGTTCTCAGCTCATGTCCCTGCATATTGCTGGGTGATGTTCAGAAGCAAAGACCTGACCATCCTTCTTACCCATATTCCCACCCACATGTGTCTCATCACAATGGTTTGTGGGAACAATGTCAGACCCACACAGCTCAGTGATGACCAGGTTTCAAAGCCACATTTCTACTAAAACCCTCCCTCCTTCTCTCCTCCTCTTGTTCACCTTCTCCCACTCCATCCCACACACAGATCTCCAGTCCAGCCAACATGCTGATGACAGCACATAACAATATCCCAACCTGAAACGTCACCTATCCATGTTCTTCACAGATGCTGCCTGACCCGCTGAGTTACTCCAGCACTTTGGCTTTTTTATATGCATCACCTCCTTAGAATGATTGAGTTCTACACTTTTCTTCCAGCAAGAAGCTTCAGACTAGATGTGAAATCCCAGAAATCAACAATCATTATGTGATATGACCAATATTATTGCTCATCTCCAATTGCCTACTGCTTAATAACTCCATAAATGCATCTGCAATATCATCATGTGGCCTATTGCACCACTTGACCGAGAAATCTCCCAAACTGTGAGAATGAGTTGACAAGACTGCTGTTGCGAGTTGAGTATTGACTGCACTGTAATCATTCATTGATCCACACAGCCAGCCCATACATTGTTAAACACCCCATTCCCACTCTGCAATAGAACATATGCAACAGATAGTTGTTCTTTGTACTCTCAAGAACATCAAAAGTTTACACTTGGAAAATAGATTTGACAATGATGCTTGGTTTTCACAACAGATATTAAGGACATAATTTAAACAAACGAGTATTTTTGTTCTAAATAAACCAAACTCATTAGTTGAACACTTTTTTGAATTTTAAATATAAACATTTTCTTTAATATTAAAGTCGATTTACCACACATAACGTGAGGTGCAGCAGGGTGGTTAGATGGATGGTTAGTTTTGTTAATATTGTGAAAGGCAGAACAAGCAGAGAATGCTGCCTCTGGTTTGCAGCTAACACTGTGTCCATGCTGTGGAAAGGACA
Source organism: Amblyraja radiata (assembly GCF_010909765.2). NCBI lineage: Eukaryota > Metazoa > Chordata > Chondrichthyes > Rajiformes > Rajidae > Amblyraja > Amblyraja radiata. The sequence continues at coordinate 17,480,943 of NC_045968.1, forward strand.
GCAATGTGACCAGTTTAGAAGCCATGGATTAAACCAGGTTTACCCGAAGTTCTTTGGACACTTGCAGACAGGTGAGAGCTAATATTCAGACACAGGGTTGGGGAGCAGATAAGATGTCCGGCTGATAGGTTGCTACCTGGTGTGGGGGGTCTTTTTCCTGTCACATGACAAAATGGGGTGGGATCAAGACATAGAAAGAAAACAGAAAAAAAAATGAAATAGTAAAATGAAATGCAATGATCTAAAAACACAGGAAGATTAAATGTGTACTAAAGGTAAAGCAGTAAAAGCTAGTACAGCATTTTTGCACAAAGTCGCAACGGAACAGAAATATACTCATTTACTGTTTGATACTTTGGTTAAAAATGTTGCTGCAAAATTACAGATATATTCTTTTGATTTCAGTATTGAATGTTATTGAACATTAATCACTAGCCCTGGAAAAATGACAGAAATCCATTCAGTTAAAAATATAATGAGACTTAAAATCTATCCATTTCAAAATGTCCATGCATCCTCTGAAAATGTACTAGAGGTCAGTAGCGCGACCAGATAACTGTCCACTGGACACCTGGACCCTCAGAATCCTTCAATGTACCCGAATATGAATCAACAATGGGGAAGGTGGGTCCCTTTGCTACCCAATGAGAGCGTGTGTCTTCCACGTGATCTCTTATCTTCTATTCCCTTATTTGTCCAAAGACCTTTCTTTTGCTGCCCAACATGATGATAGAGAAGAGAAGATCTAACAATATCTTGTTGCTCAACTGTGATGCTAACGAGGCCAAATCATTGGAAAGAGGTTACTTGCCATACGGAGTTAAAACTTCCATCAATATAACAACGTTTAGAATATATTTGGAGAGGTACATGGATAGGAATGATTTAGAGGAATGCGAGACAAACACGGGCAGTGTAGATAGGACATCTTGGTCGGCATGGACAGGTTGGGCCAAAGGGCCTGACTCCATGACTTCCTTGCTTCATCCCAGGCTCTCCACAATGACCACGGTAGTTTGGACTCAACTTCACCATTCTGAACAACTGGGATATTTCCCCAGTTTAAGTTAGGAAAGTTGAATTCCTGGAAAGAGTTTAGCCTTATTAATTGATGGGCAGTTTTTGACTTATGTGCTCCAATTGTCCCAGCCTGCAAGCATCAACACCATCTGTACACATTGCAGTCCAGTTCTCTCAAGGATCTCATGGCTTATGGACTGCTGGCACAAAGTTACAGCAAGCACAAGTTGTTCAATTTCCACCTCTGCTCTCCCAGTATTCCCATACAGGTTATGGGGGATGTAACCCTACAGATGATGCACTCAGGATTAGTTGTCTGTTTATCCACACACAAGGTTCTCCCCCAACTGATCCGCAATTCCGTGTCCCTCACCATTTTCCAGTCCCGCCGCACGACCCATCTCTTCACCTCTGCCTATCCTTAGCCCCACGTCCCCCTCCTTTATCATCTGTGCATTAATTGCCTCATATTGTGTTTTGAATTGTATTCTGTCTTTACTTTGTGTACTAGTCATGTCTCTACAATTTATTTCATTCCCCTTACATGTTTTTCCTCTACCTGCTAAATTTTTGTAAGGTGTCCTTGAGACTCTTGAAAGGCGCCCATAAATAAAATTTATTATTATTATTATTAAGGTTCACTTTCCCAGGCATAACGGAGGCTTTAAGTAAGATGTCTGCACTTCATCCTAGGGCCATAAAGAGTGGCCCCTTGATAGGTTAATAACTGGACTAAAATACCTTTTTTAACAAGGAAAGGTTTAACAAAGAAAGGTCGCAGATGACCCGATTAAAATATAAATTCTGAGGTCTCTTAATGGGGCGATGTAGAGAGGATGTTACCTCTTATGGGTTAAACATTAAGCGTTCTCATTTAAGATGGATGAAATTTTATTTTTTTTCAGGCAGGGGATTGAGTGTTTGGAATCTCCTCTTCACAATATAAGGCCAGCAGTCAATGAATATTTAAAAAATGGACATAAGAAAGGATAAGAGGGGTGAAGAGTTACTACAGATAGAAGGAGATGCAGAGCTGGGGTTACAATCAGATCAGCCATACTCTTGTTAGAAGCTCCAGCACCACAAAGTAGTTTACTCCAGCCCCTAATTCAGTGTGTTTGCAATCAATCAATCAAGTTTTATTCCTCACTTGCACATAAAGTGCAAGTGAAATGAATTTGCCAGCAGCGGTACAATTAAAAAAACACACAATACACAATAAAAATGTACACAAATGTCCACCACAGCATTCATCACTGTGGTGATGGCACAAAATTTGGCCAGTCCTCCTCCATTTTTCCCCGTGGTTGGGCCCTCAACCCACCGCAGTCGTCGTTGCGGGCGTCCAGATGTACAGTCAAGGTAATTCCAAGTAAGTCCTGAATCGGTGCCTCCCCACCGGAGACCGCGGCTTCAAGATGGTGTAAGCCGCAGGCCGGCGGTCGAAGATTTAAAGTCGCCGCCGCACCTCAGCCAGAAGCACCGCAGACTGCAGGGCCGGCGGTCAGAGCTCCTCTCCAGGGATCCCTGGCGAGGGACCCCGCTCCTGATGGTAAGTCGCCACCGTGCCCGCGGTCGGAGCTTCTTCTCCTCTGGGGTCCCCAACGAGGAATCCCAGACTGCGGACGCTGCGCCAGCTGGAGCTCCGCAGACTGCGGCTTCAGGCTGCCGCGGGCCAGCGAATGGACCACTCCCCTCCGGCGACCCCCAGCAGGGGCTCGCCCGCTCCGCGACGAAAGAACGCGCTGCTGAAGCCCCAGGCGCTTCTCCAGGAAAGGCCACACCAATCCTTGCTGTTAGGCCACGGGGGAGGCGACATGGCAAAAGTCGCCTCCCCCGCCGCACATCGCGGAGCTTCGGGACTATGGAGCGGCCAGCTGCGGCGCTGAACTTTTCATCGGGAGCCTGGGATCTCTCGCCGAGATCGCCAGTGGTGGAGCTCCATCCGGCGTAGCCTTGTTGGCTTCGGAAGCCGCGGCCGTTCCAGGGTTCCCATGCCACTGAGAGGATTCTCCCGACCCCGGAGCACCATCACCCGGCGAGAACGGCCTGGAACATCGGGCCTCTGTAAAGGAAACTGTGGAGGCCTCAATAGGCCCGACTATGGGTGGACATGGGATGGGGACTGAACTTTGTGCCTTCCCTCATAATGGGAACCATTGTGGGGGATGTTTTTATGTTCAAATTTCTTTATTAATGTTATGTCTGTATCCTTTCTTTATGTGCTGCATTGGCAAGAAGCATTTCACTACACCTAGGTGTATGTGACCAATAAAATAACCTTTGGATCTTTGCTGGCATTGTGGCAATTACTTTCTTGATGATAATCATCATACCAAACCTGTGACATGCAACGGTTAATTTGTTCACTATGAAATGCAGTTCAGCAGGTAGGTTCGAGCCAAATCCAGCATCTTCTGTGTCACAATATTGAATGCACACAATTTTCAACACAAACATCAACATCTACTGGGACCAAAAGGAAAGATTTACCGTCCTCAGTGAATACAAGTCTTAACTCGTCATATTGACCTCCAAGGGTCATTTCAAAACTGATTCCAATCCACATCGATCTGGACAATTTTATAATTTGTGAGTTCATTGATAATGGTTTCATTGGTGCTTGCAAGTTTGACAGAAGAAAGAGATTTCACATTTTATCCCTCAAGCTGTCAAGCTAATTATTTATGCAGGAATTGTGGAGCATGTTCAAACTTAGTAACAATCACACATTTGTGTGATACTTTCATTATATTCATTTGATTTTTATACCTGTCATGTGAACAAGGGAAATCAGAAGATGCACAAAACATCGTCTGGTCAGAATAATTGCTGGCCATTTCTTTCAAATTCAAAAGTTGATGTTATTTCAAACATTTGTATTATTCAAGGTTACAAGCACAATGGAGGAATATGGGCTTTGACCTAGACTGAATGCTTCCAAGATTATCGTACAGACAACACACCCCGGTGATAATACCTTTAAGGCAAGATTGCACACTTGAAGGCCTGTGATTGTTGCATTCAGTTCTGGTCACCCATTTACAGGAAGGACATGGAGGCTTTGGAAAAGGTGCAGAGGAGGTTTACCAGCTCTGACGAAGGGTCTCGTCCCAAAACGTCATCCATTCCTTCTCTCCAGAGATGCTGCCTGTCCTGCAGAGTTACTTCAGCATTTTCTGTCTGTTATCAGAATAATACCTGGAGAATGGGGGTGTTAGCTACAGGAAGAGGTTGGACAAACTTGTATTGTTTTCGCTGGAATGCCAGAGGTAGCAGTTATGATCTGATACACGTATAGAAAATTATGAGAGGTATAGATAGGGTTGACGATCACAACCTTGTCCCAGGAGGTAAAAAATCAAATACTAGTAGGCATCGCCTTAAAGTGAGAGGGACAAAGTTTAAAGGAGTTGTGCGGGGCCAGTGTTTTTTATACAAAGGGTGGCAAGTGCCTGGAACTCACTGCCAGGGTGGTGGTTGAAGCAGATACGTTAGTGGCATTTAAATGACTTTCGGATATGCAGGGAATAAGGTTATATGGTCATAAGAGATAGGAGTAGAATTAGGCCATTCGGCCCATCAAGTCATGGCTGATCTATCTCTCCTTCAAAACCCCATTCACCTGCCTTCCCCCCGCAACCTCAGACACCTGTACTAATCAAAAATCTATCCATCTATCTGCCTTAAAAATATCCACTGACTTGGCCTTCTGTGGAAAAGAATTCCACAGATTCATCACCCTTTGACAAAAGAAATGTCTCATCTCCTTCCTAAAAGAACATCCTTTAATTCTAAGGGTATGACCTCTAGTCCTAGACTTCCACAGATTCACAACTCTCTGGGTAAAAATCTCCACAGATTCACAACTCTCTGGGTGAAAAGTCATATGTCAAAGTCAAAAAGTCAAAAGTTCCCAAGTCATATGGCACGATGGCACAATTTCTTCCCAAACTGAAGTGGCTCTGCGTTATAGTTTCATTTCGACTATATTGTTTAATGAAAACCGATTACAAGACATTTAGTAGAAACCTTACTGTGGATCAGCTGAGGAACAAATGCTCACAATCTCCAGATATCATGATTTAAGCTCTTCTTTGGGAAACCAAATACTACGTTCAAGCAAGAGAGGCAACAATAATTGGCCAATGCATGCAGATCCTGACGAATGCAGCTTGTCAGCAGAAACATAGAACATAGGTGCAGGAGTAGGCCATTCGGCCCTTCGAGCCAGCCTTTACTGAAAGTATGAATGCTCAGAAAGAGGTTACTCTATTTTTATGCAATAAGCTCTGTTTGCGAGTCATGTTGCCTGGCACTAACGTTGTGAACAGTTTCAACTTGGTTAACTAAATACACAACTTTGGTCACTGATGGCCCTTCGTATTCATTAATACTGTTGTGCATAATTTTACTTTAATTGGAAACGTTTAATGCAAATTAAAGCATCATTATGGACAGCCAAATCTCTGACGTAAAATAGTTTGGTATTGTCATTATTTCATGCAAGATAAACGTCTGTTAACAACCTATTGCATTCTGTTTTGAAGTATGAGCATAGTGGAGTGATGTCGATGATTATAATTGCACTGAATACACCGTCTAAGGTATAAACAGTATCCACGATATTACATTAATCACCTCCCTTTTCTGCACAGTGATTATTAACAACTAAAGTATTTTATTCCAGAAACAAGAATGATCTTACCGGTTCCATGTTTTGAAGGCATTACTGGCTCGTTTATATAAATATCCTTCCATGACAATGCCATTGGCAGCATCCGTATTAAATTCCATCTTGGGATCATCGCTGGAGAAATCCTGAAGTGTTTGATGTTAAATAAAGCATAAAAACATCAATCACTGATAGGCGATAAAAATAAAAGAAAAATAAGTTGTAGAAGGTAATGGAATGTTAGTCATCTTATGAAACGACACAAGCAGAGAACATACACAAATTACAACATTACTCAAGACAATAATCTCTGCACAACATCAGCTTTTCAAGTTCCAAAATTGAATGTTATTTTCATTAAATTGCAGCAGCATTGGTCTAATTATAACTGTTTTTTTATAAATAGCAGTTATAAACAAATTAAGTATTAGGTACACATTAGATAATTGCCTTTGCTTTACGTATTTTTTAATGTTTGTCGTTGGTGAAATCTGAAGCTATAAAGAGAATGCTTGAAATGTCAGTATCAGGCAGCATCTGTGACCTACTGCTCATCTTCTAGCTCCACTGGCAAAGAGAAAAGAGCTATGTAAAGTCACAATGTTTGGGCAGTTAATCCACAAGGCTACAACATTCTCAGATGAAAGATGTGATGTCCTCAGGCCTATGTTGGGCCTTGTTGAGAGGAGATGGTCACAGTACATAGGGTCTCAGTCTGATGGATCGGAGTGGGAGTGGGAGCGGGAGCGGGGTGAAGAATGAGTGGAAGATAATTGGAGGTTAGGGTCCACACTGTATCGAGATGCTCCACAGAGTTGCCACCCAGTCTGTATTTGGTTTCTCTAAAGCCCTCATCATGAACACCAAAAGCAACACAACAAATTGGAAACAGTGAATCACTGCTTCACTTGGAAGGATTGTTTGGGTCCATGGACCACAGTTATTTACAATATACATCAATGATTTAGATGAAGGGATTCAAAGTAACATTAGCAAATTTGCACATGACACAAAGCTGCGTAGCAGTGTGAACTGTGAGGAGGATGCTATGAAAATGCAGGGTGACTTGGATAGGTTGGGGAGTGGGCAGATGCATGACAGATGAAGTTTAATGCGGATAAATGTGAGGTTATCCACTTTGGTAGCAAAAACAGGAAAGCAGATTACTATCTAAATTGTGTCAAGTTGGGAAAAGGGGATGTACAACGGGATCTGGGGGTCCTTGTTCATCATTCACTGAAAGTAAGCATGCAGGTACAGCAGGCAGTGAAGAAAGCGAATGGCATGTTGGCCTTTATAACAAGAGGAGTTGAGTATAGGAGCAAAGAGATACTTCTGCAGTTGGTTAGAGCCTTAGTGAGCCACACCTGCAGTTTTGGTCCCCTAATTTGAGGAAGGATATTCTTGCTATTGAGGGAGTGCAGCGTAGGTTTACAAGGTTAATTCCCGGGATGGCGGGACTATCATATGCTGAGAGAATGGAGCGACTGAGCTTGTATACAAGAGGAAGTTGTCTGGTCGTGTGCAATACTCCACCAACACACAACTTCCCCTGCTGCCCTTGTTCCCTTCTGAAATGATTCTTCCTACAAGCTCAATTCTTAAGAAATACATGAAGTATTCAGTATCAATTATATAATTCCTTTGAGAAGCAGAATTTCTCAATTACATTTGTGCTTCATTGCATTAGGAAACAAAACAAGCAGAGCCACTTTTTCAAACTTGTTGAGCAAAAGATCACCAATGTGGAATTCCAACTTCTGTAACTGAAAGTCACTCGCAAAATACTGTGCTCAAGAACTGAAAAGTAATAAGTGATTAATGATATTAAGAGTTGGCCTAGGGTGAGCAGACATGAAAGATAAAATGCAGGCAAAACAATGTGGTAATGTGTATGCGACACACAAAGTGCTGGAGGAACTCAGCAGCTCATGCAGCGTCTGTGGACAGCTCAATTTTCAATTTGCTCAAGATTCCAGCATCTGCAGTCTCCTTGGTTACAGGTACTATAGGAATTCATATTTCCAGGTATCTCAGACATCATAATTGAACATTGAACATGTTTATTGTTAGTGTATGTTTGGGTGAAAGAGATTGCTAAATCCCCAAGAGTGGACAACAGTTCTGACAGATATCAGATTGGGAATCTTGAAGACAATTGACTCTTGGTAAGGAGAGCAGGGGGAGTTTAGCAAGGCTGGGTGACACAGAGCTGGGCTTTGTGTGCAAGGAACAAACTGAATACTTAGAACAAGTTGATGATCACGAAGGCTGTCTGGTTGGCTAAATACAAGAATGTGACACAAGTTGGTGTCTATTACAGCAACAGGGGAAGTAATTCAAGAAGTAAAGCTCGAATAGCAGTGGATACGGCCGAGAGGGAAAAGGAAATAGAGCACTGGCCACACAGCTGTCCACCCACTCGTAGATACATCGCCAATAGGTTCAGGAGTAGGCCACTCGGCCCTTCCAGCCAGCACCCCCATTCAATATAATCATGGCTGATTATCTCAAATCAGTACCCCGTTCCTACTTTCTCCCCATATCCCGATTCCGTTAGCCTTAAGAGCTATATCTAACTCTCTCTTGAATACACTCCCAGAAGGCAATTAAAAATTGACAGGTGTCAACCTTTCTAGAGGACTACTGTCTAAATCAGGAGAGACCTGCTTCATGCAGGTGAACACGAAGAAATAAGGGAGATACATTTTGAAAGAGGATGTGTACAATAACATCTGCATGGATGTTGAGAGGTTAAAAGATGAGGCATTGTAACATAGTTGTACACGATGTCCTTTATAACTGTAAAGGGCCTGTCCCACTTACGTGTCCTTGGCACGCAAATTATGCGACCTCGTGGTCGCATTGAGGCGCACGGGAATCGAATGGCCGTGCGGGGCCGGTCCCACTGAGAAGCGCGGAGGGGTATGTAGTTGTGCGCGACATCGCGCGGTGCTCCGAAATCTTTGTAGCGAACGAAATCTTTGTGCGCCAACAGCCTGTCGCGTAACTGACAACCAAAGTAGGTCACCTCCAACAGCAGCAGAAGCAGGCAAACGATTGCCGAACTCAGCCTGGGGCTCACGGCCGTTGCGGTCCGGATCCGCCACCACTCCTACTCCGAGAGCGGGGCCAAGAAAATTGAAGATAGACACATAATGCAGAAGTAACTCAGCGGGACCGGCAGCATCTCTGGAGAGAAGGAATGGGTGACGTTTTGGGTCAAGACCCTTCTTTCAGACTGAAGAAGTCTCGACAAGAAACGTCACCCATTGATTCTCTCCAGAGATGCTGCCGGTCCCGCTGAGTTACTCCAGCATTTTGTGTCCACCTTCAAATGACGTCACGCGCTCCAGACGGCTGTGCGGGCGCATGAAATCGCGCGCGTCCTTCGCGGGACAGTCGCGCCTCAACGTGACCGCGAGGTCGCGTAATTAGCGTGCCAAGGACACGTAAGTGGGACCGGGGCTTAAGACAGTTGACATATGAAAGGAGTGAACACAAGGGTCATTCACAAGAAGCAATGGGGGATCAATGCCAAAGCAGAAGTGAAATCCGATCACCAAGATGGACAAAGGAGGCAGAGCCATAGATCAGTCCAGTGTAATTAGCACCAACCATTCACTACATAGTCTTTAGAATTGGAATTTAATAATGCAGGGGGAATAATTTACCATAAATATTGTATTATTTACCTATTACTGTTTTATTAACATGATCTCACATGAACATCAAATTACTCACAGAATTGGGAGAAGGCAGTCAAAACTAAAGCCGTAACAGGTAACTGTCTATCTACAGCAGGATCTGAAACATTCATATTTAATCCTGACCATGGTTTCATCACTGTTCAGCAACATCCTATGGTATTCCAAGAACATAATGCATTGCATCAATCATTAAACACTTGGGGCAGTTTGGTGTAGCATTGGCCTGACTCTGTTGCTCAAAGCTTTCTATTTTAAACAAGGGGTTTGTTCCTGCAGAAAGTCAGCAGAGGATTGTGGGCAAGGTTGGGATAATCATTTGCATCCCTTGAACTAACAGGTGACTTATTACAGGAAAAAAAAGAATTGGAAAAAGTGAAGCACTAAATTAGCTCTACAACTGTTTTTACGATTTATAAGTGTAAGCTGTATTTTGATAGAAGGAATTGATATAAAAAATGAGGTGTCATTCTCTACAGTTCCTATTGGATTTCTGGACAAGCCTTTACAGATAAAGTACAGAAACAAAGAACTGCAGATGCTGGTTTATACCAAGGATAGACACAAAGTGCTGGAGTAACTCAGCGGGTCAGGCAGCATCTGTGGAGAACATGGATAGGTGACATTTCACAGAGTGCTGGAGTAACTCAGTGGGTCAGGCAGCATCTGTGGAGAACGTGGATAGGTGACGTTTCACAGAGTGCTGGAGTAACTCAGTGGGTCAGGCAGCATCTCTGGTGAAAAAAGATGGGTGAGGTTTTGGGTCGGGACCCTTCTCGCAGATTAAAGTAGTTAACTCTCTCTTCCCATGGATACTGCTTGGCCAACTGAGCACTTCCAATATTTTCTGTTTGCATTAAAAAGGATATGGTAGCATCTGGTAAAAAGGCCAAGTGAAGACAAAAAAATTAAAGCGAAGAAGTACAACGTAGAAAAGATGAGTGGGAAGCAAGAGGATTGGGTAATGTTTAAAGAACAACAGAAGATAACCAAAAAGACAATACGGGAAGAAAAGATGAGGTACGAAGGTAAGCTAGCCAAGAATATAAAGCAGGATAGTAAAAGCTTCTTTAGATATGTGAAGAGAAAAAAATTAGTTAAGACCAAAAGTGTGACCCTTGAAGACTGAAAAAGGTGAATTTATTATGGGGAACAAGGAAATGGCAGATGAGTTCAACAGGAACTTTGGATCTGTCTTCACTAAGGAGGACACAAACAATCTTCCTGATATAGTAGTGGCCAGAGGATCTGGGGTGAAGGAAATCCACATTAGGCAGGAAATGGTGTTGGATAAACTGATGGGATTGAAGGCTGATAAATCCCCAGGGCCTGATGGTCTGCATCCCAGGGTACTTAAGGAAGTAGCTCTAGAAATCGTGGATGCATTGGTGATAATTTTCCAATTCTCCAGACTCAGGATCAGTTCCTGTGGATTGGAGGGTAGCTAATGTTATCCCACTTTTTAAGAAAGGCGGAGAGAGAAAACGGGGAATTATTGACCAGTTAGCCTGACATCGGTGGTGGGGAAGATGCTGGAGTCAATTCTAAAAGATGAAATAGCCGCACATTTGGATAGCAGTAACAGGATCGGTCCGAGTCAGCATGGATTTACGAAGGGGAAATTATGCTTGACTGATCTTCTGGAATTTTTTGAAGATGTAACTAGGAAAATGGACAAGGGAGAGCGCCAGTGGGTGTAGTGTACCTGGACTTTCAGAAAGCATTTGATAAGGTCCCACATAGGAGATTCGTGGGCAAAAAGGGCACATGGTATTGGGGGTAGAGTGCTGACATGGATAGAGAAGTGGTTGGCAGACAGGAAACAAAGAGTAGGGATAAACGGGTCCCTTTTAGAATGGCAGGCAGTGACTAGTGGGGTACCGCAAGGCTCGGTGCTGGGACCGCAGCTATTTACAATATATATCAATGATTTGGATGAAGGGATTCAAAGTAACATTAGCAAATTTGCAGATGACACAAAGCTGGGTGGCAGTGTGAACTGTGAGGAAGATGCTATGAGAATGCAGGGTGACTTGGACAGGTTGGGGGAGTGGGCAGATGCATGGCAGATGAAGTTTAATGCGGATAAATGTGAGGTTATCCACTTTGGTATCAAAAACAGGAAGGCAGATTACTATCTAAATGGCGTCAAGTTGGGAAAAGGGGAAGTACAACAGGATCTGGGCGTCCTTGTACATCAGTCTATGAAAGTAAGCATGCAGGTACAGCAGGCAGTGAAGAAAGCGAATGGTATGTTGGCCTTTCTAACAAGAGGAATCGAATATAGGAGCAAAGAGGTCCGTCTGCAGTTGTACAGAGCCCTAGTGAGACCACACCTGGAGTATTGTGTGCAGTTTTGGTCCCCTAATTTAAGGAAGGACATTCTTGCTATTGAGGGAGTGCAGCGTAGGTTTACAACGTTAATTCCCAGGATGGCGGGACTGTCATATGCTGAGAGAATGGAGCAGCAGGTCTTGTACACTCTGGAGTTTAGAAGGATGAGAGGGAATCTCATTGAAACATATAAGATTGTTAAGGGCTTGGACACACTAGAGGCAGGAAACATGTTCCCGATGTTGGGGGAGTCCAGAACCAGGGGCCACAGTTTAAGAATAAGGAGTAAGCCATTTAGAACGGAGACGAGGAAACACTTTTTCTCACAGAGAGTGGTGAACCTGTGGAATTCTCTGCCTCAGAGGGCAGTGGAGGCAGGTTCTCTGGATGCTTTCAAGAAAGAGCTCGATAGGGCTCTTAAAAATAGCGGAGTTAGGGGATATGGGGAGAAGGCAGGAACGGGGTACTGATTGGGGATGATCAGCCATGATCACATTGAATGGCGGTGCTGACTCGAAGGACCAAATGGCCTATTCCTGCACCTATTGTCTATTGTCCAAGACTATAAACCCCAAGCTGCAAATGCATGTGAACAAGCAAGTGTTGTAAATCCTTTTACGAGCAGAAAGCGATGAGGATGAGGGATCTCTCTGCTCCAACGTTCAATGCAACCTCTCAAAATGCAGCTTGTCGAGGATTCAGCAGCTTCCACCGAGTTCCTCGAACAGTTTGCTATTTTCTCTAGAGTCCAGTATCTGCAGTTTTTTGTCTTGGTTATTTAAGAACTCACTGCCTTTTAATGTCAAACTGAAGGCGATTCAATAACATGCAGCATTAGCGCAGTCAGATCATCTATTCAATTCGGCTAAAATAAAACTATGTCATGACATTTGGTACTCATACACAACAGCTAGTTAGAACAAAACATAATCCATAGATTGCATTCATCTTTAAGAATATAATTTATAAATTATGTTATGCTGCATTTATCAGTCACATTTAAAACCAAAACAAAATAGCCCACTGAAGGAACAGCATTCCTGTTACTGAAAACATTCACTTCAAATACCATTTACATCAACATATTTCACAGAAAACAACTTACCATATATAACACGTAATGAAATCTGAAGAGTCTCATTGTAACTGATCTTAGAAACGATAATAAACTATAATCCTGGCAAATACAGCAATTTTTGTTTCAAGATGGTGAAATATTTCATAGCAACCAGTCTGGGCTCCAGATACTTAGCAACTGCCTTGCATTATCTGCTTTATATTTAAACTCTACCTTTGAAGCTCCGACAATATTTTCCCCTTAATTCTCTGCACCAACAATAAGTAATTATTTATAAACCTGGATGTATCCGCCCATGATGCACAACCCATTACATTAACAAGGACCTAGATCATGTTCTGAGTAACTCCTCCCTCACCAAGTGGTCAGCTGATGGCAGCCTGATAATAACATAACAGTCAATGAACAGTCAGTGGTTCATGTGCTGTTTTATGCATATCCATTTAACTGTGTTTTTAGAATATCTCTAATGCAACTTCGAATATTTAGGTTGATTCAGTGTTCTTTAATTCATTCACCAAACATCAAAACTTTCAGATAAATTTGGGGTGCCCAACACCGGACCAAGATGCAGGACAGAACGTCACAGGAGATATTCTTCCCTGTGGCTAACTCACAGTACAACTCCTCCCCCTTCAGTCATGGGGTTGACTGAGACGGATTCCCCCCACCCACCCCCCACATCCACAATCCTTTCCACCCGTCACTTTAATTTCATGTTTCATATATTTTGTGCTTTTATGACCATTGGCAGATCAATTTCCCTCCTGGGATAAATAAAGTTCTATCGTATCTTATTGTAAACTTGGGCACAGCTTCTTCTCCTCTGTTATCAGGCCTCTTCTCAGCTTCTTCTCCTCTGCTAAAGGTCATTCTATAAGCTAGGGTACTGTCCGATTCACCTCTACACCATTGTGGGTATTGGACTTTGTCTCTGGAACTGATGCGCTACAATGCTGAGAACTATATTCTGCACTCCGTACTTTCCCCTGCTCTATCTATTGTAGTCGAGTTTGACGATTGTATTTATGTGTGGTACATCTGAGGACACAGAGTGCTGGAGTAACTCAGCAGGTCAGGCAGCAGCTGTGGAGAACGTGGATAGGTGACGTTTCACAGAGTGCTGGAGTAACTCAGTGGGTCAGGCAGCATCTGTGGAGAACATGGATAGGTGACGTTTCACAGAGTGCTGGAGTAACCCAGCGGGTCAGGCAGCATCTGTGGAGAACATGGATAGGTGACGTTTCAGAGCGCTTATGTAACTCAGCATCTGTGGAGAACATGGATAGGTGACGTTTCACAGAGTGCTGGAGTAACTCAGTGGGTCAGGCAGCATCTGTGGAGAACATGGATAGGTGACGTTTCCGGTCGGGACACTTCTTCAGATATCTTATCTGACTGGATAGCATGCAGAACAAAGCTTTTCACTGTACCTAGTACACATGACAATAAAAAACCTAAACTGGTGCAATCAGGAATCACTTCACAATATATAATAAACAAAATCATTTTCAGGGGATAACTGCAACAATAACGATTTAGATCCAGCAGTACACAAGTTTACATCCAATATCTGTATATTTTTTCATCATTCTTTCCCAAGTTCTAGTAAACATATTACAAAAAAAAACCAGCATTTTAGTAATTATGATATTTTTTGCTGAATGCTCTGAAACACACCCTTATAATTTAAATCCTTGGTCTCAGAGATCACTTACATTCTGATTTGCCAATGGAAAAACAAACTTCCTTTAGTAGAAGATCACATTTTTTAAATGTTCCGTGCAAAGTGTACAAATAACTGCAATTCAATGTGAGTGACATATCCCATTTCAAATGGTGTTGGTTTACTTCACAAGCAGCAATTACAATATGTGCAGTGAGTGGGAGAAAGGTCAGGATAAGGATCAGTGTTCTTCACAGCATCATCAGTGCCGGCGAGTACAAGGCACAGTAGCTGCTGCTCATCTATTCAAGCCCAGCACCTCCAACACTTCAACAAACCCTGCTCCTTCTGCACAAAGTTCAACAGTAAAACAATTGCAAGAACCACTGATTCAACATTCATGCAGCAAAAAGAAAATATACATAAAATGCTGGAGTAACTCAGCGGGACAGGCAGCATCTCTGGAGAGAAGGAATGGGTGACGTTTCAGGTCGAGACCCTTCTTCAGACTCCTCGGCCTGAAACGCCATCCATTCCTTCTCTCCAGAAATGCTGCCTGCGTTGAGTTACTCCAGCATTTTATGTCTCTCTTCGGTTTAAAACCAGCATCTGCCCTTCCTTCATACAACATCCTACAGCAAAAAGAAAAATTAACTATCACAAAGTTTAGATTTCAGGAACACAAATCTATGCTCAAACAGATTTTCGGACCAGCACACAGTCCTGTTGCACCACAGGAATTCTCACGATTTAAGGAAAATTCTGATCTGTGTGTATAATATATCGGACACTTTTAAAAGGATCCAACTTGCATCAATTGCTGGTCATAACTATAAATTAGTGTTATAAAAGCAAATCATTTTAAAATGCTTTCACAAAATCAGGAGCACTTAGTTCAGGTTTGGTGGTCAGAAAAGGAGATAAAGTTATGATTGGACTAGGATATTTGAAAGAATAGAACAGAAGAGAGTAGAAAACTAATGGAACAAATGTTGATGGCACATCCACATTGGACTATTTCAGCTGTTGCTGGATGAGGTAACCCATTGTATGGAAAATGACTCAAGCCTGAGCTAAAGGGAGAGATTGGGCAGGCCAGGACTTCATTCTGTGGAGCGCAGGAGACTGAGGGATAATTTCATAGTGGTGTATAAAATCACGAGGAGAATAGATAATATGAATACACACTGTATTTCACCATGAGCAGGGGAATCAAGAACCAGAGTTGGTTTAAGGTAAAAGGGGAAAGATTTAAAAGGAGCCTGAGTGGGCAACTTCTTCACAGAGAGGGTGGTGGGTGAATGGAACTAGGTGCCAGAGAAGGTAGTTCAGGCAGGTACAATAACATTTAAAAGACCTTTGGACAGGTACATAGATAGGAACGGTCGAGAGGGATATGGGTCAAACACGGGCAGATGGGGCATCTGGGTCAGCATGGACAAGTTGGGCTGATGGGTATGTTTCCAGCCTGTATGAATCTATATTTATAGACCCCTGGCACCATTCATATTGTGCGTGCCCAGCGTAGAGGTACACAGACAGGTGCAGTGACTTACCTGAAGGGCAGCCTTTGATATGCATTTAAGAAAAAGGAAGGAAAGTTCATTATAGCTGCTTGTTCAATGCTCCAAAGCTACAGAAAGACCAAGTTAACACATGAAGTGTGAAGAAGGTGGAGCATAGAAAAGTAAATAGATTCTGAAAGTATTATGTTTCTAAACAAATGAGTAGAATTTACTTAAAATTTAATGATGGAAAGAGACCTCAGCCCCGATGAAATGAAATGAATCATTTTAATATTTATGTTTAGCAATGAGCTTTCTTTTTTTTTTTTTAATATTTTATTTTATTAGAAGTACAATCATATGGCACCAAAGTGCCTAATATATATTTTCATAATACATTTTATGTACAGCTTCTTATTTTTTTTGTTATAATAAAGAAAGATGAGAATAAGAAAAATAAATTAGATAGTAAAGGATAGAAAGGCGTGAGATATATAGTGTGTGAAGAAAAAGAAAAAAGACGAATGAGTGAAGAAAGTTGAGAAAAAGAAAATAGAAAAAAGAGAATAAGACATAAAAAAAAAGAATTTAAAAAAAAAAGGTAAGATCATTGTTTATAATCTTGACCAACCCTCGTCCAGTCCTGAAACAGTTAGTTTTTACAATTGTGTTGCACCATATGATTCCAAAAAGACGACAAATGGAGACCAACTCGTTATGAATTGGTCTGATTTATCCATTAGGAGGAATCGCATTTCCTCAAGATGTGCGGTGTCCAACATACTTGCAATCCACATTTTAAGAGTTGGTATTGATGTATTTTTCCAAAATGTAAGTATTAATTTTTTTGCTATTATTAAACCATAGTTAAAAAATAAATTTTGAGATGTGTTCAATTTATTCCCATCTTCCATTACTCCAAATATAATCATTTCAGTATTAGGTTCCATTCTTATCTTGAATAATTTTGTAAATATTTCGAAAATATCACTCCAAAATCTATAAAGTTTTATGCAGGAAACTAAGGAGTGCGTTATAGTTGCGTTTTGGGAAAGCCATTTATCACAAATGGGGGAAATATTTGGATAAAATTTGTTCAATCTTGTTTTTGAATAATATAATCTATGTAAAATTTTTAATTGAATTAGATTATGTCTTACATTAATCGAACATTTGTGAATTTGTGAACATTTCATCAAGTACTTTTCCCATGTAACCTTCGTAATTTTTATCATTAGTTCCCGTTCCCACTCTTCTCTAAGTACCTCTGTCGATGGTAGGTCTATATTTAGAATACTATTATATAGATATGATATTAATTTTTGTGAGTCAGCTTCAATATTCATTGCTTCTTCCAATAATTCAGGAGTTATTTTTTGATATCCTTGTATATATTTTTATTCATGAAATCGCAAATCTGAAGATATTTAAAATATTGGTTGTTTTTCAGTTTAAACTTTAATTGTAATTGTTGGAATGATAGTAGGTTTCCCATTTCGTACAATGAGCTTTCAATCATGCATTTTGGGTTTCTGCTTAATTTCAGAAAAGCATGTATCAATCATTTTATATTTGAAAATATGTACAATTAACTGCAATTAAAGGTTGGTAACATATCCCATTTCAACCAGTGTTGGTTCACATAAAAAGCAGGCATTCATACGACAGCCGTATGAATGACAATTAAGAGGCACTTTCGAGGCCTGTGCTGCTATTATTGCAAAATTAGTTCAATGCAGTTGCCACAGGCTGAGGATGTATAATCAAAATGAATAAATCGAAGGATTATGGTTAACAACTATAAGGGCAAGAGCCCAAACGAGACTAACACTGGAGCTCTGGATGAACTGCCAGCTATCACAGCTTTTAGCGCATGTAAAGTTTTCACTACTGTCCTTGTACCTTTTGTTGAATAGTGGAGTGTTTATGTTCCATGTCTCTCTTCTCTTTAGCTGCATCCACGGCTAATTTATCCAGCTGTTGAAACACAACACAACAACATAAAGAAACTGCAGAGAGACACAAAAAGCTGGAGTAACTGCGGGTCAGACAGCATCTCTGGAGAAAAGGAATAGGTGACGTTTCGGGTCGAGACTCTTCTTCAGACTGCAGCCCTGCCATTCAATATCGTATCTGATCAGTCCCAGGCCTCATTTTCTCTTCCCAGCCCTCAATTCGCTGAGCTATCAAACATTCATTTATTCTTCATTAAATACCCTGTGATCCAGTGAACCAACTGTGATAGCGAATTTCAAGGTTCTCCACCTTCTGCAAGAAATCCCTATGCACCTGTTTTAAATGGCCAACCCCAGATCTTGTAACTATTCCTGGTTCAGGGTCTCCAAACAGTGGGTACATCTCAACATCTACTGCATCTGTTCCCCAAGGATCCTGCACGTTTCAATAAGATCACTCCAAATTCTTCCAAGCTCCAAAGAATACAGATTGAGAACAAGACATTAACTTTTTAGTTAAATCCCTAAATTGTGAAACTTAAATTAATCATAAGTAATAAAGAAAACTTACAAAATAATGAAACCATAACCAAGCAATTGGCAGATTTCTGGAGCAACACTAAATTAATTCTAACAGCCTATGTCCTGCGGTGCTGGCTCGAAGGGCTGAATGGCCTACTCCTGCACCTATTGTCTATTGTCCTGATGTCTCAGATTATTTCCACAATTAACAAAATTGACAAGATTCCAGCAAGTCAATCTGTTCACCGCTGAGAATAGATTCAGCATCGTCCGATCTCATACACCTAGTTTACATTTGGTTCTTTATAATTCTGAAGAAACATCGCACCTTGCTGGATTCATTCTGACTGCTTGTTCTGTGGTCCAGTTGATAGTTACAACAGCAGGCATTAGGTATTGATCATAAAGCTGTCTAAAAATGAGAAAGATGACGTGGTTCTAAATAAATTGTGAATGTGATGCACAGAATGCACACATTAGTGAATGTTGCAATGCACAATCATTGTTGCCTGCATTAGCAACTATCAATGCCTGTCAGGGTGGACGAGTGGCACAGATGCTGATGCTGAGTGCAACTGCATTAATTATGCAGAAATGTAAACATGATTAAATACAGGATTTTCATCTAATAAAATACCAAAAAATGGCTGGACCTTGCACATGATTATTTAACATATAAGAAAATACATTTCTAGAAGGCATATCAATTTAATAGACTAAATGTAAAACATCTTTTCAGTTTAAAATGTTATTCTAAATTCTTGCATAATGATATTAGTCCTATTTCTGTCCAGCTAAAATTAACTCTGCACACGAGTGTGGGGGTGAATCACACTTGGCCCAACAGTTTTCATGTCCCTGCTTCACTTTAATCTCAGTACACATAGAGGTCACAGCAAATGTAGGAAATATAAACCTCAAGAGAGAATAACAAGAATATCCAATATACCTGCAGCAGTTAGTGGAGCAGCACTGGGAGAAACCGCTGCTTTTGTCGTCTGCATACCCTGTTATTGAAGAAATTAGTGCATCTCACAAGGGCAGGATATCATTATGCTCGAAAGGTTGCAGAGAGGATTCACCAGGATGTTACTGGGACTGGAGGACGAGTTATAAAAGACTGGACAGGCTGGAAACCTATTCCCCAGATCATCGCATGGAGGGGGGGGGCCTTATAGAGTTATATATCAAATCATGAGGGGTGTAAGTAAGCTGGATGCTCTGTCATTTTCCCACGAGTCTAAAACTAACGGGGAAAGGTTTACGGTAAAAGGGGAAACATTTAAAAGGAACCCGAGAGGCAATCATTATTTTTCTACAAAGAATGTGGGGTACACAGAATGGGTATCCCCCCCCCAGACATCACCTCGGCCTCCATCTACTCACCTGCCTTCATCCGACCCCAACCGCCACCCTTGCCATGTGTTCACCACCCACCTCCCCCAGACATCACCTCGGCCTCCACCCATTCACCTGCCCTCCCCCGATCCCAACCCCCACCCTTGCCGTGTGTTCACCATCCCCCCTGACCTCCCCCTTTCTGATACAGAACTGTCTGTCCTCAGCAGAGGCCTCACCTTTGTTCCCCTCCGCCCTCACCTCAACGGGTTCCGGGTCCGCCACGATGAAGAGCTCTTCTTCCGTCGCCTCCGCCTCTGGGCCTTTTGCTATGGGAAGGAGTCCTCACCACCCAGTAATGAACCCTTCTCCCGTCTCCAACGGACCCCCCCCCCCCCCCCCCCCGCCCCCCCGCGGCCATCTATCTTTTTTAGACCTTTTCATTTCCAACTGCTGGCCGGACATCAACTGTCTCAACACTCCCCTTACCTACGCTAACCTCTCCCCCCCTGAACGTACAGCCCTCCGCTCACTCTACAGCAACCCCGACTTGATAATCAAACCCGCTGACAAGGGAGGTGCCGTGGTAGTCTGGCGCGCTGGCCAGCCAACAACTCTCAGACGACACCTCCTCCTATTTATAAAAGCTGAAGGAAGTGTCTTGACCCGAAACGTCACCCATTTCTTCTCTCCAGAGAAGCTGCTTGTCCCGCTGAGTTACTCCAGCATTTTGTATATACAGAACATGTTGCCTTAGGAAGCTGTAGAGCCGCATACAATTATAAAGTTGAAAAGACATTCAGTCAAGTAGATAGACAATAAATCTTTAGAGAGACATGGGATGGACACAGATTGTTGAGCAGGGGCCTATTTCTGTGCTGCACAAGTCCGACAGATGGAAAAGTACAAATGTAGAAAGTCAATTTTTTTAATGTTGCCACAATAATGCATTGGCAAAATAACTGTAAATATAGATGAAGAGAGAAAGTGTAAAATCAAATAACTGAATACCATATATATTATCAGCAATGCACTTTGACTGTCATTTTGACCTCATTGAAACATACAGAATAGTGAAAGGGTTGGATAGAGTGGATGTGGAGAGGATGGTTCCACTAATGGGAGAGTCTACGGCTCGAGGTCATAGCCTCAGAATTAAAGGATGTTCTTTTAGGAAGGAGATGAGGAGAAATTTCTTTAGTCAGAGGGTGGTAAATCTGTGGAATTCTTTGCCACAGAAGGCTGCGGAGGCCAAGTCAGTGAATATTCTTAAGGTAGAGATAGATAGATTCTTGATTAGTACGGGTGTCAGAGGTTATGGCAGAAGGCAGGAGGATGGGGTTGTGAGGGAGAGATAGATCAGCCATGATTGAATGGCGGAGTAGACTTGATGGGCCAAATGGCTTAATTCTACACTTATCACTTATGACCTTACATTTAATGCAGTGACAAGGACTTCATTCCCTGAGGCATTGACAATGGAAGTGAACATTGTCCAATCAGCAGAACTCCCCATGCCCACCAACAAGCACAAGCATCTGCCTCTGAACGAGGCCTCACACAACCACTGCACTGCTCCCCGTTAGTACCCATCAGCTTCTAATTCACCAGACTTCCAATGATGCCACACTGGGTCAAATGTTGCCCTGGCATCAGGTACACTCACTCTCACCTCTGGATCTCAGCACCTGTCCAAATCAGCTGCACATACCAATTCCCACACTAGATGGAGGCAGGCAGTGGAAACAGGAGAACTTTAATGACAGGGTTTAGTACGTTTTATTCAGTGTCAGCAACAGTAACACGAATGAGTGGGAATTTACATACAATCCCAATTTTCTTAGAATGCTTAAAATTGGTCATTGCTTTTAAAAATCTCACCTGTGCTCCCAAGTCCTTCATGTAAGGCTCCAGTTCCATGAAGAGGTCATATCCTTGGTGAAAGAACGCAAGATGGGCATACATGAACGACAACATCTGGAAGTGGAATAGAGACAAAGACATATAATCAACACATAACAATTTGTAAAGAACTTGCGCAGAGTATTATGCAGGGACAATAATTGTTTAAATATTCATTTTAAGTTATTGCATTGTGCATACAGACATTTTTCTAGATCAGTAGACCAAGAAACATAAGGAACAGGCTACAGTAGATAGGACAGAGAACAGTACAACACAATAATAAGCCCTTCGGCCACTAGGTCTGTTCTGAACATGATGCCAAGTCCATCTCTTAACCATCTGCACGCAATCCATATCTCTCCATTTCTGGCATATCCATGTGCCTCTCATACACCACGAGTGTATCTGTCTCAACCACCCAGCATTCCAGGCACTCAACATCCTCTG
Organism: Amblyraja radiata; assembly: GCF_010909765.2. Taxonomy (NCBI): domain Eukaryota; kingdom Metazoa; phylum Chordata; class Chondrichthyes; order Rajiformes; family Rajidae; genus Amblyraja; species Amblyraja radiata. The sequence continues at coordinate 17,503,095 of NC_045968.1, forward strand.
TGAAAAATAGTTGCCCTGCACATCTCCTTTAAACTTCGCACCTCCCACCTTAAAGCTATGCTTTCTGGATCGCGTGTTGTGCAATGTGAAAAGGTTCATTAATAATCTGGATGTTGAGGAGTTCTTTGGGGAAGAGTAATCATAATATGGTGAATTTTATATTAAAACTGAAACTGATTTAATTCAATCGACAACCAGGGTCTTAATTCTAAAACCAAACACAAATGTACGACGCCAGAGTTGACGATGATAGATTCCAATAGCACAGGAAAAGACAAGACAGTGGATAAGAAATGGCCAGCATTTAAAGAGAACCACGTAGCTCTGAGTGGGGGAAATGATCAAGTTGTGGCCAAAAAGGGAAGGTATATCTCCATTGATGTATTACAGGTAACCCATTCCACCTCCCTTGTTTTTCTGTTGTGTTTTTTTTTTTTTTGCTTTCTTTTTTATTTGTAACTTTCTACCCTCTCTTTTTCTCGCTTTCTATAAAAAATAAAAATACTAGAAGCAGAAGTAATTGATAATGGAAAATTTTAATAATGTATGACTGATGTATATGAAAAGTTTTTTTTTTACTATAATATGTAACTACATTTTATAAGATGTCTACTTCTAATAAATAAATAAATTTAAAAAAAAATAAATAAAATAAAAAAAAATAAAAAAAAGGGAAGGTAGTATTGGATAACGGGAAAAGGTTTATACATGTTGCCGAAGAGAAGAAAACCCTCAGAATCTACAAATGAGAACCAAGAACTTGATACAGAAAGGGAAGGTGGAATGTGAGAATAATCTTACAACAAACACAAACAGATTGTCAAAGTTTCTTTGCTCTGTAAATTAAAATGGATTCACCAAAGTTATTGTAAATCTCTCGAACACTGGGACCAGGGAAATGACCCTAGGGAATAAGAAAATGGAACAAAAAAAAAAGCATTTGTACTTCGGGCTTCAAGGAAGACAACACAACAACAAGTCAAAAATAGTAAAGGTAGTCCTGAAAGAATGAAGAGCTGAGGGAAATTATTATTTGTTAAAAGAAAGTGTTGGGGAAATGAGGAGGACTGAAAGCCAGTAAATCTGGACACATTTACATGCCTATTAATAGCTATTAATGACTATGATATAGTTGGGATCACGGAGACATGGCTCCAGGGTGACCAAGGCTGGGAGCTGAACATCCAGGGATATTCAATATTCAGGAGGGATAGAGAGAAAGGAAAAGGAGGTGGGGTAGCGTTGCTGGTTAGAGAGGAGATTAACGCAATGGAAAGGAAGGACATTAGTTTGGAGGATGTGGAATCGGTATGGGTAGAGCTGCGAAACACTAAGGGGCAGAAAACGCTGGTGGGTGTTGTGTACAGGCCACCTAACAGTAGTAGTGAAGTTGGAGATGGTATCAAACAGGAAATTAGAAATGCGTGCGACAAAGGCAAAACCGTTATAATGGGTGACTTCAATCTACATATAGATTGGGTGAATCAAATTGGCTGGGGTGCTGAGGAAGAGGATTTCTTGGAATGTATAGTTGAAGATAGTTATCTAAATCAACATGTAGAGGAACCAACGAGAGAGCAGGCTATTTTAGACTGGGTATTGAGTAATGAGGAAGGGTTAGTTAGCAGTCTTGTTGTACATGCCCCCTTGGGCAAGAGTGACCATAATATGGTTGAGTTCTTCATTAGGATGGAGAGTGACATTGTTAATTCAGAATCAATGGTTCTGAACTTAAAGAAAGGTAACTTTGAGGGTATGAGACGTGAATTGGCCAAGATTGACTGGCAATTAATTCTAAAAGGGTTGACGGTGGATATGCAATGGAAGACATTTAAAGACTGCATGGATGAACTACAAAAATTGTTCATCCCAGTTTGGCAAAAGAATAAATCAGGGAAGGTAGTGCATCCGTGGATAACAAGGGAAATCAGGGATAGTATCAAAGCGAAGGATGATGCGTACAAATTAGCCAGAAAAAGCAGCATAAGGAGGACTGGGAGAAATTCAGAGACCAGCAGAGGAGGACAAAAGGCTTAATTAGGAAAGGAAAAATAGATTATGAAAGAAAACTGGCAGGGAACATAAAAACTGACTGCAAAGGTTTTTATAGATATGTGAAAAGAAAGAGATTAGTTAAAACAAATGTAGGTCCCTTGCAGTCAGAAACAGGTGAGTTGATCATGGGGAACAAGGATATGGCGGACCAATTGAATAACTACTTTGGTTCCGTCTTCACTAAGGAAGACATAAATAATCTGCCGGAAATAGCAGGGGACCGCGGGTCAAAGGAGTTGGAGGAATTGAGTGAAATCCAGGTTAGCCCGGAAGTGGTGTTGGGTAAATTGAATGGATTAAAGGCCGATAAATCCCCAGGGCCAGATAGGCTGCATCCCAGAGTACTTAAGGAAGTAGCTCCAGAAATAGTGGATGCATTAGTAATAATCTTTCAAAACTCCTTAGATTCTGGAGTAGTTCCTGAGGATCGGCGGGTAGCAAACGTAACCCCACTTTTTAAGAAGGGAGGGAGAGAGAAAACGGGGAATTACAGACCAGTTAGTCTAACATCGGTAGTGGGGAAACTGCTAGAGTCAGTTATTAAAGATGGGATAGCAGCACATTTGCAAAGTGGTGAAATCATTGGACAGTCAGCATGGATTTACAAAAGGTAAATCATGTCTGACGAATCTTATAGAATTTTTCGAGGATGTAACTAGTAGCGTGGATAGGGGAGAACCAGCGGATGTGGTGTATCTGGACTTCCAGAAGGCTTTCAACAAGGTCCCACATAAGAGATTAGTATACAAACTTAAAGCACACGGCATTGGGGGTTCAGTATTGATGTGGATAGAGAACTGTCTGGCAAACAGGAAGCAAAGAGTAGGAGTAAACGGGTCCTTTTCACAATGGCAGGCTGTGACTAGTGGGGTACCGCAAGGCTCAGTGCTGGGACCCCAGCTATTTACAATATATATTAATGATCTGGATGAGGGAATTGAAGGCAATATCTCCAAGTTCGCGGATGACACTAAGCTGGGGGGCAGTGTTAGCTGTGAGGAGGATGCTAGGAAACTGCAAGGTGACTTGGATAGGCTGGGTGAGTGGGCAAATGTTTGGCAGATGCAGTATAATGTGAATAAATGTGAGGTTATCCATTTTGGTGGCAAAAATAGGAAAGCAGACTATTATCTAAATGGTGGCCGACTAGGAAAAGGGGAGATGCAGCGAGACCTGGGTGTCATGGTACACCAGTCATTGAAAGTAGGCATGCAGGTGCAGCAGGCAGTGAAGAAAGCGAATGGTATGTTAGCTTTCATAACAAATGGATTTGAGTATAGGAGCAGGGAGGTTCTACTGCAGTTGTACAGGGTCTTGGTGAGACCACACCTGGAGTATTGCGTACAGTTTTGGTCTCCAAATCTGAGGAAGGACATTATTGCCATAGAGGGGAGTGCAGAGAAGGTTCACCAGACTGATTCCTGGGATGTCAGGACTGTCTTATGAAGAAAGACTGGATAGACTTGGTTTATACTCTCTAGAATTTAGGAGATTGAGAGGGGATCTTATAGAAACTTATAAAATTCTTAAGGGGTTGGACAGGCTAGATGCAGGAAGATTGCTCCCGATGTTGGGGAAGTCCAGGACAAGGGGTCACAGCTTAAGGATAAGGGGGAAATCCTTTAAAACCGAGATGAGAAGAACTTTTTTCACACAGAGAGTGGTGAATCTCTGGAACTCTCTGCCACAGAGGGTAGTCGAGGCCAGTTCATTGGCTATATTTAAGAGGGAGTTAGATGTGGCCCTTGTGGCTAAGGGGATCAGAGGGTATGGAGAGAAGGCAGGTACAGGATACTGAGTTGGATGATCAGCCATGATCATATTGAATGGTGGTGCAGGCTCGAAGGGCCGAATGGCCTACTCCTGCACCTAATTTCTATGTTTCTATGTTTGATCCTCCAAAATTTGACAGAATTTAAAACTGTTCTTTCAGATCTGACGGTAGAAAATGTAACCCGACAAGTTGGGAAAGAAGGAAGGAAAAAGGGAAATGAGATTAGTTAAACTAACATTAATAGCTGGAATCTAGTATTAAATAATCGTAAGATGTTTCGAAAATAGTAACAGGGGCCAAAGAGACATCCCTTTTAACAATCGTGTGTCTGCGATAGTAAGAAGTGGAATACTGTAGATAAGGTGAACAAGTGAATGCAATGTATTTGTAACTTTATAAGCATGTCACATAACAGGTTCCATAATGTGGCACGTCATAAAATGGGTGATGGGCATGCAGAGATGAGAGAAGCCTTAAAGGGATAGAGACATTTTCATCTCTAGCCTGTCACTTACTCCATCCATCTCTTACCCAGGTCTCTCACTCCCTATCCAGCAGTCTGAAGGGTCTCGACCCAAGATGTCATCTGGCCATTCCCTCCACAGATGCTGCCTGACCTGCTGAGTTCCTCCAGCACTTTGTGTGTTGATGTAACATGATCATGGCTTAGTAAATGTCATAACTGCTCAGACAAATTGTTCTGAACATGGTTTTATGACAGCAACAATGCCTTGCATATTAAATATTCATTGCTTTAAACACAACATATAATGAAACATTGTAAACAGACTTTACATGTTTGCTAAACCACAAGTAAGAGGAAAACTGCTTACCGATTTTAAAATCTCCGATCGCCTCTTTGACTGAAGGACATTAATCTAAAATTGAATCATCAAAATGAACAAAAAGTTTTACACATTACCAGAGGAAATAGGCGATAGGTGTCAGCATAAAGCATTTCATGAACAAATAGTGTAAAGTTGCTTGAAATGGTTTCCGTAGACATCTATTACCAAAATACAAATACAAAACAAAGCATTCTTTCCCATCTGGAGTGTACACTGACCCAAAGTAATTCACAGCTGATTTTACACACATTGAAAACCATCGTAGGTTTCCTTACATTTGTTATACGATCCATCCCTGGAAAGAATTTCAGATTTGTTTTTGCCTGGCACTGTTTCAAGTAAACGTCAACTTTAAATTAATGCATAATTGGCCTTTTATGAAATAATTTTCTGTCCCACAGCTAATTCATATCCTGCAAGATATGGTCATGATATTTTTACTCAGAGGCATTGAACATACGTATGATGGTGATGTAAATGCAACTTGGATTGCCTGCTTATGTCTTCTCACTTGTTCAGCTTTCCCGCTATAGCCACCAAATGCGCCTTGTAGTACTAACAATTCAACAGTTCAAACCGAGGAAAGTGAAGCTGCACAAACACACTTCAGTCCAGTGCTCACACATTTGGTTTTTCTGACATAAACAAACACGTATTAAGTCGACAGCTTTAGCTTTGGCCTTCTCACTTTCACAGGGCTGAAGTATAATGGAGTGTGCGGCTGGATAATGCAGGTAAACCCCTGAACGAGCAGCAGAACCTGGCAAATGGAAGCTGCTTAACCCGCACAAGCTCAACTAACCTTATTGTGTAAACCTAAGAGGTGTGGGCAGCAAAAGGAAATTATATTCTGCTGAAAACAGAATATTCTGCTGAAAACAGAATATTCTGCTGAAAACAGAACTGGTACTTTTGTCTTACCACTGCTTTTTCTGTGAACAAAGAGGGTCAGTCCACTTATCAGTCCCTGCTGTTGGTGCCTCTGGCGGATTGTCGTCTTATAAACTGCTTAAGTTGTTGAAGGGCCTGACTGTCTAATTTGATTGATGCATTTTCTTTAATAAACTTGAGATCTTTTTATAATATTAAAAATATGTAAATCTAGTATATAACTTTCCAAACGTACGGCACGAACCATCATAAAGAAAGCACTGCATCTTAACGAGAAGTTCCTCTTCATCAACAAACACACCAATTACAAATCCAAATTCAATAGCCATTCTTCCATGCACACCAGAACATTACATGAAAAAACAGAAAATATCTACTTCTAATCAATATTTTCAACCAAGCCAACTTTAGATCCAGTTTGCCTCAGATCCATTCAAGATGCTTTAACCTTCTGAATCAACCAACCATGTAGGATCTTGGAAAAGTCTCAAAGTCCATGTAAACCATGTCCACTGTTCAGCTTTCAATTTTCTGAGTTATCTCCTTAAAAAAACTCAGAACCGTGAGACGTGATCATCCCTGACTAAATTCCTCAGAGTTCTCCAAGGATTTTCCTACTGCTGATGTACGGCTTACCGGCCTGGTGGTTTTTTTTGTTGCTTTTTTCAACAAGAGGCCAACATTAGCGGTACATCTATGACTCACAAACCAGGAAGAATTGGTAGAGAACAACAAAATATTAAAAGTCAAATAGTAGTTTGAGGAATTGCACAATTCATCCCAATCTCAGACCATTGGGTTGAGTAATCAGGGTGCTTACATTGCACCCAGCCTGAGGAAGGTCCTGACCCAAATCAATTTTAATCAATCCTTCCTTTGTTCCTTCAGTTGTTGCTACCACAACCCAAACAGATGTCTGTACCATCATGACCAAGACCCCCTGCAACCACGCGGGTCTCTAGCATCATGACCAAGACCCCCTGCAACCACGCGGGTCTGTACCATCATGACCAAGACACCGAGCAACCACAGCGGGAGCTGTTGGCAACAGTCCTCATTCACCACCATGTTCCTCCTTATCTCTAACTTGCTTCTGACTACTTCTGTCATGCCTGAACACAAACACTGTCCAGCTGCTATCATTTCCTGTTTCCTCCCCCATTCGTGTGGTCAATTAGTTCCTCTCCTGTTTTTAAACTGCACTGACATTACTTATTTATAACACGACAAGCCATTTCCGCAGATTGGTAGCAGGCATTATATGAACGAAAGCTTGCTCTTGCTTTCAGCCCGAGATATAACTGTGTGAAAGGAGTGGGAGACACAGGATAGGTGAACGGGAGGACCACATTCGAAATGACAAAGCCACTTGAGGGAGCAGGAGGAGGCAGAGAGAGAGAGGTTGCTGGGTCAGTTGGAGCTCCGGGCCATGAGCACGACAGTCAGTAGATGCAGAGGTACTAGTCCCAATGTGCAGGGGGTAGTGAAAACTGGGGTGCAACTTTGCCGACAGCTTATGTTTTCCGTGAATATGAAAGCAGATTAATTCATTGTGTGGGGTCAAGGAAAGAGCATTCACGTCGCGGCCCTGTTTCCACTAATCTTTCCACCACCACACACAAGAAGCGACAAGACAGACACCATTGTATGCAGATGCCGAGAAGTGTGTTCAGCTCTGGCTGAACAACTTCTAATCTTGTGTGTGGACTCGATACAAAAAATTCATTGTGTGTCAAAACAAAAATTGAATGCAGGCTCTGGTCCAGATTCCCATTTGCACCAAATGTGTGGCCTACTTCAGCAGACTGCAACCCTGTTACAGCCACACTCAGTCACTGTTACTGTTCAGTGACAACTTCAGAATATCTGGGTGCTTTCCACAAGCTGTGACATGGGAAGTATATTTCACAGTGTTCAACATTGTTCTTGTTCTAGTATATTTCAGACTAGAACAAGAACAATGTTGATCATTTACAATTATTCACCTTTATGACAATGAACACTTCGGGATACTATTCGTCTTAAACACCCACCGATAATGCTGCAGAAGATACTGGGACCATATGCTCACACGGTTTCCACTGATCTGCCAATTGGAGAAATACCAAACATGTGTTTTTAATTTGACTGTAGTGAACTGTAACTTCCTTTTTCATTAAAAACCCCGACTAATGCATCCAAGTCTCTCCTATTGTCATGTGTATCTATTTCCTCACACTTCCCTACAAGAGGCCATTCAGCACGTTAAGCCTAGGTCAGCTGTGAAAGCATCCCCATCAATCCGTTTCCCTGCAACATATTCACTTTCGCTTGTTCATCAAACCTTCTCCCACTCTCCGACCTCCAAGCTGCACGGTGGCGATTTACAGCAGCCAGCTTATCCACCAACCAGCACGTTTGGGATGTGGGAGGAAAAACAAGTATGTTCACGGACAGCCTGCAAACTCCACACAGACAGCATCTTCGACAATGAACCACTGTCAGACTTATCACCTACAAGTTATATTGGAAGTTGATGTCTGCAGAGTTCTTTCAATAAACATTTTAAGCAAATGTTGTCCTTGTTCTACTTAAAGGGACTTAAAGTAACGTGTATTTAATGCTTTAAAACATGTGTTTTTTTAAAAGACCATCACAAAACATGAATTATCTTGCCCACCTACTTGACCTCTGACCACAGGTTACCGTTCTGCTCCCAACAATACCTATTGAGTTGTTTGATACCTACCTGTTCTTTACGTACTGTCAAAATATCATTGGGTTTTCTTTCATTTTACTTGTCAATATTTGTTTTTGTAATCTCTAGGCTTCCCTAATTTTCTATTTATTTTCCTTCCTTCAGTTTCTATCCTCTGCCAGGCTTTCAGCTGTATTAAACTTGCCATATCCCACCCTCTGTGATCGGTGGAGTCTGGGGCTGTATATTTGGCAGCCCTCCCCGTTCTCTCGGTGGGAATGTTTACCACATATATCCAGCCTATACTTTTTAAATACCTCCTGTTGTTCCAAGATTAATTTATTTTGAAATAATACTTTTCACTGGGAGCACAATGTGGAATATTATTCAAAAAGCTTTCTTTTCTTCTAAACCCCATAATCATCTATCTTCTATGTTATTGTTTTTGATAAGTCTGATCGCATGTGGTTCTGTGCTATTCCTTACCTTTCTTCTCCATCATCTACAGAGTCCAGTGTAAACCACTCCTACCTCACTCCAAGAGTAAACCATGTACAGCTCCAGCTTTGTTGAGTTGCAACCATTCTGGCTTGTACACATCTCCTCTCATCCATCACCAGTCCCAATGCCCATGGAGTCTCAAGGTCTCCCTCCACAGTCTCAATGTGACTGCATATAAGTTTAAATTGACAACAGCCAGGCACAATATTTTTCACGTTTGGTTTAAAGAATATAAACCAAACACGAAAAAAATTGTCATGTATTTTCCATACTATTTTCTTTGTTGCAATCTTATTAAAACGAGAAAATAATTAGGGCTGAACAGTTAGAACAGTACAGCACAGGAACAGGCCCCTGGCCCAGTTCTACCATCATTTATTTCAGTGAGTTACATTGGGACTGAAGCCGTACCTGCAGCACATAGTCCAGCGCGATGTGCCGGAAGCATTTCCGTGTGGCTGTCAGAATGTTGGTCGCCTCCTCCACCTCATGCTGCTTATTTCTTTGAATCTGAGCATTTTTCACCAGTGCATTCTCCTTCTCTTCACTGACCTTGTCAAACTGTTTCTTCGCTTCTTTAAATTTTCTGAGATCACTGGAAATAATCGGAAAGAGCGTGCATTTATATAGCATCTTCAATAGCTTCAGGTCATCTAGATGCTTCAAAACCAACGAGGTACTGAGAGCTGTTATCTCCATCTTTACGTGGGAAATGAATCAGCAAAGTTGTATTAAAAGTAGTCAACTATGTAGTCATCTGATGCAGTGATTATAAAATCTTCTGCATTGCAACTGGAATAAATTCAAACTATGAATAATTAAAATTAGAATTGCATCCTTTCAGATGTAGTTTCTTCACAAATTCCTACTGTGATTAACAGCGACTTCACATGTATTGGGGACGCACGCGACTTGTAAACTACAGATGCACAAAGTGCATTGAGATAATTCTTCACCAACCACTTGAAAGTTGAAAAGGAATTACTTCTGGAAAGAAAATCACCAGAATGGAGAGAAAACAAGTTTACCGACAGGGCAGGAAAACAAGGAATAAAGAATAAACAATGAAACAAGGCAGCAGAGGGGAAACATCTTTTAATACAATCCAAGCGCTGGTGGATTCTCAGCAGTTCACCATACTAGTACATTAAAGGAGACACACTATACAACATACAAGAACTACGATTTTTCACCCTTTTTGTTTTGTTTAGAAGCTTGAAAATACGAGAACTCTCCTATGGAATCCTGGTGTGGTTTGCTAGCTGTACTGTGGCTGAGAGGAGGGCGTTGCAGGGAATTATAAAAACTGCGCAGAACATTACAAACGCCCAACTGCCCTCCTTGGATGACATATATAGGGCCCGATGCTTGCGCCGGGCCACAAATATCAAGCAGGACACATCCCACCCTGCCAACCACCTTTTTACTCTGCTACCCTCTGGGAGGCGATTCAGGACTCTGAAGGCTCGCACCGGTAGACTAAAGAATAGTTTCTACCCATGTGCGATAAAAGAGCTAAATTCCAACAGAGAATGCTGGGGAAGCAAAATGTAATTCTAAGAAATGCCGCCAAATTCTTTTAAATTCTTTTAAATTCTTTTAAAACACCTATTTATTTTTTACTAATAAGTGTACATATGTGTCAATGGTTGTCGTGTTTGTATTGTTTTTAACCGGAGGAGATGTAATGGAATTTCGTTGCACAGTATTGTGCAATGACAATAAACGTATTCATTCATTCATTCATTCATTCAACTTCTACCACGAAAGAAATGAATTTTATGATAGAACTTAAATATCTCTTTGGAACAATGCAATATTTTGAAAGGATGATGGGGAAATATGATTGTGAAACCCATAAATTAGAAACTCTAAATGAGCTCTAGTTCTGGCTCATTTATCTTTCAAGAGACGAATAGAGAATTATAGAATATGTAAACAGGCCCTTCGGCCCAACTGGTCCATGCCGACCAAGGTGCCCCATCTGAGCCAATCTGATTTGCCCGCATTTGGCCCATATCCCTCTTAACCTTTCCTATCCATGTACATGTCCAAATGTCTTTTAAATGCTGTTACAGTACCTGCTTCAACTACCTCCATCACTCTTCATCTCCCTTTTTCCACTAAAAGTCTGTGAACCAGTTCCACAGTTCACAACTATTTATTCCCCTTGAGCTCATACCTGCCTCTAGCCAACAATTGGCCTATCAGGGAACCTCTCTGAACAAGGTCATCTGTGACCACCCTGACTTGTACACTGGTGAGACCACACCTGGAGTATTGCGTACAGTTTTGGTCTCCTAATCTGAGGAAAGACATTCTTGCCATAGAGGCAGTACAGAGAAGGTTCACCAGACTGATTCCTGGGATGTCAGGACTTTCATATGAAGAAAGACTGGATAGACTCGGTTTGTACTCGCTAGAATTTAGAAGATTGAGGGGGGATCTTATAGAAACTTACAAAATTCTTAAGGGGTTGGACAGGCTAGATGCAGGAAGATTGTTACCGATGTTGGGGAAGTCCAGAACAAGGGGTCACAATTTAAGACTAAGGGGGAAATCTTTTAGGACCAAGATGAGGAAAACATTTTTCACACAGAGAGTGGTGAATCTCTGGAATTCTCTGCCATAGAAGGTAGTTGAGGTCAGTTCATTGGCTATATTTAAGAGGGATTTAGATGTGGCCCTTGTGGCTAAAGGGATCAGGGGGTATGGAGAGAAGGCAGGTACAGGATACTGAGTTGGATGATCAGCCATGATCATATTGAATGGCGGTGCAGGCTCAAAGGGCCGAATGGCCTACTCCTGCACCTATTTTCTATGTTTCTATGTCTATGTTTCTATGTCCTCGTTTTTTCCTTGTTTCCAGTCCCCCCCCCCCCCCAACCCCATTACACTTAGTCTGAAGAAGGATCCCAACCCAAAACGTCACTATCCATTTTCTCCAGGGATGCTGCATGACCCACTGAGTTACTCCAGCACTCTGTGTCTAACTGGGGAATACTCAGAACTGCTCTCATGGATGAGAACACAATTGACAAGATGATCCTACAGTCCACAAATTATAAACTTCATTAGAACATCTGAAAGTTACCGAGAGAAGAAATTCTAATTTCCTTCCCAAGTTTCTTCTCATGGCATAGTGACTCATTAGCAATGGTTTGAGTTGTTTACACAAGGTCTCTGACATTGACTGAGAGGATGAAATATGTTGAAGTTCTCCACCATCACATTGATCCCACATACGATCCTCAGACAACTTCATGACATTTCTCTTCATTTTCCCCCCCAAATTTGTCTGATTGTAGAAACCTGTTGAAAATGAAGCCAGCGAGATGAAGGGTTTACCCACAGGAAGCAGAGCTATCACCAATTACATTAATGATTACTAACAAGAGGAAAAGAAGGGTCTCGACACGAAACGTCGCTTATTTTCTTCGCTCCATAGATGCTGCCTCACCCGCTGAGTTTCTCCAGCATTTTTGTCTACTAACAAGAGGAAGCTGTGTCCAACTGATTAATTTAAACCTGTTAAACCTGTTCCACCAGAAGTGGTGAGTAGGTAAACCGCACCATGTTCAATGAACATGATGTTTAATATTTGTGCAATGAAATGCAGTTTTATGAAATAATCGGATATCAATAAAGTGGAGATTGATTAGTAAGGATGTCAAGGGTTACGGGGAGAAGGCAGGAGAATGCGGTTGTGGATAATAGATCAGCCATGATCGAATAGCACAGCAGGCTCGATGGGCTGAATGGCCTAATTCTGCTCCTCTATCTTATGACAATGATAGATCAGCTTTGAAATTAATTTGCATTTCATGCACCGTGTGAGCAAGAAAAGGAATGTAACCAAAGAATCAACGTGTACACATTCCCAAGTCAGCGATTATGGGAGGGAAAGTCCACTGAATTTCTGCACTCCATGCTGATACATCATGTTGAAAGTAACACACAGCTGTGAAGAGATGTTTGGATCGTCTGTTTCTCATTTACTCTGCTGTGTATTTAACCATTTGACTTTGCTGAATGATGATAGGAATGTAATAATAAAAAAAGGTGCCTACTCTTTCACAAATGACTGAAGCTGCAACTTGATGGATCTTTGGACTTGGTCAAACAGAATCTGAAAGAGAAAAAAAACATTTTTACGATAATTAAATGGTCACTCTAGCTTAACTATTTCAATGGAAGCACACTTCTCGTACATTTGTATCAAGGTTTGCAATTTCTCTTCCAACAACTGTTGCAAATATAAGACTGGCGTGAAGAGGAACTACAAGTTCCACTCTCATACACCACCTGCATTTACCCCGTGTTCTCTACTTCCACACTTACAATTCATTGTTCCATCTCCAAGTCTGGCAACCTTTGTTAAAATGGAAAATCCATCATTTCGTTTGAACTTCTTTTGAGGTTCAAATGACAATAAAATTGTATTGTATTATTGTATTGTATTGTATTAATTTCTAAGGTGTACAATTCAAGAATCATCGGCTGGATATTCATTTATCACCTATGTAATTCACTTCTCCGTGGATTGTCACCTTCTCGTAGTGGAGAAGCTTGTGTGGACCTGAGATCCTGAGAGCGATGCCATCTGGAGCTATGCTCCTGGTTGGGCCACCCATGGCGGTAAGGTCGAGGGGGAGGACTCTGACAAAGAGTGATGCAACCAAGACCTCAACAGTGGAACAGGCGGAGGATGATGGCTGACCTTAGTGGAGCGTCACAACGGCTGGGAAGGCGGATGACGGCTGCAGCAGAAATGGGTCTCCGGTTGTCTTGGACTCCATGCCACTGGATCCTGAACCAGATCTGTCAAGGACCGTGGGGTGGCTGTGCACGTGGTCTCCCCACGTTAAACAAAGTCACGCACAGGTGTCCTCCATGTGGGGAATAGCACCCTGGAGACACCCATGGTCACACATGACAGAAGGAGGCCAAAGAATTCACTTCTGTCCATAATTATGACAACAATTTTGTTGTATTGCAATAATATTTGGTAATAAATTGATATAAAACAAGTTATCACTCACTTCATTTTAATTTATGAATTGTTAGGATATTTTTGTCGACAACATGGTTTAGTTTGTCCAACAGTGTAATAACACCATGTTATTTTTCAAATTCTACAGGCTTCTAATGGATGTTGCTGACTAGCTTTTGTCCTGAGATGTAGACGGGAGAGGCACAGAGAGGCAAGGACAGAATCACAAATGCACCAAGAGAAGAAGAGAACAGACCAAGGGGCAAAATATATTGATATTTGACTTTTACTAGTGCAGAAAGCAGCACTAATGCAGGAACTAATATAAAAGACCCTCAATGTAAAAGGAGCTAAAATGAAGAAATTGGATTTGATCTTCTTTGGCACTGAAGTGATCTTATAAATGTAATTATGCAACAGCAGTCAAACACGACAAAGAAAACACATTTGACAGCACTGCCAAACATGGAAACAGGTCATTAGCCCCAGTTATTATTTTATAAATCACAATTAAATGCTGAAATCAGTTCTCATTCAGTGCAGAAAGAATCAGATGTAGAAATAAAAGAAAAATGCACATGAAAATCTCCAAACGGAATCGTAAATATTGGCCAGTGAAAGGACTCAGTAAATGAAGATGCTGCTAAATAAGGCCACATATTCCAAGAAAGTCTTTGTACATTCGTCAACTCCAGGAAAGATGAGATGGGAATGCGAGGCACGGTGGTAGAACATGGTGTTCAGAGTCAGAGAGTGATACAGCGTGGAAACAGGCCCTTTGGCCCAACTTGCCCATACTGGCCAACATGTCCCAGCTACACTAATCCCTGCCTGCGTTTGTCCCATATTCCTCCAAACCAGTCCCATCCACATCCTTAAATTATCATAAAACATTAAATGAACTAAAGCAGTGGAACAACTCCAACACTCCATAAACATTGCCATTGTACCTGCCTTCCCCAAGGAGTAGAGTCCCAACCTGTCCCTGTAGCTCAGGCCCTCGAGACCCGGCAACATCCTCGTAAATCTTCTCTGCACCCGTTCCAGCTTAACAACATCTTTCCTATACCAGGATGACCAAAACTGAACACAATATTCCAAATGGGTCTGACATAAACTTTTTGTCCTACTAATCTGTTTTCTTTGTTGCCCAGTTCTAATAATGGGAATGAAAAGAATAAATCTTTTCATTCCAAAGATGCCACCTGAACTGTCGAGCATTCTTTGTAATCCTGTTTATAATTTGACACAGGCTTTTTTATACATGATGTAGAATAACTGAAATACATAGCTTGCATTCCGTAACAATCCCCACGCACGACCCTCTGCTCCCTACAATCCCCACGCACGGCCCTCTGCTTCCACAATGCCTACACATAACCCTCTGCTTCCACACATAACCCTCCGCTCCCACACATGACCCTCTGCTCCCTGACCCACTCACTTCCTCCAGTAGTTTCTGGCTCCAGGTTCCAGCATCTGCAATCTCCACCCAACATTCATCATTGGACTAAAGTACAGAATTAATTCCCACAATAAATCAAGCGTGTCTATTTCAGACTATGCTCTGCAGTGCACTGCAGCTGTCATGTGAATCCCTTTGAACTCTTTCATAACATTTTTGAGCCAAACACCACGTCATAAACGTAAAATATAAATAACCAGGCTTGTTGTTGAATCAACTGTGGTTAAGATCTGTAGATAAATGCTCTTCAGCAACATTGAGAAAGAAAGATCCTCTTCTTCTTAATAATCCACTATAAAAAGAAACATTAGTGGACTGTCTTCACTCTAAGCTGCTGCTTCACAATAGCAGCATCTGCTACTAAACCGGCGGCATCTTCATGCATGCTTTACAATAGCAGATGAGGCATGAATGGAAAACCGATTCACGGGATCCTGGGAATCACCTGACATGCCATGGGTTGGTGGGGAGAGAGCTGATCACCATAGGCTGGCTATCCATAAATATAGAGACGGCAACCACCACTTTCCCAGCAACTTCAAGGCTAAAGCAATCCTAAACCACTCGTACCCAGCTGGTTAATGCATTAATGCAAGTGAAAGCTTTGATTGGCAAGCATTCAAGGATTAGAAGAGTAACAAAAGTAAGTAATTTTGTACTACGATGGTGGTTGACGTTAACTCTAAGGACCATGAGCATCTAGCTCTTCAAAGTTGACTGCTCACAGCCATGCAACAGTAGAGCATCATGCAAGGTTGCAGACAATGCAATGAGATGAACGAATGAATGCCGCAGAGCAGTGCAGGGATGGAGCGTTTCAGCCTGCAGCTTCAGTTGCTGGACATTCTGCAGGAGGAGTCGAGGTTCAGGAAATGACCGTTCACGATAGTCCTGATGTTGTACATCTTGCAGATGTACTAAGTGGAAGACCTCACTAAGTCTACAAAATAACTGACTGGCACAAGATGCAATGTTTGGGCATGCACAGCTGAACATAATCCACTGGATGAAATATTGTCCCAAATTTGAGTTAAGGCATCGCTGGGAAGCTGAATGAGAACTTGCCCACTGGTCTCATGTACACACATTGATAGGTTACAACAGAGCAAGCAATTGGCGATGAGCTACGTCTCTAATTCATGAAAGCACCTTAACCAGCACATGGTGGGTGTACATGGTGTGGTGATGCACTCACATTAACAGTGCTTTTCACAGTATGACATATGGAAGAGACAGGATGTTTTTGGGGCCAAGGAAGATTCAAAATGACAAGCCTAGTGATAAAACATAGAAACATAGAAAATAGGTGCAGGAGTAGGCCATTCGGCCCTTCGAGCCTGCACCACCATTCAATATGATCATGCCTGATCATCCAACTCAGTATCCTGTACCTGCATTCTCTCCATACCCCCTGATCCCTTTAGCCACAAGGGCCACATCTAACTCCCTCTTAAATATAGCCAAAGAACTGGCCTCAACTACCTTCTGTGGCAGAGAATTCCAGAAATTAACCACTCTCTGTATGAAAAATGTTTTTCTCATCTCGGTCCTAAAAGATTTCCCCCTTATCCTTAAACTGTGACCCCTTGTTCTGGACTTCCCCAACATCGGGAACAATCTTCCTGCATCTAGCCTGTCCAACCCCTTAAGAATTTTATAAGTTTCTATAAGATCCCCCCTCAATCTTCTAAATTCTAGTGAGTACAAACTGAGTCTATCCAGAACCAGGTGATGTGTTTTTGTCTCCATGCTGCACTATTCGAGTCAAATTGCCATTCAGTTTTCTCAATACTTTTGTGCACAGATACTTAAACATTTCTAGAATAGCCAAGATGAAAGTTTGATCCAGATTGAAAAATCATCAAATTAAGAAAGAATTAAAATCACGTTACACATATGAATGCTTTATGTGGTATTTGTTCATTTCTAGTTAATGCTCTTTAAAGATATAATAATAATTGGCTTTTTTTCCCATTTTATTGTCATTAATTTTAATTGGAAAATTGCTATGTATTTATATGTAATCAGTTTGTGTAACCGAGACGGCCGTATCTCTGGGACACTGACATGTAATTTTCATAACGTGGTCTCAAACAACTAGTGGTTTAGGGCAAACGAGAGACAAAGGGAGTTGATGGTATCGTCCAGCCTTTGAAAGTAACTCATGAACTTGGTTATTATTGTAGCACATGATGACTTTGGATGCAAATTTGACCCCCATGCCCCACATCTAAACAGTAACATAATTAAGAGTTTGTTTCAACAGACTGTTAATGAAAGAACTTATAACGGGCCATCCTCAACCCCTCCACACTATATCACCTCCAATCACAAGTGATCTTTTTAAACAAGTGCAAGTATCTGGGCAAAAATCTGGAGTTCTGGAAAATTGGGGATCAAAGAGACAAGCAGAGAAGATGTAGTCCACTTTCAGGATGGTCACCAGAGCCATTAAGAATAACCTACTTTCCAACTCTTACTTGCTCATGTTGATACGTTTGATCATTTCCACCTCTGCAGCTGTCACACTCTCAGTTTTCTTCGCTTCGATTAATTAAACAGCAGTGGAACAACACTCAAAGTAAATATGGCAGCACAGTGGCGCAGCGGTAGAGTTGCTGCCTTACAGCGCTTGCAATGCCGGAGACCCGGGTTCGAACCCAACAACAGATGCTGTTTGTATGCAGTTTGTACTTTCTCCCAGTGACCGCGTGGGTTTTCTCCGAGATCTTCGGTTTCCTCCCACACTCCAAAGACTTACAGGTTTGTAGGTCAATTGGCTTGGTGTAAATGTAAATTGTCCCTAGTATATGCAGGTTAGTGTTAGTGTGCGGGGATCGCTGGTCGGCGCGGGCTCGGTGGGCCGCAGGGCCTGTTTCTGCGCTGTATCTCTAAACTAAAAACTAAACGAAAGCTTTAAACTTTGTGTCTATCTTCGGTTTAAACTTTTAACTGTAATTTCTTAAAGGTAGGAAACAAAAATACTTCGGAACATTCCAGGAAGACTTCAAGAACATTGTATCCACTTAACCGTTTCATAACATTTTTTACCTTTCGGGTTAAGTCATTGCAACAATTCACAAAATTAATATTCCCATTCATGACTCTGGGATAATTTCCCTGACCTCAATAACAGTGATAAAATGTGGCAACGGGTCGAAGTGGAGGAGACAAAACACAAATGTAATTTATAGACCTCAGTAGCTGGCACCATAAGAAACATTTATGGAAAGTATGTAAGAAAGAACTGCAGATGCTGGCTTAAATGGAAGGTAGGCACAAAAAGCTGGAGTAACTCAGCGGGTGAGGCACCATATCTGGAGAGAAGGAATGGGTGACGTTTCGGGTAGAGACCATTCTTCAGACTGATGTCAGGGGAGGGGGCTGGACAAAGATAGAATGTTGTCGGAGACAGTAAGGCTAGTGGGAGAACTGGGAAGGGGATGGAGAGAAAGCAAAGGCTACCTGAAGTTTATGAAAAGTACATGGATGGGATAGTTTAGAGGGATACGAGCCAAACGCAGAAAGGTGGGAATAGCCTGGATGGGGCATGTTGTCCGGCATGGGTAGGTCGGGCTGAAGGGCCTGTGTTCACGTTGTATGATTCTATGAGTAGCAGGAGTTATGAAACAATCAATTATAGACATCGCTGATATTAAATTTATGACCACTGTTATTTTAATGTCTGCAAAGAAAAATAAAATTACAATGTACTTATGTTGTGTGATTCAGAATGTCTGCTAATGGCAAATGTTCTTGTTAACTCAATACATTCTTTGTTTCTACCGAGAGGCGGGGAGGCTGAATAGAGCTCAGCTGATTCCTCAACGACACAGAGCAGTCTGATCAAATAAATATCCTGCTACATTGCTGCAAGATCAATCGCACATGAAGCATTGTTCAATGTGTATGAAGGAACTGCAGATGCTGCTTTAAACCCAAGATAGACACAAAAAGCTGGAGTAACTCAGCGGGACAGGCAGCATCTCTGGAGAGAAGGATTGGGTGACATATCTGAAGAAGGGTCTCGACCTGAAACGTCACCCATTCCTTCTCTCCAGATATGCTGCCTGTCCCACTGAGTTACTCCAGCATTTTGTGTCTTAGCATTGTCCAATGACAGCTAATTGGATGCAGAACCAATCCATGGCCGTGATGTGGAACATAGGAGTAGGTTCCAACTAGAAGGCTTTAACCAAAACCTAGTGTTCTGTTGGCATCATCTAATTTGACTGGGCATTAAAATATATCATGCAGCCTCAGTGATGAAGTGAGTCAGAGACTTTAGATAAGGGCAAGTATTAATGACCAGCAACCCGACTACCCTATCGCCAACTTGTTACCCATAAATATATCATATTGCTCATTTTCAAAGTCAAAATATTGTTTTAATGTGAAACTAAGTGACAAGTTGACATTTCTTTAAAAAAAGTACATTGCACAGAATCGACTTCTATCAGCTTCTGTTTTCATCATATTGTGAGTAGCAAAATTTATGACTTACTGTGTGAAAATTAACCATCTCCAGAAGGCTATCCGAAAACCTCATTAGACTGTTCTGAGGAAAGTAAATATAAAGACGAAATAAAGATGTCAATTTGGAACATGACACAAGTAATCAACATTCCCAAATCTAAAATGTATATATCTACTTTTAATAATATTTTTAAGGCAGAGATAGATAGATTCTTGATTAGTACGGTGTCAGGGGCAATGGGGAGAAGGCAAGAGAATGAGGAAGGGTTAGGACCGGGCTGCCTCGCCAACAGTCTGTCTGTCCCTTTCTTCTTTGTTGTTCTTTTAGTATGTGTTAAATGTATATTTTTAGCGTTCTTTAGCTTGTTTTATGTGGGGGGTGGGGGTGGGGTTTGGAGGAAACTTTTTCTAATCTCTTACCTCGATGGAGATGCGATTTTTTTCCCGTATCGTGTCTCCGTCCGCACTGCGGCCTAACATCGAGGAGTTGGCGGCCTTTGCTGGAGACCGACTTTGAGAGCTCCACCGCGGGAGCCTGAGGGACTTTAACATTACGGAGCTTGCGATCCCTCTGCCAGGGATCGACCTCTGAGCTCCGCCGCGGGAGCCTGCGGACTTTTAGCATCGCGGAGCTCTGCTCAGAGAACGACCGGGAACTCCAGGCCGCAGGAGCTTCGACCACCCCGACGCGGGGGCTTCAACCGCCCTGATGCGGGACCCTCAATCACACCGACGCGGGGGCTTCAACCGCACCAACGCGGGGGCTTCGACCGCCGGCTGCGGGAGCTTCGATTGCCCTGACGGATGGGAGAAAAATGAGGGAAGAAGATTGGACTTGTTTTGCCTTCCATCACAGTGAGGAATATGCAATCCACTGTGGTGGATGTTTATGTTAACTTTGATGTAGTTGTGTGCCGTGTTGCTTTTTTATGGTATGGCTGTGACAATAAACCTCTGAGGAGGGAGAGATAGATCAGCCATTATTGAATGGCAGAGTAGACTTGATGGGCCGAATGGCCGAATTCTGCTCCTATTACTTATGACCTTACTTGATAAAACATGCAGGAGTACTCAAACAAGGAAAAGAATGGGTGGCAAATCAAAGGCCTCAACTGGACAAATTGCTGCATTAAAGGAAAGCTTAAGGAAGGAACTTTGTATTTAAAAATCCATCTACTGGTTGTTGTTCATTAGGATGAAAACAACAGCAGCACACAATGCCTGTTATATTGTCTTCATAGAAATGTCATTACTCATGTTCCCGATGTTGGGGGAGTCCAGAACCAGGGTCCACAGTTTAAGAATAAGGGGTAAGTCATTTAGAACGGAGATGAGCAAACACTTTTTCACACAGAGAGTGGTGAGTCTGTGGAATTCTCTGCCTCAGAGGGCGGTGGAGGCCGGCTCTCTGGATACTTTCAAGAGAGAGCCAGATAGGGCAAGATAGCTGAGTCAGGGGATATGGGGAGAAGGCAGGAACGGGGTACTGATTGGGGATGATCAGCCACGATCACATTGAATGGCGGTGCTGGCTCGAAGGGCCGAATGGCCTACTCCTGCACCTATTGTCTATTGTCATGAGTCAAGCTCTGATAATAATCCAAGCAAGTTTCTAAATTTACATTGTAAATGTAAACTAATAAACTGATCGCAAATGTACAAGCCATGTGGCTTGAAGTTTGGTTGCAAACTAGACACTGTACACAGAATGATGCACATTGACTTTCACTGGTGTTGTGCCGTGACTCTCAAGCACTGCACACCGGCCAAACACAATAAGATGCTGAAAAGTCAGCGGTTAGTGGTCATGTTTCAATAAAACACTCAGCTACTGTTGGAAGAGATACAGATTTGTCACTGCGATGTCCTCACCTCAATGACTTCGTCCTTGGTGGAGTGTTGGGCCAGCTCACGAATTCCATTGACAAACTGTTTGTTGGCATTACAGAAGTTCTTTCCAGCATCGATCATCCCAATGCACAACTTGACAACCTAAAGGAGGTAAATGTGTGCTCAATCTTTACAAACTCCCGAACCGATATCCAAATAATGTTGTGGAAAAGACATTCAAATATCAATAGGCTTTATTTGTGAAATTAACAATGGCACAGAAAACTTGAAAATCCTAATGCACTGCAGACACAGAGGATGCAGTGAACAACACGGGACACAATGACATCAATTCAAATCAACAGTGCTGTTATTATGGTGGAGCATTTAAATAGTGATAGAATTGACATGGTATGGGACATGGGAGTGGATGGGGAACAGCAGTGGAGAGCACATGCTCTAAACCTCCTGCACTCTCCCACCCCACCTCAATCACCCCACCAGCACCGTGTGGGAGAGGGACAAAGGTTGAGAGAGGATTGGTTTGAACATGTGGAGTGGGACAGATGGAAGCAACAAACTATTAAAGTTAAGATAGACACAAAAAGCTGGAGTAACTCAGCGGGACAGGCAGCATCTCTGGAGAGAAGGAATGGGTGACGTTTCGGGTCGAGACTCTTCTTCAGAAACGTCACCCTTTCCTTCTCTCTAGAGATGCTGCCTGTTCCGCTGAGTTACTCCAGCTTTTGTGTCTATCTTCGTTTTAAACCAGCATCCGCAGTTCCTTCTTACACAAACTATTAAAGTTTCCGGACTTTTGTTGGATATGGTGACTGATGGTTTTTGAACAAAGGTAACTGGGTAGAGATGAGATCAGCTATCATCGAACTAGTTGATCCTCTTCTACAATGGTCTTTAATGCCATTTCTTCCAAATCATTTCAAATGATTAAAGACTTAAAGTATTAATACGTACAATGTCGAAAATTGTGTTTCAATTTGTAACAGTTTCAGTAATCATTACTTTGGAGCAAAACTCGATGTCAGGGAATTTTTGCAAAATCAATTTCAGGAAGACAAATACTGAAAGCAGAAAGGACTGAAGCAAAGCTAGACGTTGCTGATGTCTAATGAAAGATCCAAGCTTAGAGGATGGCAGTATCATGGACTGTGAAGACTGCAAGAGTTCAAAGCAGTAAACCGTTCTATCATTCAAAAATCCTCCACCCCAACTCCCAAATTACCACCTGATCCTCTCACTCTGTGTGCAAACGTCCGGAATATACATGGTGTCTGAAATTCCACAACCCTCTGGGGCCCAGAGTTCCACAAGTTATTATCCATCTGTGAAGAAATTTCTCCTTTCAGTCCTCAGGAGCCTTCGCCTTCCAGACCCTCCAGCCAAAGGGCACAGAATGTCCTCATCATGTAAATTCCTTTCCAATGAGATCCTCTCTCATTCAGCTAAACTCCAGGAAACATTGGCCAATAATACTCCATCTCCCAACCTACACGAATATCCGAGTCGATCTACACTGCACAGCTTGCAAGTGTGCTTGTGCTCAGGGCCAGAGACCACATTACACAATGTAATCCAGGTGTAGGCTCACTAGAACCATGTAGCACTGCACAAGACTGCTACTACTATGACAGTCGCCTAAATAATCACCTAGTGGGACAGGCCCTTTACAGCATCACAAACTTTTTAATTGCATAAAATTCTCTGGCCAGAATCCATTTGGATTAGGATCATTAGAGCAAAAATGCATCGGCAAGGTTTTCTGAATTTGTATGCCTGTTAACATTCACCGACTATTTCTATTGCTGTTGAACCTTTTCCTGAATGCAACTTTCCACAATCACGTCCCAGAACGTGACCATTTAAATTATTGATCAGGCACCAAGGTGGAAAATGACCCATCAGAAATAAATGAAGTAAAATATAATGGCACTCACCTTTTCAAGTTTTAACTCCAATTCAGCAAAATCTCCTTCAACTTCCTCTATTGCAGCTCTATTGAGGAAACAATATAATTAATCTGATGTAATATTTCCAATGCTGCTCTCTTCTTAACAAGTTGAATTACGAGAAGCAAGGAATTACAGATGCTGCTTTACAAAAAAAAGACGAAGTGCTGGAGTAACTCAGATGGCCAGGCAGCATCACTGGAAAACATAGGTGATGTTTCGGGTTGGTCTGCTTCTTCAGACTCAGAAGGTTCCGACCCAAAATGTCACCTATGCTCTCCAGAGATGCTGCCTGACCCGCTGAGTTACTCCAGCACTGTGTGAAACATCACCTATCCATGTTCTCCACAGATGCTGCCAGACCCGCTGAGTTACTCCAGTACTGTTTTCTTTTTCTTTTCATCTTTTCAACAACCCCTCTCAAACCTCTGATAAGCAATAAATTAATATAAACCTTCTATAAACACAAGTTCAATCACACAAATAATATTAATACAAGATCATGCACCTAATTAAGTACATTTCCATGGAGAGTGACAAAGGGTACAAAGACAAACATGCTCAGTTAATGCCACATGGTTGAACACCCATGAATATAAAAGGAACATAAAGTAAGTGTTCGGCACGGACTAGAAGGGCCGAGATGGCCTGTTTCCGTGCTGTAATTGTTATATAGTTATATGTTATATGGTTATGATAAAGATGTGATTAGGAAGGGAAGACAAAAATTAATGCAGTTTAAATAAACTTTTGGTAGAGGAATATGTACCACAAGCACCCCATTCCCTCATCTTCACCATGGATATCCAGTCACTCTACACCTCCATCCCCCACCAGGAGAGTCTTAAAGCCCTCTGTTTCTACCTGCCAATCCCTGTCTACCGATACTCTCCTCTGCCTAGCGGAGGGCATGCGCATGGGCCCCAGCTTTGCCTGCCTCTTTGTAGTGTACGTCGAACAATCCTTGTTCGAGGCGTGCCGTGGCCCTATCCCCTACCTCCACTACATTGACTGCATTGGTGCTACCTCCTGCATCCACCCACAACTCACTGACTTCATCCATTTCACCACTAACTTCCATCCGGCACTCAAATTCACCTGGACCATTTCCGACATCTCCCTATCGTTTCTAGACCTCACTATCTCCATCGCAGGTAACAGACTACTAACCGACATCCACTACAAATGCACTGACTCCCATGGTTATCTGAACTACACTTCTTCCCACCCTGCTTCCTGTAAGGACTCCATCCCCTACTGCTAATTCTTCCATCTACGCCGCATCTGCACCCAGGATGAGGTGCTCCAAACCAAGGCATCGGAGATGTCCTCATTCTTTAGGGAACAGGGGTTTCCCCTCGACGATAGATTAGGCTCTCACCAGGGTCTCTTCTATATCCCGTAGCTCTGCTCTCACTCCCCATCCCTCCACTCGCAACAAGGACAGAGTCCCCCTTGTCCTCACCTTCCACCCTACCAGCCATCACATACATCAAATAATCCTCCGACATTTTCGGCACCTCCAACGGGATCCCAACACTAGCCACATTTTCCCATCTCCTCCCCTTTCGGCTTTCCGCAGAGACCGCTCCCTCCGTAACTCCCTGGTCAATTCTTCCCTTCCCACCCTTACCACCCCCTCCGCTGGTACTTTCCCTTGCAACCGCAGGAAATGCTACACTTGTCGCTTTACCTCCCCCCTTGACTCCATTCAAGGACCTAAGCAGCCTTTCCAGATGAGGCAGAGGTTCACCTGCACCTCCTCCAACCTCATCTATTGCATCTGCTGCTCTAGATGTCAACTGTTCTACATCGGTGAGACCAAGAGCAGGCTTGGCGATCGCTTCGCCCAACACCTCCGCACAGTCCGCATTAACCAACCTGATCTCCCAGTGGCTCAGCACTTCAACTCCCCCTCCCATTCCGAATCCGGCCTTTCTGTCCTGGGCCTCCTCCATGTCCAGAGTGAGTCCCACCGCAAATTGGAGGAGCAGCACCTCATATTTCGCTTGGGCAGTTTACACCCCAGCGGTATGAACATTGACCTCCAATTTCAGGTAGTCCTTGCTTTCTCCCTCCTTCCCCTCCCCTTCCCAGCTCTCTCACAGCCCACTGTCTCCACCTCTTCCTTTCTTCTTCCCGCCCCCCCCTCCGCATCAGTCCGAAGAAGGATCACGAAACGTCGCCTATTCCTTCGCTCCATAGATGCTGCCTCACCCGCTGAGTTTCTCCAGCATTTTTGTCTACCTTCGATTTTTCGAGCATCTGCAGTTCCTTCTTAAACAACCAAATGGGAGTAGCTTGGATGAGACATCTTGGTCAGCATGAACAAGCTGGGCCGGAGGGGCTGTTCTATGCAGAACGACTCTAGAACGCTAAGCCTCTACCATGGTAATTGCACAGCAAGAGAAAAAAGATACTTAACACATAGATGGAGGATTTTGAATCAATTTATTAATTTAGTTCAGTGCTGCAATGTATTTAATGCAGTTTGTGCTGTGGGCTCATTCAGTAGTTCTGCTGCCATTGTAAACATTGCACCCAGAACGAAAAGATGTCGTGCCTCTCCCTTAAATCCATTTCCCCCGTCCAAATCCACAGACCTTTGCTCAATCTCACTTACATTACACTGATTACAAAATTTGCCATGAACCAGCATGATCAAGCAGTTTATTGAAAGGTTATTTATTTTGTATTATTTACAATTGAAGCTTTGTAAAATTAAGAAATATTCAAAAGTGAGTTAAACTAAAAATATTGTGAATTAGCAAAGAGATTGACCCATGGGAGTAATCAGCCTCAATACCAAACAAGTACTTGTCAGTATATACAACACTATTTTCCAATTGGGCTGAGATTAACCAGTCAACTCCTTGTAAAGTAAAAATCATTCAAAAATGTACCTCATTGGTCGATGTCCTTGCAGCCAACACAACATTCTGTAACCTCCTTTAAAGGCCTGCTAATGATGATTACAAATTTAAACTCCCATTCATAATTAAGTCACACTGTTAGCATGGACAATTTATAGCTGGGGTGGGTTTAGAGGATTATGTTAAAGCTACCGCAGAAGTTTGCTATTCAAGTGCATTCTGCAATTAAAATTTCACAATATTTTGCAATCTGACAGTTATGTAAATTATGCCAAAAATCAGTTCACTCAAGCCAACCCTGACAATGTTTAATTATGATTCTGTGGTTAATTATGACTACGGAATCACAAAATTCAAAGGTTATTATGAGGAAAACCATCATTAATTTCATCACACAGTGACACATGATCGCAATTCCCTGTACCAACAAGATGCAGAAACTTGACACCTAACTTGTTGATCTAGAAAGAGGTGGAGGGTGGAAAGCAAATGCAGTTGATGCTGAGTGTACATAATCTGCAGGGCCAAAAGGAAAGAACAAGAGACTGGGATATGATCAGATTACTGCAAATACTGCTTGTGTGACTTGTTTTCCTCTTTAAACCCATCTCTAACTAATCCCATGTCATCTGCTGTTCTAACTCCCATTATGTTTCTTGGTGTCTTATTGCCAAGAGCCTTCATTCATATTAAAAGACACTGGTGAGGTACAAGGGGAATATGTTTCCACACATTTTCCTGTCCCGTGACGATTGCTGCTTTGGGAACCACTGTTCAATAATCATGGCATTGCTGAACTCTATCCAGCCCAACATCAAATGAAATATGCGGTTCCTCAGACACTGAACAAGTTCAGATCGGAGTCCGGTTTCCAGCGTAAAATCTAATCTCCTTCCAGACAGGGTTGCCAGTTTAACATTTTAATTTAAACCCAAACAATACTAGAAAAAGGCCAAACAAATGTGAATACATTTATCATACTGGCATCACATGAAAAGCTCCAGTTGCATCCAGGTCATTACTATCCTCCCCACTGGAATGAGTGGAACACACGGCATAAACATTGTCCGATGTGAAGTTTTTCAGCATTTCTGGACATGCAGTGACATCTTTGCAACATTTGCTTGAGAGTAATAGTTCTGCCCTGATTCTCACAATAGCATCAAGAAGATGCGGCTGCATTCTGTTTCTTGCCTTCGTTTTAACGGAGGATACAAGAGAATATATCTTCTCAACTACAGCATTGCTGACAGGGGTTATTAGGCAAGGAAGGACAAAGGTGGCGAGCTCTTTAAATGCCTGATGCTGAAGTACACCAATCCAAAACTGTTCAATGTCTGTAGGGAGTCCATCATCAGAGAAGCCACAAACATCGAAACACCTGGTGTTTCTTGCTGAAACCCAGTCTCCATGGCACCAAGGTGTCACAAAAAGCAGAAGTTGTTCTGGAGCTTCTCGAGAAATTCAGACTCGAAGGCACCCAACTAGGTCACCTGGGCCTCTTAAACCTGGTGTATTATCATATTATCACCTCAGCAAAGCTGCTTGACCGCCCCACACAGACACTGTCAGCTCTTTTTAAAGCACCATCAGCTATTTCCCCAAAGCACTGGGCACACAAGTTACCTCCACTGTGGGCAGCACGTGGCCTGACTCTACTGGCCTGGTCCTAGTGCTCCCACCATCGTAGTTGGCGGCAGAAATATTGACATTCTCTTAAAGAAAAATGTTTTAGAAAAAGGATGGTATGTAATCTTCAGGCAGATAATTTTAGCATGTAAAAAAGCCAGGAAGAGGACAAATGAATTTACTGACACCAACCAAATCTTAAAAAAGTCCAGATTTCTGGAATTTGGTCTCAAAAAGGCCAATCGGGCCACCCTGCGTTCCAGACCAATGATGAAAGTGTGGAAAGGTCAAGAAAAGGTGAACCATCAGCCACACAATGTCCAGTCACAATACAGTTTTGTGTCAACCCCAGTTCAATGGGGAGGGATTAGGTGACAGGAGTTCTGTTGGTTGTTGTCAGAGGGCGATGATTCATTCCATCTTTGAAGTTCACCAACAGATTACACAAGTACATGGCAACGTTATTTGCTATATACAAGCCAAAGTGTAAATACCATCCAGGACTCGCTCCTAATATCTTTCTTTCTATTCCTGTCGTATTCTTCTCATGCACTGTAATTTGTTCACATTGTAAAGTTAGGTAACTTTATTAGGGGACAGAGGATCGAGTGGGAGGGAGGAACTGAAGGGAATCCACATTAGTCAGAAAATGGTGTTAGGTAAACTGTTGGGACTGAAGGCAGATAAATCCCTAGGGCCTGATGGTCTACATCCCAGAGTACTCAAGGAGGTGGCCCGAGAAATCGTGTATGCATTGGTGATCATTTTCCAATGTTCTCTAGACTCGGGATCAGTTCCTGTGGACTGGAGGGTAGCCAATGTTCCTCTCTACCCACTTTTAAAGGAGGGAGAGAGAAAACGGGGAATTATAGGCCAGTTAGCCGTACATCGGTAGTGGGCAAGATGCTGGAGTCGATTATTAAAGATGTTATAGCAGAGCATTTAGAAAGCAGTTATGGGATCGGTCAAAGTCAGCATGGATTTATGAAGGGGAAATCATGCTTGACTAATCTTCCGGAATTTTTTGAGGATGTAACAAGTAGAATAGATAAGGGAGAGCCAGTGGATGTAGTGTATCTGGACTTTCAAAAAGCCTTTGACAAGGTCCCGCACAAGGAGTATTGTGTGCAATTTTGGTCTCCTAATTTGAGGAGGGACATTATTGCTATTGAGGGAGTGCAGTGTAGGTTCACCAGGTTAATTCCCGGGATGGTGGGACTGACATATGATGAAAGAATGGGTCGACTGGGCTTGTATTCGCTGGAATTTAGAAGGATGAGAGAATCTTATAGAAACATATAAAATTCTTAGAGGATTGGACAGGCTAGATGCAGGAAAAATGTTCCCAATGTTGTGGGAGTCCATAACCAGGGGTCACAGTTTAAGAATAAGGGGTAGGTCAATGAAATGAGGAAAGACCTCTTCACCCAGAGAGTTGTGAATCAGTGGAATTCTCTGCCACAGAAGACAGTGGAGGCCAATTCACTGGATGTTTTCAAGAGTTAGATTTAGCTCTTAGGGCTAAAGGAATCAAAGGATATGGGGAGAAGGCAGGAACGGGGTACTGATTTTAGATGATCAGCCATGATCACATTGAATGGAGGCTTGAAGGGCCTACTCCTGCACCTATTTTTCTATGTTCTATCAAGGGAACTGCAGCTGAAGTGGACATTATGCTACAGATCGGTTTTATTTCCAAACTCAATAAGAAAGATGATGAGGCACGGGTACACAATCTCATGGGACTGAGATAACTCTTCAACAATCACACCGTGCGCGATATAATCCCAACCACTCAAGGGCTTTTCCCAAGCATCTTGGGACTCCGACACCCCGTCTATCAGAGTTTTGACTGATCTTTGGAATCTAACAAATGGGCCGATGCTGGAGCCCAAGCATCAAAGTCTCGAGTGGAAAGATCCTGTTGGAACCTAATGAGCAGATCTGCGGTAAAGAAGGCATGGATTTTTCATTCACTTGATTAAGATAAACTACTGAGGGATATGACAGGCTAATTGGAGTCATCCGGCATTTTATAATGGATCTCATCATGGTCCAATTTTCCTTATTGCTTCCACAATTAGAACTGTTTGGCTACACATACTTTTACTTCTGAAGTATCATTCATTTGATTCTTAAATTAAAATCACATTTTTAATATCAAATGAAGGGAGCAAAATTAGCTAAATTCATTTTATCAGAAAGATAACAGAAAGCTGAAGAATGTACTGACCCACACTTCTACCTCAAGGTGGTTTTGAAGGAATTTATCTGTTTTACTCACATCGTTTATCATGGAATGATGATCACAGAGGAAACCCCACCAAAATTGGCTCAACAGTCCTACACCTTTGCTGACTGGATGCGGTACAACGCCAAAGACTATATGGTCCACTGGACTACTTGGCACTGGAGCAGATATTTCCACTATTTAGCTTGCATTTAGATGTTTTACATACAAGATCTATTTGGAGTTCCATATATCAATGACAAATAACTTTTTTTAAATAGACATTTCATTATTTTATTGGTAGTATACTTTAAAGTTTGGTTGCAGCACAGCCACTCAAGAATGAGACAAGAATGAATCTATTTATCTGTAAATGAAACTTGTCTGCAATCTACCATGGCAAAATCCATATAAAGCTGAGAATGATCAAGCAAGTCTCTGCTGGTACACAAAAATGCTGGAGAAACTCAGCGGGTGCAGCAGCATCTATGGAGCGAAGGAAATAGGCGACGTTTCGGGCCGAAACCCTTCTTCAGACTGATGGGGGGTGGGGGGGAGAAGGAAGGAAGGAAAAAGGGAGGAGGAGGAGCCCGAGGGCGGGGGGGATGGGAGGAGACAGCTCGAGGGTTAAGGAAGGGGAGGAGACAGCAAGGGCTAGCAAAACTGGGAGAATTCAACGTTCATGCCATCAAGCAACCCAGGCGGAATATGAGGTGCTGTTCCTCCAATTTCCGGTGTTGCTCACTCTGGCAATGGAGGAGACCCAGGACAGAGAGGTCGGATTGGGAATGAGAGGGGGAGTTGAAGTGCTGAGCCACCGGGAGTTCAGGTAGGTTATTGCGGACTGAGCGGAGGTGTTCGGCGAAACGATCGCCCAACCTCCGCTTAGTCTCCCCGATGTAAATCAGCTGACATCTAGAGCAGCAGATGCAGTAGATGAGGTTGGAGGAGATACAGGTGAACCTTTGTCGCACCTGGAACGACTGCTTGGGTCCTTGAATGGAGTCGAGGGGGGAGGTGAAGGGACAGGTGTTGCATTTCTTAATGGGAGGAGTCAAACGTAAAGTTGTTGAGGGTGAGGACCAACTCCGCTAGGCGGAGGAGGGTGTCAGTGGCTGGGTATAGGTTGCTCCTCTGGTCGAGGAAGAACCGGAGGGCTTTGAGGCCATCCTGGTGGGGGATGGAGGTGCAGAGTGACTGGACATCCATGGTGAATATAAGGGGGTGAGGGCCGAAGTCTCTGCTGGTTACCAGAATTCACATTACTGAAGGGACACTCACAAAACATGTACTATTTTGGATCGTGCAAAACTCTGAACAGATTATTGATGTTTCATATTTCTTCCGCAATTGTAACAGGAAAATAATCATAGCAAAAACCACACCACCAAGGATGTTTGCACAATAGGATGACTAAGACAAGTACTAATTGATGGTGACATCAGGCAGTGGTTAATAACTTCACAATATCCTCAAAAACAAAGAACACATTTATCAGAACTGGAATAAAATAGCAGTATTGATGGTCTTATAAAAAGGGCCACATACAGCAGAAAGTCACGCACATGACTTATCAACATTAAATATATTTCTATTTTTAAAACATGCTTTTATTTAGTAAAAAAGTTCTGAGCCTTTATTAAATATGTCGCTTTGGCCTTTCTTTATGAAAAGTGGTCTGATCTTCAACTTGAGCTTTTGTTTGGTTATTCACCATCATTTTTTCCACTTGGTTACACATGTTTTTTTCCAAAAACATCAATTTTAGATGTCTGTTCAATTAATTATGCTTACATGGTGAATTAATCATGCAAGCATTAGGTGCAAACTACATGCCATATCCTTAGTGCAGAGAACTGCACAAGCCCCAGGACAACCATTTGTTTATTGTGACTTCTCTTCCAAAATGACCAAACTATAAATTAACCCTTTTGGAATGAAACAAGTTTGGAGAAAGCAAAAATAAATTTCAACCACAGTATGAGCATCATGAACTAAGTTACAAATAGGGTATTTGAAATTCAGCAGTTACAATTAGCTCTATCACTGGGATGTGAAAAATTGTTCCTTAAACATGCACACACAGTCTAAGTTAGTGTTTATAGGAGTTTATGTCTACTTTTCAACCAACTCCAGGAATTTTGCTACCAGTGTATTTCATGAGATAATAGTGTAAACAACCTTCCTGTTTCAAAACCATGGGTGAATGTCAATACATGAAAATATCAGGTCATTATCTGCACATTGAGACAAAAGACTGCAGACACTATATTCTGGAGCAAAAAAACTACTGAAGGAACTGAGCGGGTCACGCAAATCTACGGAGGCAAATGGACAGTCAATGATTCAGGAGGGGACCTCGCTTCAGTTCCTGCAGCAGTTTAGTTATTGCTCACTATCTGCAGAAGTTCTCAGAGTTTGGTTCTCTTACATTTGGTTATTCATGATGCCACTGGTCCATTTGATCATCAGGTTTCTGACCTTTTAATAATATCTCTGATATCTTTCCTCCAACCAATGCAGAGAGTAAGAGAGGGCATTTGTGGGTCATTGATGGTGCAGAATGATCATGACATTTTGAAGGTTGTATCGTTCAAAAGCAAATAATTGTGCCAGCTCCATGTGCCAGCTCACCACATAAATGAAAATATTAAAATGTAGAAACCCAACAGAATAGCAACAGAATGGTCCATCCAAGACAATATTCATCTGGTCCGGGACCTGATCCATCTGACCCAGGGGGCTGGT
Organism: Amblyraja radiata; assembly: GCF_010909765.2. Taxonomy (NCBI): domain Eukaryota; kingdom Metazoa; phylum Chordata; class Chondrichthyes; order Rajiformes; family Rajidae; genus Amblyraja; species Amblyraja radiata. The sequence goes on from NC_045968.1 coordinate 17,536,052, forward strand.
CAGTAAGTCGCCTTTCTCTCCCTCGACCAGGAGAAGGCGTTCGACAGGGTGGAGCACGACTACCTTCTGGAGACTCTGCAGGCGTTCGGATTTGGACCACACTTTGTGGCCTGGGTCCGACTTTTATACACTGCTGCAGAATGCCTTGTTAAGGTCAACGGCTCTTTGTTGGCCCCCATTCCCTTTGGGAGGGGGGTTCGTCAGGGATGTCCCATGTCCGGGCCAGCTGTATTCCATCTGTGTCGAGCCTTTCCTGTGCCTTCTCCGGAGGCGGTTGACAGGCCTGGCTTTACCGGGGCCGGGGATGGAGGTGGTCCTCTCGGCCTACGCCGATGATGTCATTCTGATGTTCACCGACCCTGTTGACCTGCGGAGGATGCGTGAGTGCCAGCAGGTTTTCTCGGCTGCTTCCTCCGCCAAGATCAACTGGGGGAAGTGTTCTGGTCTCTTGGTGGGTGGGTGGCAGGTGGACTCCCTGCCGGAGGAGACGGCAGGTTTTGCGTGGAGTACCACGCACCTCCTCTATCTGGGGGTCTACCTGAGTCCCGCTGAGGGGGGGTGGCTGGCGAACTGGCAGGAGCCGGAGGCGAAAGTGGTCGCCCGGCTGGGACGTTGGTCAGGCCTACTTGGTGTGCTCTCTTACCGGGGCAGGGCTGTAGTTATAAACCAGCTGGTGGCCTCTCTGCTGTGGTACCGGATGGCCACTATGGTCCCGTCCTCTTATTTTATAACCATGTTACAGAGGAGATTGGTCAACTTCTTCTGGGGTGAGAGGAACCACTGGGTCTCTGCTGGGGTTCTGAGTCTCCCGTTGGAGGAGGGCGGTCAGACGCTGGTCTGTATTCGTACCCAGGTGGCGGCTCTCCGACTCAGGACCCTGCGGAGGTACGTCTACTCGGACTACCCTCCTAAATGGCACGTGCTGGCGACGTACTTTTTCCGCCAGGGGCGCTGCCTTCAGGAGGGCTCACGGCTCTCGGTAGCGGGCATGAGTCGACGCGCTAGGTGGGAAAGGCATGAGTTGCCTGGCTTTTACCGTGACCTCCTGAAGGTCAGGAATTTGGTCACCTTCAGCCAGGGCCCTGCTCCTCAGGGGGAGGGGGGTGTCGTGGCTGTGACGGTGGGTGTCGAGGAGAGGTGTGTGCATGGAGCGATTCCGGACGAGCTTACCCCCGCTCAGTCGGAATTGTTCATAGGGCCCACGGCCCGGGTCCCTCCCCGAGAGCCGGCCCCATGCAACATGAGCCGCCTTTCCGAGATGCCCAGCGTGCCGTTCTGTGACGCGGAGAGGCGCGTACTGTACAGGCTGCTCTTGCACACTCTCCACTTCCTCGCCCTCGTCTTCCGTCCAGACACACCCTGGCGGTCCGTGTTACCACCTGACGAGGGGAGCGGTCCCCAGTGGAGGTCTCTCTACAAGGGAGTCCTCCCCCTTTACATCGGGGACCTGGGGTGGAGAGTGTTGCACAAAGCAGTGGCCTGTAATAGGTATTTGAGACGGTTCACGGACTCTTCCCCTGCTTGTCATTTCTGCGGTGAGGAAGCGACCGTGTTCCATGTGTACATAGAGTGTGAGAGGTTGCAGCCACGGTTCGAGTATCTGAAAGGGCTGCTCCTCAAGTTTTGGCTACATTTTAGTCCAACGCTATTAATTTATGGGCACCCGGTACAGAGGGGGGAGGGTCGGGAGGGAGGAGGGGGTCTCCCTGTTGGTCTGCTCCTGGGCCTGGCCAAGATGGCCATTCGCGGGTCCAGGCAGCGGGCAGTCGATGGCGGCACAGCAGTCGGCTGCCTACCACTTTTCCGGGGTTACGTCCGTGCCCGCGTGTCCCTAGAAAGGGAACACGCGGTGTCCATGGGGACTGTGGAGGCCTTCTGTGCACGCTGGTCACCACAGGAGGTTGAATATATTATAGATAAAAATGTTAATATTTTAATTTGATAATTTTGTTTAAGTGTTTTTTAAATTGTTTGAGCTTTCTACCTTCCCTTTTAAATTGTACATTTGTTTGAAAATCTAATAAAAAACATTTACGGAAAAAAACAACAACAAAAAAACAGAATAGCAACAATGTCGCGACTACATCCTAACTTGGTAAAACCAGACACACACACACTCACATCATGCAAACTGGCTGTTGATCACATGCAAGCTAAGACCAGCAAAGAGATGAACATTGACATCAGTTTGAAAATTGGCTATTTACTGCTTGAAATTTTCAATTGAGGTGCACAATGCAACACTGGTTGAAGACACTAGTTCTGCCCAACACTGCAAAGTATTGTACTGTAACATTTAAAAACCATTCTAAGCTGTCAACATTGGTGACAGGTAACTCTGGATGAGCTGGTCCAATTAGACATGGAATAACTCCATAGGAACTACGGGGAAGAATACTTTCACTTTTAAAATGTGAAAATATCTTTCCTGTGGAGGAATATTTGTACAAGGGAGAATTAAAATATCTGGCAATGAATTATTTGTTAAGCACTCGTCTTTCAGTCAATAGACAATAGATGCAGGAGTAGGCCATTAGACCCTTCAAGCCAGCATCGCCATTAAATGTGATCATGGCTGATCATCCACAATCAGTACCCCATTCCTGCCTTCTCCCTGTATCCCCTGACTCCGCTATCTTCAAGAGCCCTATCTAACTCTCTCTTGAAAGCATCTAGAGAACTGGCCTCTGAGGCAGAGAATTCCACACTCACAACTCTCTGTGAGAACAGTCTACATCTTTACATTAATTGAATGCACTGTCAATGGACACACTTTTATTTAAAAAAAACACAAAATGCTGGAGTAACTCAGCGGGTCAGGCAACATCTCTGAAGGACATGGAACTTTTGCAAACCAAGAGTCCCGGCCCAAAACACCACCTATCCAGATGCTGCCTGACCCGCTGAGTTACTCCAGCACTTGCAGCATCTGCAGTTCCTTGTGTCAGCACACTTATAAATTCAGACCCATCATCTCAACCTGGCCCAATGTAGCAAGGGATGATTCAACTGGGGTATCCTGGCTAATACAAGTTTATCATATGACACCGGGTGATAATCTAATCTGAAGAGGGCTGACAATTACATTTTCCATCAGATCGAGGACCGAAACTTATGGATTTGCTTATGGAGCATTGAAAATATAAATTAATAACAGGTTCACAGTAACCATAACCTACATTCTCAAAATGCAAAAGTAACCACTTTATTGTGACTAACATCGATGCTTGAAACATTCCAACCCAGTTCGTACATGGCTTCTAATCCACTACTGATCAAACGGAATTTATTTCGTCTCATGATTGACTAGCTAAACACAGTTCATGCAGCCCACTACAATCCGGCAATCTGCTCGATCTTCCTGGGCCCATGATCATAATGAGGAAACTGTTTCACCTTTCTGCAAGCTTCCTCCACTTTGTACATTAGTCCACACTTAGAAATGCAAACTTTGTAACTACATTCAAATAAAACAAACGTTATTCAACAAGTGCAAGACCACCCAGCCACTGAGAGCCAGTTTAGCTTTGTGAATACTACTCTAGTTGTTAAAGAAAGAACTGCAGATGCTGGAAAAATCGAGGGTAGACAAAATTACTGGAGAAACTCAGCGGGTGAGGCAGCATCTATGGAGAGAAGGAATAGGCGACATTTCTGGTCGAAACCCTTCTTCAGACTGATGTCGCGGGGGGGGGGGGGGGGGGGGGGGGGGGGGAGAGCTGGGAAGGGGAAGGAGGGAGAAAGCAAGGGCTTTCTAAAATTAGAGAAGTCAATGTTCATACCCATGGGGTGTAAACTATCTAAGCAAAATATGAGGTGCTGTTCCTCCAATTTTCGCTGGGCCTCACTCTGACAATGGAGGAGGTTGTTAGGTGGTTCCACAGAGATGAGTGAATCACTGAGCTATTTTTGATTTCCATTGGAAATGGAGCTGTGGTTTGCAGCTTCATGCCAATTCGACCAAATACCAAGATTTCACAATTTTGTTTTCTTTCAACTTTCTTCATCAAATGGGCACTTCATAAAACTTGCAAAACACGAAGAAATTACCACTGGATTCCCACGTGCAACTTTAGCATTGCAGTCTTGTGTGATGGTCAACAATATGGGCTGACACAGAAACCACAGATGTTACTTGAAATTACCCAAATGAGATTATTAATTGAAAGTGAAGTGGACATTAACTAAAAGCTTGGTAGATTTAGGATTTTGCATCAACTGAGGCAGCAGGCAAGGGTAGTCAAGCTGCCAGTGTTCTGCGGGCTGCAAGACTTGCTCTTACTTCTGGTGGAATTCCAACTTCGCTTTTGTGATTTCTACGCCGCTCTCTGAACCCTTGCAATTGCTCACCATCACTGCGGACCACAGTCATGACAATTGCTCACAAAAATGCTGCTGAGCCTTTATATAAAGAGTCATGCTTGCATGCAGCAGAGTGTGGGTGCACGGCCAGGTAACTCTGTCAGCATGGCCCCATGGGCAGGGAGTGGGGAACACTGGGAACAGTCTGGGGGGGGGGGGGGGGGGTGCCCTTCCACAGGCATTGCAAAGACTGGCCCAAAGTCCAAATTAATCTGGTGTGCAAAGCAAACTTGCATTGAAAAACAATATCTAAACTATGCTTAACTTAAGCAGGAAATACGAATTACAATGCAAAATCTAATTTCCCTTGAAAACTGTTAGACATACACAAAGCAATATTTGGTTTTAGTACATCATTTTTGCTAATCAACTTTCAACTCTGACATTAGTTACAAAAAGCTGGAGTAACTCAGCGGGACAGGCAGCATCTCTGGAGAGAAGGAATGGGTGACGTAGGAAGTTCAACTCTGACATTTCTCATCAGTTGAATCCTAATGTGGATCCAAGCCCGTGTAAATATGGTAGTATTCAAAAAGGCCACGAATGGAAACAAGTTCCAACAATAAGGAAGTATGCATTGTTGAAAATAGTGACGTTCTTACGGCAGCTCTTCAAACAATATAAACTTGTTTTGATGAAAGTTGAAGTAGACAAAAGCACTCCTAAAATGAAAGCTATGCCTAATGCAGAGCAAATGATTGATTCACACTGGGAAAACCGCAACAGTGCCTGGCAGACGTCAGTGACTCCAAATGCCTTTTGCCTTCCTGAACAGTGGAAAGTCAGCTAACATTCCAATATTTGAGGATGATCCAAGGGCTCTCCAGAAAGCTGTGCATTAATCAGCTGTGATAGAGTAGGACTGACATTGCAGCCATGCAAACATAACTCCCATGTCTTCAGCATGAAATAACAAACTCCAACCTCTAAATTCTTGATTGAACTTTCAAAACATCTTGTCCTTGCCTTTATAATCTCTTCATTTTCTCGTTATTTACATGCAATGTTATGGGCATTCAACTTTAAGCAGCAAAGTCATTCATGCGAACAAGAGAATGTAGATTTATTTCCGTAACCAGGTTCAATCCCAACCTCTGTCTGTGTGGAGTTTGCTGGTTCTCATGCAACCATGCAGGTTTCCAAGGACGTGCAGGTGGGTAGGTTGAGTAGCAACAATAAATTGCCCGAGTATAAAATCAGGGAGGAGTGGATAAGAATATGGAGGAAATAAAATGGGATTAGTGTGGGATTAGTGGTTGCTGGTTTGCATTCCATGCCATCTCTGACTGATTTACAACTATGATCACGTGCATTCAGACGGGATAACATAATTGGTGTGAATGTGGGCACAGACTGTGGCCTGCTCCTGTGCCGCACCGCTCCGTGTTCTGTGCATTTTATGATGCTCTAGTTCCACATTCTCCAGACAGAGGAAAGTGAGCAATCCTTCACCTCCCTCTCTCACTAAACACCAATCCCAAGAGTCATCTCATTCCTCACCATCTCTCCCCATCACACCCTCCCTCGGTTCGCTCCACTCCTCACCTCCTCTTAACCTGCAACATGCTCCTTTTCTGACATTTCCTGGTGCTTTTCTCAAATCATTCACTACCACCCGCTCCACTGGCCTTTTCTACTGAGTGCCTCCAGAAGTTTGTGTTTGTAATTCAGCTTTTACATTTGCCTCAGATTGGTGCTTACAAAACAAACCTTGCCCTTCCCTTCCAAACACTGATTGGTGCAGTAATCTTCTGCACACACACACAAATCAGACTATTATTCTGATTTTGTTAGCCCTTGCTGTCTCCTCCCCTTCCTTAACCCTCTAGCTGTCTCCTCCCACCCTCCCATCCGACCGCCCTCGGGCTCCTCCCCTTTTCCTTCTTTCTCCCACCCCCCATCAGTCTGAAGAAGGGTTTCGGCCCGAAACGTCGCCTATTTCCTTCGCTCCATAGATGCTGCTGCACCCGCTGAGTTTCCCCAGCAATTTTGTGTACCTTTATTATTCTTTATATATCTTTAAGAAAATGACACATTTTAAAAACAGTAATTACAAAAAACATAAAACATTATAACATGATTAATATAATCATTCTAGAAACTCTTACATTTATTCCTCACCAGTATTATTTAACGACAAAAATAGACCAAGAGCAAATTCTGCGGTTGTTTACCACACTTGTAGTTGAATCACAAGGTGAGCATGCAAGGTGAGGAAGTGGTTTGGAAGGCAAAGGGAAGGTGGTGTTTAATGAAAGGAGCATCAGGTTAGGGAAGTTTTGTTAAAACTGTGCAAGATGTGAATATACTGGAGGTGCTGTTTCTGGTTCAGCTAATAATTCTGTTACTTAAATCCATATGTTGGTCAGAGGGGGGGGAAAAAACAAGAGAAAAAAAATGTTATAATTCATAGCAGGGTATTTGCAAAGTGGTGAAGTAATATGGAGGCAGAAGAGGCTGCAGATGCTGGAATGTAAAGCAAGGGAACATTTGCTGGAAGGACTCAGGAGGTCACACAGCAATGTCTAAACCAGTTATGCTCGCGATGTCCTCATATCTTCAGTCGTGGGCTTGAGGAAGTGAACGTGGTGCCATATCAGGGAAAGAGTGAAGAATTTGCGGGGGGGGGGGGGGGGGGGGGGGGAAGGTATCAAAAGCAGGCAACAGCTGCAATCGTACCATGCTAAATGGATAACCAAACATTCAGCAGATGAAGTTTGTGCAAAGAACATATGTGGAGGGCTTAAATCTCTTAGGAATCTGATCACAAAACATTAGAACTAAGCGTAGAGCTATCCACTGAAGACTGCCAACACCAACAGATGTAAAATCATCCACAGATGTTTGACAATCTTTATTCCAATCTACTATATGGACAGGTACATAGGAAAGGCTGAGTGGGCTAAGGGTCAAACTCAGGAAGATGGGATCATTGTAGACAGGGTATCTTGAAGGGCATGAGCAAGTTGGGCCTGTTTCCACACTGCATGACTATGTTCAGATACTGTCATTAAAACTTCCCATTCAATTCTGTAAATATCAATCCCAAAGAGCCAGTTTAATGCTGCTTAAATTATCAAAGCCACCAAAATGTATTTACTGATTTTGTTCATGGCACTCAGGCTATAACAGATGAATTAACATTCCAGTCTTCATTATATGAGATGGCAAATTCCCTATTCAACACATTCTAGAAATAACCACTAACTTTTTTGGTGGTGAGAAATATGCACATGGGGAACGCACCATTAATATGACATTTTAACCAAATCCAGGAAATAAAAAAGTCCCCTTTTATTGAAATATAAACTGCGCTTGCTGCAACTGCTCAAAAGTACAGGGCCAGGGAAACCAACGCTGAGGGCAACTACTAGAGTACAGGGCCTGGAAAACCAGCACTGAGGGCAACTACTAGAGTACAGGGCCACATAAACCAGCACTGAGGGCAACTACTAGAGTACAGGGCCACATAAACCAGCACTGAGGGCAACATAAACCAGCACTGAGGGCAACTACTAGAGTACAGGGCCACATAAACCAGCGCTGAGGGCAACTACTAGAGTACAGGGCCAGGGAAACCAACGCTGAGGGCAACATAAACCAGCACTGAGGGCAACTACTAGAGTACAGGGCCACATAAACCAGCACTGAGGGCAACTACTAGAGTACAGGGCCACAGAAACCAGTCACTGACAGCAACCTCTTTGCACCTCTCCGTTCACCCCAATCCATAAAAACCTCTGTGAAGACAAACAAAACAGGTAACAAAAGAGAAAACATGCACTAACCTGTGCAAATCATTGCAACCAGGTTATGTTTTCTCCCTGCAACAAACAATAAAAGCATACAATATTTTGGGCAAAGAGAAGTGGAAATCACCGTTACAATGAGGTCCGATTGTTTCTCCAGCAACTCTGGAGCAAACATAGCAAATAGTGATTTCGTTTCCAAAGCAAAGGGGATTTTATCACTTTTATCGAGTGTAGAAATGGAATTATTGAGGTAATAATGTCATTTCTTCCTCTTCTCTCAAAAGGTTCATGTTTAGACCAGTAAATGTTGGACTTCCTGTTGGAGGAATTGTGGAAAAATAGATTTTGCTTTCCCCTCGACTCAAGAATATCTGTACACTGCGGAGAGCTTGATTGTAATCACGTATAGTCTTTCCGTTAACTGGATAGCATGCAGAAAAATGTTTTTCACTGTCCATCAGTACACATGACAATCAACTAAACTAGACTAAAATATCGAGAGAAGCTAAGCCTGCACCAGAAAAATCCGTTGTCCCTGGAATGAAAGGAATTCCTGACTTTGGGAAGCTGCACAGCATGGAATGGCTACACTCCCGAGAAGCAACAACATCAACCTAAATGTTGAAACATACTGAAACATCCCCAAGTTGAATACATGTTTCATTTTGCGGCATTTTATACTTCAGTTTAGCAACTATGTTGTTACAGTAACACTCAGAAAACCCAAATATTCTTATTCTTTAAAACAAGATCAAAGCGTGGTGCCTGCTTGTTCTTGCTCTAAATGGTATTAAGTGATGAGGGGGGGATATTGTAAATTTTGGAGTGATTTTCTGCCATGAGAAAAAGAAAACAAAACAAACTCTGATGCTTAAAAGTAATTTGCAGGATGACAAAAGCATAAAATGATTGTCACTGAACGTGAGTTTGCCTATACATTTGCGGTCTTGTGTGACAACAGCCAAAGTCCAGTGCTTCTGATTTGTGTTTTGGCAACCCTTACAGGGCATTAACTAACAAATGTTGCAATCCCCATGTATGCTTCGCAGGAGAGGGAAGTCACTTTAATAAAGATATTGCAACTGACCAACTAGCAATTAACAACTTTATTTTTCTTACAACCACTTTAAATTTCAATGAAATAACACATAAATAAATTTATCACTATATCAGAATTGCTTGTTAAATAGCCAATCGCACATTGTTTTAATAAACGGTAGAATCTCAAATATGCAATTATAACTTCTCCCAAACCACGACTAAATAAAATACAGGTGCACAACCTTTTATCCGAAGATCCAAATAACGAAAACCTCCGAATAGCGGACATTTTTTCGGTCCTTGAAGAAAGGTCCTTGAAAACGTTCACCGAGGGCGGCCTGCAGAGGTGACAGCGGAACCTCCGGTCGGTCCTCGAAGAAAGGGGAACTAAATCCCCATTCATAAAAGTGAAGGTGAGGGTATATTGCGCGGGAGGGTTAATAATTGACAATATGCTGCTGCCTGCCCACTGAGTTAAAAAGTTCCCACGGTAGACTCACGATACACAGTGTATCGTGAGTCTTGCGTGGGAACTTTTTAACTCAGCGGGCAGGCAGCAGCAGATTGTCGCTCCCTTCAGTTTCACCCCACCTATACCCCTCTGCTTCCCGGCCATGTGTGTGACCCCTTCCCTCCCCTCTCCAGCTCCCCGCTCATTGCACCGGCGCGGGGGCTTTGCACTGTCTTCACGTCGGCGATACCAGCAGGTCAGTGCCAGTCACCGGAGACGTCAGGACCAACGGGACACTGACCCCCAGGCCCACTGCAAGCACGGAGATCCCAGAGACCCACAGCCAGCAGCAGCCCAGCCCCGTTCCAACTCCAGAGGAAAACTGCAAACTGGCCGGAGACGTCAGGACCACCAGAAGCCGTTCCCCGAGCTGCGCCCCCTCATCGGGACACCGACCCCCAAGCCCACTGCAAGCATGGAGAGCCCAGCCCAGCCCCGCTCCAACTACAGAGGAACCTGGGTTGCGGATGACGGGGCGCAGCTCGGGGCGTCGTAGGGGCCCATCGGGGAGCGGGTTCCTGTTGGTCCTGACGTCTCCGGCCACCTGCCATCCTCCGGGAACTGTACCGCCCTTGCAGGAGAGTGGGGTTGTTTGCAGTTGCAGAGGGAGGGGGCAAGGGCGGTACAGTTCCCAGTCTCAGCTCCAGTCCAGGGGGGTGGCCGGAGACGTCAGGACCAACGGGACACCGACCCCCAGGCCCACTGCAAGCACAGAGATCCCAGAGACCCACAGCCAGCAGCAACTCCAGCCCAGCCCCGCTCCAACTCCAGAGGAACACGTAGGGGCAGAAGCTGATGGTGTGCAAGGTACGTCTTGTTCTTGGGGTGGCAGATGAGGGGGCGCAGCTCGGGTTGTGGGCAAACTGCCACTTGTCGCCGTAGCGGCCCATTGGGGAGCGGATTCCTCTGGAGTTAGAGGGGGAGGGGGGTATTGTGCTGTTTGATCGCCCCCTGCTATCCCAGGGACAGGGAGACACAGCGGCTTTTTAGACTGGTGGGCAATCACTTCCAAAGTTCTGCCCACACAGTCAGTACACCTCTCCTACACTGCATTTCATACAAACATTTATTCTGCAAGAAAAAACTACATTGAAGACTCAAACTCGCGACCGAGTAACTGCCAGGATCGAGGCAAAACTCGCGACCTAGCTCGGGGATTCAAGAATCCCCGAGCTAGGCCGCCTAAGGGCATGTAGCCCCGCTAGGGTGACATGAGTACGAGAGGTGATTCAATGCTGCGGGCACATTTACAAATTTAGGAATTCATTCAACACACTGTATTTCATACAGACATTTATTCTGCAAGAAAAAACGACATTGAAGACTCAAACTCGCCACCGAGTAACTGCCGGGATCAAGGCGCAAACTCGCGACCTTGCGAATATGAGCCGAGCACTCTACCACTGAGCCAGCCATTAAAATCTACGCTAAAAAATTTCCATTCCGAAGGCCGACAAATTCTGAATTACAAAAAGTGTCTGGTCCCAAGGCTTTCGGATAAAAGGTTGTGCACCTGTAATTCAAGTTTACAAAATAATTAACTTTGAGAACATTACAAACGGACCTGCTGCTTTTATTGTATAGTAACCTTTGGTAAGTAAACGCATGCATTTCCAACCATATAAATAACAAGTATCACAACAACATGAGATAAGCGGTACACGTCATGGCCAGGGCCACAGGTGTTCTTGCGCAAAATGCTTGGGACATCGGCAGCCACTGACAACAGGCAAAAAACCAAGACATGGCATTCCCAGCAAAATGCTGCATTCCCATCAATCAATGTTGATGCAAAGCAACTACAGGTATCCTGAAAATCTTCTAAATACTACCAGGTCTTTGCAGATGAAACAAATTACATCTTATAAAATTACCATTTCTAACAATTTTAATTGTGAAAATTGTGAAAAATGTTAAGTTCCTCGGTCATTTCACAACTCTGCTAATGTTTAAGACTGTCACAGAGAAACTTGTTACAAGTAAGAATTTCATTGTTCTGTTGGCAGTACATATGACAAGTAAACACTTTTGACAGGGAAATAATAGAAAAAGCTCAACTTCAACGTATTTTGTAGTGATCTCTGGAGAGGGTTTTTTTTTTTAAATTGCTAGATTTCACTAGAACATAAAAAATATAAAAATGACCCACTGTACATCACAAAGTTGCCACAACTTATAAAAAACACATGGCTATTGAAAGAACAGGACATGAGCAAGTCATTATAGATGAAGCATATGCCTGGCCTCTCCCTGGTTACAGGGTGACATTGTAATGATAACTGATCCACTGCCTCAAGTGATTCATAGTCAGCAGGTAGAAACGGAGTTATTACAGAGAGCTGATGAAGTGCTGCCTTTAAAATAAATCTAATGTTACGTTCCTCTACTACAACTTATTTGATGATGCAGAGCTAATTAAATATTATTGCCAGTAATTAAGACCAAAAGTCTCACTCCCCTGAACTTAGACTCTGCTGTTGTTTGATTCCCTTGGTGAGGTCAAATAATTTTACTTCTATCCGATTATCAAAGAACATTCTGGAGAAAGTGGCTCCTCTCTCACCTTCTTGAGAAGTGCAAGGGGATTCGCACCACAAGCCTTGATCCAACAAGGCTCAAGAATCCTGAGGGAAACAGCCCAAGTAATCAGTAGTCCAATGAACAACTTCAATAGCCACTCGCTCACCAGTAAATGGTAGCTGCAGTATGCACCCTGTACAAGATATCCAGCTTACTACCTGGAAGAACAAGAGAAGTAAGCACCTGTGAACTATACCACCCTGAAGCTTGTTCAAAGCCATACATCATTGATTCTGGGGAAAAAACTCTCAAACTGGTGAGCCAACAGGACAACGGAAAGTAGAATTCTCAAACCGGATGCAACAGGTCAAGGAAGCAAATCGCGCTCCCAGAGATTAAATGAATGCTACATTTTCTATGAAGTGAATAAAATAAAATCCTCAACTTAATTTTACCCAACTCCCTAACTAAGATTTTGCCTGAAAATAAAGCTACTCCATTTACTCATACATTAAATCTATTTATAATTAACCAAATCTCAAAAATATAATTTGTATTTAACTTTATTGCAACAAGCTCATAAATTAAAAATCAGACCGCTTGATTTAAAAAATAACAGTGTGCTAACAATGTATTAAAGTTTATTGGCCTGTGTAGGAGATAGTAAAGAAGGATGTTAGTTGAAATATTTGATTGAATAATAATTCAACCAGTTGGTTTATGTCGGGTCAGGTTAGGTCGGGTGGAGTTCCCCCCGCCACGGGTACCACGTAATCCCGTGCTACCTGCTCCATGGTCGGATAGTCGGCTGCCAGGGGAGGAGGGGGCTGTGGACCCCCAGTAGGACCAAAAACAAGACCTGTCAAAGGGCGGATGAGCTCCTAGCGAGCCAATGGCCATCCACACTTCAGTGAAAGTTGCGATCACTGTCGTACTCAATAATGTTGATGATGTTTATGAGGCTATATTTCCAATTTTAAAACTTTGTAATTTAAGACATCAAAATATTCCAGAGCAGACAGCTCAGAAATAACAATGCTCTTTTACTTTCGGAACCAAAGTTTATGTCTAACCAAAGCTGCACAATTCCAAGTGTGCTTCGCTGTGAAGCAGAAACTTGACCAGAGGTTGGCTCCGGATTTTCATCTAATTTTAAAACCCAAAGTTGGATAGTGCAAATATAGCTAAATTAATTTTGCTGCAGCAGCTGCCCAAAGTAGTAATGTATCAAATAAGATTGTTGAAGCAAATATTGAGGTTGAGAAAGCAAGAGCAGGAGGCAGGGCCCACTGGGGCAGAGCAGGGAGCAAGGAAGGTCTCTCCCTGTTAGACTGAACTGCAAGGAGTTTGACAGGTACAGGGCATGGATACCCACCTGAGATTGTGGTATTATATCTACAGTGGGACATTGTTGAGGCACTATGGGACCAGTCACCATTATCGTATTTGTTTGCAAAAAAAATAAATAGGACTGGTCCTTAAGTGTTAAGTTAATGCGGATGGGGAGTGTGAAGAAGTTTTTAAATGGCATCCAACAGGAGCTCTCTACAATACGATACAATAGAACTTTATTCATCCCCATAGGGAAATTGGTCTGCCAACAGTCACAACACACAAGGTACGTGAAAACTTGAAATTAAAATTAAATTAAAAGTGAAAACAAAAAGAAAAAGACAAGCGACTGGTGGCTGGCTGCTGTGCGCACAGCCTTAACCAGAACAACGAACGAACAAACGCGGGCTTATCCCCTAGGCAGAGGATTCTAAACTAGAGTGCCCCCTCTCCCCCACACCGAGCTCCCCTTTGTTCTCCCACCGTCCATCACGGTGGTCTCCGCACGCCGGTTCCCCATTGTTCTTCACGGCGGTCCCCCACGCCCGGTCCCCATTGTTCTTAACGTTGATTGCTGAGGTTGTTTTCAAGCAGAGAGAGGAGCTTTGGAAAAGTGAGATTGAAAGTGTTTAGGGCTAACATGCTCCGTTAGTGAAGGTCTGGACTGGCAAAGTTAGGAAAGCATTTTTCATAAAAATGCATACGTGTATGATCATTGTATTTAAAAGATGAAGAACCACAGAAAATAGGTCTCAGCCTCCCCCTCACTTTCACAGCTAACCAGCACTGATTTAATTCAGAATCAAACATCACAGGTAGACAGGCCATGTGCAGTACTAAACAGACACATATCACTGTCCTGACCTTTACACTGAACAAGAGTCTGGTCAAGAAAAAGGAGGCATGCACCAGGTATAAACAGCTAGGAACCAGCCAGTGAGTCCATTGAGAAGCATAAGGGGTGTCGGAATACGTTTACTGAGGAAGTTGGGATGGCAAAAAGGGAATTCTATAAATATGTTAAAAGTAAACGGGTAAATTGGGAGAAAGTGCTGCACCTGGATCCACAGGAAATGGACACGGTCTTAAATGAATACTTCTCATCTACATGTACCATGGAGAAGGACAAGGGAGATAGTAATTCACGGGAGGGAACAGTGACATCCTGGCACACTTCAACATTACAAAGGAGGTGGTGTTGGAGGTCTTGAAATGCATAAAGGTGACTAAATCTCCAGGGCCTGTCCAGCAGGGTAATGGGAAGCAAAGGTTGAGGTTGCTGAGGCACCTCCAGAGCTGTTTACATCTTTGTTAGCCACGATGAACAGGCAGCAGGAACTAGCCAGAGAACTACAAGCTCGTGACGGGGAAGCTATTGGAAGAGACTCTGAGAGACAGGATTTATTTTCATTTGGAAAGACGAGAAATGATTAGGAATAGTCAACATGGCTTTGTACATTGGAAATCATATTTCATGAATTTCAGTGTTTCATGAAGATATGACCACGAGGGTTGATAAGGGAACAGTAAAAATGTTTAAGAGGCACCTGGACAGGTGAATGAGCATAGGATAGAGAAATACAAAATTAATAAAGCCAAGTGGGATTAGTATAGATGTTATGATGGTCAGCGTAGACACAGTGAGGCATAGGACCTGTTTCAATTATGTACAACTCTGCCAAAGAAATTAACTACTTATGCAACATAAGAATTTATGGGATTTGGCTCTGCAGAACATGGGGTGTCAAATTTACATAAAAGAAATCTAATTTGTCAATTAAAATTACACAATATGCGAATGAAGGAATAGTAGATTAAACAAAAGGACAGAGTTGTTATGGTTAAAACTATTGGCTTGTATGGAATGTAAACACTAGTATTCTAGTCGAAATGCATCTTCACAAATCAAAACATTTTTCTGAGGTTTTATGTAATTGATAGTTTGTGAACGAGTAAGAACCACTGAAAATACAAGTCTGCCTCCACCTCACTTTCAGTCATCAAATTCACTGCCAACCAGCACTGAGTTCAATCAGTCAAACATGACAGACACAGGCCATACACAGGTCTGAACAGACACAAGTCACTGTCCTTCACACCGACCTTCACACTGAACGAGGTTAAGAGAGACCTTGATTTACAGGATTTAATAAAGCTAACATTCATAAAACATTCAAAATAAACAAAAAATGCTGGAGAAACTCAGGGGGTGAGGCAGCATCTATAGAGAAAAGGAGTAGGCAACGTTTCGGGTCGAGACCCATTAATATTCGGGTCGAGTCCCATACACATGTTTAGACTGACTAGAAATCGGAACATAATTTCCGCAAAGATGTAAAATCTTATGTTGATACAAAAGGAACTATTCGATTCTACAGTATTTTAATGCATGATTTCAGCCGCTTGAAATTGGTGACAATAATGGATCCAACGGACAAACTGGTCCAGTTCCGGGATAAAAGTTAGATTGTCAAATAACTGTAGACCGATGAGATGCTGGCGTCTGCTCCTCAGACACCAGGGCTAAAGGTGCCCACTGGAGAAAGCAAGGGCTGGGCGCAGAGCATAGACTGGGCACAGGGACTAGAGTGGACAGGCATAGGCGGGACACAGGGCATAGACTGGACACAGGGACTAGACTGGACACAGGGCATAGACTGGACGCAGAGACTAGACTGGACGCAGAGACTAGACTGGACGCGGGGCATAGACTGGACGCGGGGCATAGACTGGACACTGGGACTAGACTGGACACTGGGACTCGACTGGATGCGGGGCATAGACTGGACCCGGGGCATAGACTGGACACTGGGACTAGACTGGACACTGGGACTCGACTGGATGCGGGGCATCGACTGGAGGCGGGGCATAGACTGGACACGGGGCATAGACTGGACACATGCCGTAGATCCTGGGCAGGGCAAGGAGCCGGGCCGCCTAGATCCCGTCACTCGCCACCAAGACCGAAGCGGCGGCCGTTATAAACACCCATTGACCTGAAGCCCGGGCGGCGGTGGGTGAGGGCGGGAGGAGCCGGGGCCTGGGCTCCGGGGACGGTGGCCAACCGCCCGCCCAAGGCTCCGGGGCGCGGACACGGCCTACCTGAAGCGCGGCGAGTCCTTCAGACACTCCTCGAAATCCACCATCAGCTTCATGGCAGGCGGGCGGGGGGATCAGGGCCTGGGCGTGTGAGCGGGTCCGAGTTTGCGGGGCGTGTGTGTGTGTGCGCGGGTCCGATGCCCCGTCCCTTCCAGCGCAACCAACCCTGCCCTCTCGCCGTGTGATGGACAGCCCGCCCGGCCAATCAGCGCCGCCCCGCCTCCTCTCCAGCCAATCCCGTGGTGGGGGCGGGCTCTGGGCGGCAGCAGGTTTGGGTGCACGGTGCCTGGGGACAGGGCGGGGCGGAGCCAAGTGCACACCCAGTGGCTCCAACACTGTCAGTACCAGTGTCTGCGGCTCCAACACTGTCAGTACAAGTGTCTGCAGCTCCAACACTGTCAGTACCAGTGTATGTGGCTCCAGCTCCAGCACTGTCAGTACCAGTGTCTGTGGCTCCAGCACTGTCAGTACTAGCGTCTGTGGCTCCAGTATCGGTGTCCAACTCCAGTGTCCACTGACTCAAGTGCCAGTTTTCACTATCTCCAGTGTCACCACTGCCATGTCTCAAGCTCCAGTGCCTCCAGTACCCACTGTCTCCAGTGTATTCTTCAGCTCGTACCAGTGTCCACTATCTCGTGGCGATTGTCTCCAACTCCAGTGGCTAGTGTCTCCAGTCCAGGTGTAATTTGTATAGGAACCCTCGCTTCACCATGAACGGCAGTATCACGTTGCATCCCCGTTTTTGCAACACAACTGACGCTGAAACATGGTTATTGGCAAGGAATAGGCATCGATGCAAATTATTTAATAGGAGTGACAGCCAACTAACAACCAAAATTAAGTTGAAAGTGACTGAGATCGCCATCTGCTGTGTGTACTTGTATCAAACATCTTGACGTGGGAAAGTTTGATCTCAAAGCATTTTTTTTTTAAACTGCCGCAAAAACAGTCAAAACTGGAACTGCTCTGTCGACCGGGTAGGTCTGTGAGGAGAGAATTACAGAGCTGGCGTTTCACGTCAATACCTTTGAACTGCACAACAACCGATGTTTGATTTTGCATGATTAGAAAACTCCACAAACTGAAAAAGTTGATCTTGAAATGGTAAAAATGATCCAATCGGTAATAAGTGAAAAAAGCAGCAGGTCACATCGACAAATAAAGACACAAGGAATAGCGGTTCACAAAGAAAGACAAAGTCACGGCAACATCCTCGTAAATCTCTTCTGAACCCTTTCAAGCTTGACAATATTTTTCTTATAACGTGGTGCCCAGAACTGAACGTAATATTCTAAAGTAGACAAAAATGCAGGAGAACCTCAGCGGGTGAGGCAGCATCTACGGAGGGAAGGAAATAGGCAATGTTTCGGGTCGATACCCTTCTTCAGTCTGAAATTCAGACTGAAGTTCAGTCAGTTCTTCAGTCTGAAGAAGGGTTTCGGCCCGAAACGTTGCTTATTTCCTTCCCTCCATAGATGCTGCCCCACCCACTGAGTTTCTCCAGCATTTTTGTCTACCTTCGATTTTCCAGCATCTGCAGTTACTTCTTAAACAATATTCTAAATGCTCTCACCAACGTCTTATACAACTGCAACATGACCTCCCAACTTCTATACTCTGACTAATGAAGGCCAATGTGCCATAAGCCTTTTTGACCACCTTATCTACCTGCAACTCAACCTTCAAGGAACCATGCACCTGCACTCCTAGATCCTACAACATTCCCCAGAAGCCGACCATTCACTGTGTAGGTCCTGCCCTTGTTCGACGTCCCAAAATGGAACACCTCACACTTCCCTGTGTTAAATTCCATCAACCTTTCCTCTGCCCACCTGACCAATTAATCCAGATCCTGCTGTATTCGTTCACAACCACCCTCACTATCTGCAAATCCACTCACTTTTGTATCATCAGCAAACTTGCTAATCTCATTATTAGTACTCATTATTAGTGGGGGAAAAAATACCTGACATATCTTTAGAAACCTAAACAATGCTGAAATGTATAATCAAGTAACTGTAGATACTGGTTTACAAAAAAAATACTCAAAGTACTGGAGTAACTCTGGACCAGGCAGCATCTCTATAGAACATGGATAGGCGGACACAAAAAGCTTGAGTAACTCAGCGGGACAGGCGGCATCTCTGGAGAGAAGGAATGGGTGACGTTTCGGGTCCAGACCCTTCTTCAGACATGGAGAGGTGCCTTGTTAGGCTGCTACCTTTTTTTCTGTCCAGGAATGGTTACAAGACAATAAACCGCAATCTGGAAAGATCAGTACAGCTCATGCATGTTGGAAAATGGTATGCAAGTATGGGGACATACACCCTGTACAACCACATGAGCAAACTTTCCACTTGCTCATGAGCTGTATGTTTGCCAGTGCGGTGTGGAAAGGGATTCAATGTTCCTTGTCTAGTTTCACCCTGAGCAGCAGTGTCAGAGGAGTGATCCGTGGATTGTTACCAGGGACACATACCCAAACAAATATTGCTGCTGCTGCTGCTGGGAGATCACCTCGGGTCAGCTGAAACTTGGTGGTCTTCCAGTGCAAGGAGATGTCCACAAGTGAATGCTGCCAATTGGCACATTCCAAGCAGCAGGAATCTGTGCTGAGGGACATTTGAGAGCTCAGTGCAGCCACTGCAGGCATTGTAGGGGAGGACCAGTCTAGTGTCCAGCCACCACTGGTCCTTGTAACAACCTCTCAAACACTTCATGGGTGCACCAAGGCAGAAACATGGGTGATATTGATGCATTGGAAGAGAACTTATTGAATTGATGATACAATGAATGTAGAGAAAGATGCATTGATTACATTTGCTGTACATATTAAGTATATTCTTGAACCCGAAGTGCCAGAGGTTTATTTCTGGTTCTTTCTGCTTTTCCCGTCTTCTCGGTGTGCAGATTAAAGACAAAATAATTCTTAAAACAACCCGGGGCAAACTCACTTTGCTCTTTAGTAGTACCATGAGCACATTAAAACAATCTGTAGTAGCAAAAAATAAGGAGCCTAATGTAAAATAGTCATTTGACTGGTACTTAAAACATGAGCATATTCTCAGAATCCATGGTGCTATAATCCCATTGGACAGTAGTCATGTGTTCTACTTGCCTCTCCACAATGTGAAACCAGCCGTCTGAAAAGTCAGCATGTGACATGTTACGGCTGCTGATTTGTAAATAAATATGAACTCTGCATATAAATTTCCTCTGCCTAAATGTATTCATCAGGACATTACGACACGTCATGGATTTCATGTGGTCAAGTAGTGGTTGCAGATTGGTATTGCGATGCTTGATTTTTTTCCAAACATGCTTGACTTGCAGAATTCTATACAGTTGCAGTCTGACTGTCAATCCAATAGAATGCTTACATCTATCCCACCCCACTGCAGACATACCACAGAATGGTTTCTTAGTCTTTGGACATAATTCTACTCTGCTTCTTGTAACTGTAATCCACACATTAATAATCAATGTGTAAAGAATCTTCCAGAAGTTTAAAATCTTTAGCAATGAAAGTTGCACAAGGGGATAAAGTAATATGTTTAAGAAGGAACTGCAGATGCTGAAAAATCGAAGGTAGACAAAAATGCTGGAGAAACTCAGCGAGTGAGGCAGCATCTATGGAGCGAAGGAAATAGGCAACGTTTCGGGCCGAAACCCGTCTTCAATAAAAGTAATATTCCCTTTTTCATTCCCTTGGCCAAATTATAACATTTACATCAGCAATGCACGTTTATATTGCACATACAACACGATGAATCATCCCAATGCAGTTTCCTCAGAGGTTATTAGTCAAAATTTAGTACAAGTCACATCAGGAACTGCTTGGGCAATAGACAAAAATAAAAAAACAGCAGTTGTACACGAATGGGCCTGTCCCACTTAGTCGATTTTTCACCAGCCCGCTATGCAGGCGGGGGACAGCGCAGTCTGAGTGAAATTCACACGGTGCTAAGCCAATGTGATACACACACACACCACGATGAACAGGAAGGTTATCGCTGTAATTCTGACGGTGAAAGCACAGTGTACGGAAAGGGTCACGCAAGTCCTTTAAAAGAGGGGGGGGGGGGGGGGAGAGAAGAAGTGGAGACAACTTTTCAGAAGCCAAAGATACACGGCTGTGAAGCTCGGCTGACATTAACATTACCGGTCGGTTATCCTTGGTTCTGAAAACTGCTTACGTTTTTTTTCCCCAATGAGCCAATGAAATTCATCTGTCAGCACCGGCTACAACTTTAGAGAACCTACCAGAACCTTTGACCTCCTGGCAACCCACTACAACTGCACCTACGGCACGAGAATTCTCGCTACTATCTATGGCGGCTTCATTCTGGTCGCCGCAAATTTTTCAACATGTTGAAAAATTTGCGGCAACCATAATGAGGCCGCGACTAGTTCCCAGAATGCGGTAACTCCTCTCGACCATGAAGGCAGCCACCCGCGAACATGTGGCGACCGCATAGTCTCCTGCAGTCGTTTAAGTAGGTCAGGCTCCATTAGACCCACCTCAAGCCAGAGAGGTTGGATATTTCAAGTTGGTGCGCATGGATTTTCAGAAAGCTTTTGATAACATTCAACATTAATCGTTAGTATTCAAAATTATAACATTGTATTCGGTAATGCATTGACAAGGATTGAACATTGATTGAAAGAAGGAAACAGTAGGAATGAATGTGTGTTTATTGGGGAGGCAGGCAATGTTTGATCTGCAGCTAGTCTGAATATAAATACACCTGTACTATGACAGAGACAAAGTGCTGGAGTAACTCAGCCGGTCAGGCAGCATCTCTGGACAACATGGATAGGTGACGTTTCAGAGTGCTGGAGTAACTCAGCGGGTCATGCAGCATCTCGGGACAACATGGATAGGTGTTGTTTCGGGTCGGGACCTTTCTTCAGACTACGCCTACGCCCATTCTAGCCTGAAAATGCCTAATCCTGTTTGATGTCGTAAGTTAAATAGGCTCAGGCCTGGTTACTACTTAGACGGGAGACCACCTGAGAGACCACCAGGCGCCGTAGTCTAGCAGTCCGAAGAAGAATCTGAACCCGAATCAACACCCATCCATGTTCTCCAGAGATAAGTTACTCCACCACTTTGTGTCTATTTTTGTTATAAACCAGCATCTGTAGTTCTTTATTTCCACATACACATTCTATGGTTTGGATAAGAGAATCACTAAATATTTTAGTTTGCAATGACACAAAATTGGATGGGATTATGAATTGTACAGAAAATGTGAAGAATTTTAAAAGTGATTTTAGATAGAGTAAACAGGCAAAAATAATTGTAGAATAGCAGAAAGGCTTTAAGACAAAAATGCAGATTATGAACATAAGCAAATGTTTACATTTACTGTTGGGGTAAAAGTTGGGGGGGAGGGGAACATGTATTTGCTGTGTTTTCTTCCCTGAACCTCTAGTTTGCCGGTTTACAAGATTTGATATCAGAACAACTTTTGAAAGTGTTAAACTTTGCCATGGTTGAAATCCATGGCGAGGGAACGACAATTAGTTTGACTTCCCCCTTGTCTGTAATGGCTCATCCACTGTTCTGTCATCTTTCTGCTCATCCAATAATATGTGTAAATGAGCAGAAATGGCCAAATATGGGGAAGAATGAAGTCATTATCTTCTGTTCTCATCACAATCTCGGTTCAGTACCATATCCATCGCTCTCCCTTGCATGTCAGAAAATGAGGCAAATTGTTTCACCATTCACCGAACCGCATCCCCCAGCTCAGCACATCTGTTGGTAAAACTCTCATCCACGTCCTAAATACTTTTAGACTTGACTACTTCCTAACGACACAAGACTAGTTTATTTTATTCTACTCACCAAAAGCTTGAGGTATCCAAATTTTTGCCATTCATATCTTAACTTTCATCATCGCATTCATTAATCATCCTTCTGAGTTGAGTTATACATGCTCTGTAAGCAATCTTTAAATCCTTTCCCTTGCTATATAATTTTGAGGGTCTTACCCCTCCCTCCCCCTCCCCAACCATTGGCCGTATAATCCTCTAAAAAACCCCCATCCACCAAATCTGCTTCCCAAACATTATCCAAATGAAATTGACACATAGACTTCCCCCACTTGCCAAGCTTTGGAACTCTCTCCCTAAGCTGCTGACTCGTGTTCCACTTAAATGTTTGACCAAGTGTTTGGCCTTCTCCCCCCATTATGTTCCAATACAACATTGTGTCAACTTTGGTTTGGTAGTAATCCTGAACCAAGCTAGGATATTTTTTCTGCATTACTAAATTGTTAAGTAGTAAAAAGAAAGATAATTTAACAAATTAGCAGCGATTTGTAGTAAAACATTATATATGAACCATTTAAAACATAACCAGATAGTTGAACTGATTTTGATTGAGTAACAACGAACATACTTCATGTCAATAAATGGCCATTTCAGATAGATTGAAATTAAATTTGGCTGGGTGATTATTTTAAATTGTATTGATCTACATGTCCAATTCTATCATTCTTCAGCTTATCCAGTAGCTATGTTGTCTTGGAATGAGTGCAATTCACATTACAGAATTTAATGTTTTATTTACAGAAACAAACTTCATGTGTAAATTATCTGCGCTCTGAATCACATGACTACCTGAACTTAGGGCAGCGGGAAAGAGCCTGCCCAGAGTTGTCAATGTCATCGTGCAAGGTTGATCCCTGCCACTACTATCTGGTGTTGCAGCTACAAAGGCCAGGTGAAATCAGTTTCCCCGTCAGAACCCAATTAAAATCAAATCTGTACAATCTTATATATTAAAATCTTATATTTTACAGAGTTCTATTAATTTATGAAACCATAAGATTACATTAAAAATGTATGCACAAATAAAATTATTTCTGGTCTTAATGACAAATTCTACCAAACCTTTTACATTGAAAGCACCAAAAGGTCATTAATTTAAAATGAACAAAGTAATTTAGTACCGACTCTTCCTTGGTTTTTCTAATCTTTGACAATTTTGTGCACATTTTTGATCAGATTGCAAATTCCTATATAATCAAAATTAGATAGATGTTTGTATTCACATAATTTAGTGACCACTTACTTCCAAAGATTTAACATTAAAAACTTAATGAAGTTCTACATAAAATCCATCTTCTGCAGTCATATCCCACTGAAGAGTATTTTACTACAATCACATCAAAAATATTCACATTTTTATCATTGTGTACCATAAAATGAAGACAATAAAATCATCAGTCTATCTACACAAATTGACTGTGCACTTTTTATTTTGTGTCTCCATTCAAATAACAGGAACAGTGTTCATATATTTAAGTTAGCACGACAAAGGCCATGAAAATAAATGTTGTCATGCTGAAATAAAGGAAAGTAAACAAAAATGATACTTGTGAGGAATGCACAACCACTTCTTTGCTGAACATTATATTTACTAATAGATGTGCATAAATGTTGAAAGAAAAATCAATTCAGTTATACACTCCATCTATGACTGAACTATGAAGTATGAAATTAAAACATTTACCATCTTCTTTCAATTATAGCAATGACTTGCTTCTCAATCTGATTGCAATGGAATTTTTAACCATGTGCCACTCAAAACGACCAGCTAATACAATTGGGCGTCTTAAATCCAAATTTATGGAGACATGTACCCCTTCACTGAGAACAATATCATCATTTAGAAAATAAACATTTAGATATTACCTCCCATTCCCTGATGCAAAAAATGTACCACAAGAAAATATCATACAACATCGCTGGGACTGTTTTTTACTGACTGGCCCACAATGAAGTACAGATGTGTTCTTGTAAATGCTGGCACGATTACAAATACT
The DNA here is from genome assembly GCF_010909765.2 of Amblyraja radiata. NCBI lineage: Eukaryota > Metazoa > Chordata > Chondrichthyes > Rajiformes > Rajidae > Amblyraja > Amblyraja radiata. Next base: position 17,560,507 of record NC_045968.1, read on the forward strand.
TTACACTTCCTTCAAACTGGGGCCACGGTACTTTGTTAACATGCACTACAAATTGTTGACTCACTCCATCAGCAGCATTAAAACTCTACAATAAATATAACCCCCCAGTCAAGACTTTCACTTTGCGATTTGAATACTTAGAAAATGACAAGCTTCACTGACAAATCAAACAGATTGTGAACCAGACGTGGTGAATTATGTTATAAGAGACAGCAAAGGAAAATTAAAGCATGCCAACGTGTCAACAGGAGGTGAAAGGCATCTGCACAATAGCACACAAGTATGGAAGCATCTCCAGCTGATCAACGTCGGCAGCTGGAAGTTGTTGATTTACACAGGAAGCAATAAATTCACTGGTGCTGCAATTTCCAGAGTTTCTTCAGCGATCTAGTTCCAGCGCAAGAAAGAATACACAGCAGACAGGAACCTCCTGCCCACCTCTCAAAGAGATTTTATTTACATTACTGTAGAAATACACAGATTGCAAAATTCTGACTGCACAGGTGAAACCTCACTTCTCTGAATTTAAGATCAATTGTCCATGAAACACCAGAGCCTTTCAACGTTAAAACCTATTGGTGGTTAATGCTGCTAGCTGATATATGTTTGTGCCAGATTTCAAGAATGACTTTGTTCTATGAACTTGGATCTTCAGAAAGCTCTTCATCAGTATCTGGTGGGAAAGAAAACATAAATTAGTTTGGAAAATGACTCATTGTGAATAATAGAACTGACCATGCTTCTATATTGACAAGTTCAACACTTCTTGCAATAAGATTACCCATAAACTAAACATGATGACTTTATTTTGGAAATGTTTTGTCTGATTTATTAATCACCTTATTTATACATTCAATCTTTTTTTTGGCTATGAAGACCAAAGAGCAGTAGTATGGAGATAAAGCCCATCAGCAAATTGAGATAATTCAAGGGAGACTGCAGATGGTGTTAGAGACAAGCTGGACCAAGACTCAGTTCAACACACTCGGAACAAGAAATTACTAACATTGATATCGATAATCATGTAATACACACAACAATGCAGCAGATATTGAGACAAGGTGAATGATTCCCAAACCTTTAGTAGATGAGGTAAAAAGGCAAAAGGGGTTTCAACAATGGCAGGAAAATGAAATACCAAATGCAAAGGTTTCTTATCAAAAAGAAGTGAACTTAGTAAATAATTTAGTCTCTGGCCAGAGGACAAAACAAAGAAACAGCTGATCCCAAGCAGTCAAATCTCAGAGAAAAGCATCAGTCCATGTAGTTTCCTAAGGAAATAGAGCAAAATGGCTGGTTGATATTAAATGGCAGGAATTTTACAGGATCCACAACTTGATGTTAGAAGAGTCATAATTAGGCATTATAATCCAAATAATCCATTTATCTGAATCTGTTACTACCTGAACAACCGGAATATTAGCTGATCCTTCACTGTATATTTTGTGAATGAGAAAAAAAAGTTTAACTGCCAACTACACAAAGCAGCCCTTGAATGCTTTAGCAAATGAGCAGGTTTCTTTGCAAAGTGACAATGCAGCACTTCAACTACACGTTCATTCCACAGGATTCAAGACCAGAAAGGATCAGAACAAACTTTTGGTCTGTGAAATTAATGTTTTATGTGTCATTCCTAACTGTCACTGCATATCATGGTGTCACTTGCGGGCAGAGCACCAAGGCAAATTCCTTGTATGTGAATACTTGGCCAATAAACTTATTCATTCATTTCTCCAAATACAGAGTGGTTTATTAGCCAGGTCACTCCAGTCTCAATATTTGCACAGAAAATGTAAACACAGTATTTTACTGATTACCATCTTCAAAGTCCTCCAAATCCCGAGATTCTTTCAAGCCATCATCCTCCTCCTCAGCATTTTCAAGTTCCTTGGCTATTAACTGTCTTGCTAATTTGATATTCATGCCTTCATTGTAATGCATTTTCCTCTTCATTTCAAACTGTTTCTTGTTTTCTTAAAAAAACACAATATTTAAGTAAGCTTTTTATCCAGCAAGTAAACAGAACATTGTTACTATTTCACTCCAGATGTTGCCTGACCCAGAGTTCCCCAGCACTGTTTTTTGCTCCTGAAACTTTCAGCAGTTCTTGACCAGATGCCACTTAACCTGCTTCCAGTATTTTTGTTTTTATTCCGAAAAACCACCAGGGCGCCGCACGATTGGCAGCCCCGCCAACAGTCTGTTGTTTCTTCTTTAAAAATTTTTTTAGTGTGTGTTAAAAGTTCGTGTAAATGTTCTCCGGCTTGTGTTATGTGGGGGGAGGGGGAAACTTTTTTTCAGTTTCTTACCTTGCCGGAGATGTGATTAATGTTCGGGTGGCATCTCCGGTCGCTCTGTGGTCTATAATCGATGGAGCTGGAGGCCTCCTCGGACTGACCTGAATCCCACCACGGGGCGGACTGAAAATCGGAGCCGAACCCTTGCCTGCGATCGCTCCAATGGCGGACTGCGGACTTACCACCAAGAGCTTGAGTCTTGGGAGAGGCCAAGTCAGGAGCTCCAACGTCGCAGAAGGTTCGACCAGCCTCGACGTGGGGTCCGATCGCCGGCGGCGGGGGAGCTGACACCCCCCCCGATGCAAGAGCTGATCGCCCCGATGCGGAGGGTCCAAACGCACCGGCTATGGGAGTCAAGATCGTCCCATCAACGGAGGGCTCGAAGCCCCTGACCGCGGAAGAGCATAGAAGGGAAAGATTTGAACTTTTTTTCGCTTTCCATCACAATGAGGAATGTGGAGGAGTCATTGTGGTGGATGTTTATGTTAAAATCTATTTTGTGTGTTCTGTTGCTTTTTATTTGTATGACCGACTTGGTTGGCAGTCAGCAGAAAGATAATACATGATTACAATCAACCCATTTACAGCGTATAGATACATGATAAAGAAATAACGGTTAGTGCAAGGTAAAGCCAGCAAAGCCCGATCAAGAATAGTCCGGGGGTCAACGGAGGTAGATATAGAGATTCAGCACTGCTCTGGTGCAGTAGGATAATTCAGTTGCTCGAAAACAGCTAATAATGAATCGTTTTTTAATGATCACTGTTCTCCAGAGCATTCTTTACAAATTAATTTCGTACTTCATACTTTATACCCAACATTGCAGAACAAAAAAATAAATCACAGTACCTTTTTCCCAGTCGAGTCCATAACATTTGATTCCAAGGAATTGAATGCTTTGTATGAACTTGTCTCCAAAAGTATTTTATTGTCTTAACTTTGATATAAACCCCATTATTTCTCAATTAATAATGTGTCAAATGCTATTGTTAAGGATCCTATTCTCTACTCCCACCATCCCATTTTCCTATTGTCATTCCTTATTGTTAGCAAACCTGTATCATAAGGTCATAAGAAATAGGAGAATTAGGCCGTTCAGCCCATCAAGTCTACTCCACCATTCAATCATGGTTGATCGATCTCCCCTCCTAACCCATTCTCCTGCCTTTTCCCCATAACCTCTGACACCCATACTAATCAGGAATCTATCTACCTCTGCCTTAAAAATATCCACTGACTTGGCCTCCACAGCCTTCTGTGGCAAAGAATTCCACAGATTCACCACCCTCTGACTAAAGACATTTCTCCTCATCTCCTGCCTAAAGAACGTCCTTCAATTCTGAGGCTATGACCTCTACTTCTAGACTCTCCCACTAATGGAAACATTCTCTCCATATCCTCTCTATCCTTTCACTATTCTGAATGTTTTAATAAGGTTCCCCCCTCATTCTTCTAAACTCCAGCAAATACAGGCCCGGTGCCGACAAACGCTCATCATAGGTTTACCTACTCATTCCTGCTCATCGTGAACTGGTATTGTAAAGTTACACAACTGACTACACTCAGGTTAAATAAAAGCTCCAAATAGTGTAAATATGATTGGTTTACCTTGTTCCTCTGGTGATAATTCTTCCTCATCTTCACTGCTTTCTTCCTTTGGCTCAAAGATCTTGGGATTAATCCCCTCAGCTGCTGTCAGCCTGAAAGAATGACAAATTATTTCCAAGCTTTATGTAATTTCATGGATATTTAATGTTTCATGACCAGCAAAATACAGACTGAGGTTTTTGCAAACTTCCAAGACATTTTGCAAATATATCTTTGCTCTCTATACGAGAGAACATTTCTTGTCCATTTTTTGTTGTTACGGTATCATTGTTTCCATCAGTAGCCCTCCAACTCCAGGCTCATTCAGCATCCTTCAATATGTAGGAAGGAACTGCAGATGCTGGTTTACACCAAAGATAGACACAAAATGTTGGAGTAACGGGACAGGCAGCATCTCTGGAGAGAAGGAATGCGTAAATGTTTTGGGTAGAGACCCTTCTTCAGACTGAGTCAGTATGAAGAAGGGTTTCGAACAAAAATGTCACCTATTCCTTCTCTCCAGAGATGCTGCCTGTCCCACTGTGTTACTCCACATTTTGTGTCTATCTTCAGCATTCTTCAATGTTAGGTTAGATATCAAAGTCTTTTGACTCGGTAGACCACCAGGCTCTTTGGAGCATACTGTCGAGGCACGACAAGTACATCAGAATATTGAGGCTTCTACAGTCAGCAACTGCGGCTCTGAGTCCGAGCCCTTCACTGTGGAAACGGGGGTCAAACAGGGATGCATCATCGCACCCACCCTGTTTGTCGTCTTCATTGCTGCCATACTTCACCTCATTGGTGAAGAGCTGCCACAGGGGATACCTATCCTCTACAGAACTGATGGTGGGCTCTTCAACCTTAATAGGTTGAAGGCCAAGAACAAAGTCAGTAACAAGCTTCAGTACGCGGACGACTGCGCCATTGCTGCACACCCTGCAGAAGACCACCAGGGCATCCTGAATGCCTTTGCCAAGGCATACAGAGCCATGGGCCTAGCCTTAAACATTAAGAAGACCCAGGTCCTACATCAACCTCCATCCAACCAGCTGTCTACCCAGCCCACTATAAAAGTGGACGACACCACTCTTGAAAACGTTGACCACTTCCCCAACCTTGGTAGCATTCTTTCCTCAAAAGCTGACATCGACTCAGAGGTCAATCATTGCCCGAATTGTGCCAGCGGCGCCTACGGCAGTCTCAGGAAAAGAGTCTTTGAAGACCGAGACCTAAAGGCCCAAACAAAACTGCTGGTCTGCAGAGCCGTTGTCCTCTCCACCTTGTTGTATGGAGCTGATTCATGGACCACCTACAGCAAGCACCTGAGAGCCCTAGAGCAATACCATCAAAGATCCTTACGAAAGATTCTGAGGATCAGCAGGGAGGACAAACACACCAACATTAGCGTTTTGGAGGAAGCCAACATGACCAGCATCATCACCACAATAATTCAGCACCAACTTCGATGGATTGGCCATGTCATCCGCATGTCCAACACACGTCTCCCTAAACAGATCCTGTACTCTCAACTGAAGGAAGGTCGGCGAGCCCCCGGCAGGCCAAAGAAACACTTCACGGACAACATCAAGAACAGTTTGAAGAAATTCCACATCACATCAACCAACTGGGAGCACATTGCACTGGACAGGTGCTCCTAGAGGAAATCCGTGCAGGAAGGAGCTGCTCGTCATGAAACGGAGCTACGCCGTGTCGCAGAGACAAACAACAGCACCGTAAGGAGAGAGAGAAGGGGGCTCGACGACTACCAACCACCGCCAGTCTCCACTGCCTACATTGCACCAAGGTGTGTGGATCGCGGATCGGCCTCTACAGACATCTGCAGACCCACAAGTAGACGACCCTATGGAGAGGAGAGGACAGTCATACTCGTTTCCAGTGACCGCCGATGATGAGATATCAACGCTGGATTGCAGCACCATTTGTACAGTAATCACAAAGTTACGTTAAAGTCAAAGCCATTTCTCAGGTGTAACAGCAGGACAGGCAGCATCTCCGGAGAGAAGGAAGGAAGGACGTTTCGGCTCAACACCCTTGATGCAACATTGCAGGTTATTAAAAAAAATATATATATCAGTATGTCATAAATAGCAGGACTAAGTTATAACCAGTGGGGACGCCGTCGAGTATGGCTGCCCTGCCTGCAGCTGTTCATCCTTTCACCCTTTTTTAATTTTTAGTGTGTTAAAAGTTTTTGTCTTGGAGTTCTTCTAGTCTTTTTATGTGGGGGGTGGGGGGTGGGGGAAACTGTTTTTCTCAGTCCCTACCTGGTCGGAGATGCGTCTTTCCTCCAAGCCGCATCTTCGCCCCTTCCTCGCCCCTTCCTCGCGGCCTACCATCAGGACTGGAGCGGCATTTCCTGCCGGGACCAGCCAGAACTTCAGCTTCGGCGGCGGCGCAGCACTGAAGCACCATCGAGGAGCGGCGATGCCTTACCCGGGTCGCCGTGTGGTAAGCTCCGGAGTGCTGAGACCACCGACTCCAACATCGCGGAGCTGTGGTCACGGAGCGTCCAGCTGCGGGCGGCGCTGACTTTAAACACCACGGAGCCTGGGATCTTTCGCCGAGATCACCAGTGTTGGAGCTCCGACCAGCGCGGCCTGTGGACTTCGGGAGCCGCGATCTCTAGCAGCAAGCGGCGGTTCCAGACACTTCAGGCCGTTTAGAGTGTTGTTCCGACCGGCGTCATCCGGTGAGAGGGCCTGAAACATCGGGCTGCCGTCGCAGCGACTGCAGAGGTCTCAAAAAGGCCCCGACCACGGATGAACAAAAGGAAGAGGACTGGACTTTGCTGCCTTCCCTCACATTGGGAACCATTGTGGGGGGATGTTTTTTTATGTTATATGTCAAATTCTTTAATGTTCTGTTTTATTTTTATTGGTGTGCTGCAATGGCAACGCAAATTTCACTACACCAATTGGTGTATGTGACATTAAATGTCCTTTGTTTGTGTTTTGACAACAACATAAAGAGCAAAAGCCAAATAATTCAAGTGTTTTTTTCTTCTACAACCGATATATCAAACAACAAGTTTTAAAGAATAAAAAGGAATCCACAATATTTTGTATAATCAACTCAAGACTTGGATTAAATTGGTGGATACAATCTTTCCCAGTAATGGACATTACTGGCAAAAATAATGTTCAAATTACTGTTGAAAAGTGCAAAATGACTTTCTGAATTGTTCCAGGATAAAAGTCCAGCCACAATGCTGGTGGAGAGTTCCAAGATGTTATCCACAGGGGGCGCTGACCTGTGCGCGGCTGCCCAGCCTGCAGCTGTCTGTCTTTTCATCTTTTTTTTATTTTTAGTCAGTTAAAGTGTTTTTGTTTCTGGAGTTCTAGACTTTTTTATGTGGGGGGTGGGGGGGGGGGGAAGGGGGAAACTACCTTTCAGGGTCCCTACCTGGTTGGAGAGGCAGCTTTTCTCCGGGCTGCAGCTTCGACCCGTCCTCGCGGCCTACCAGCGGGCCTGGAGCGGTGTTTCCTGTCGGGCACTGCCCAGAACCACGGCTTCGGCAGCGGCACAGCGCTGGAGCGCTATCGTGGAGCGGGCGATGCCTTGCCTGGGTCGCCGCGCTGGAGCTCCGGTGAGCTGAAGACCGCAGAGGAAAACATCGCGGAGCTGCGGGTTTGAGGAGCGGCCAGCTGCGGGCGGCGGCGCCGAACTGTACACCGGGAGCCTGGGATCTCGCGACGAGATCGCCAGTTGTGGAGCTCCAACCGGCGCGGCCTTGTTGGCTTCGGAAGCCGCGGCCTCCAGTACGGAAGCGGCCGTTCCAGGTGTCCCAAGCCGCTGCGAGGATTCTCCCGACACCGGAGCAACATCACCCGGCGAGAACGGCCAGGAACATCGGGCCTCCGTAGAGGCAACTGTGGAGGCCTCAATGGGCCCGACTATGGGTGAACTGGGGTTGGGGACTGGACTTTGTGCCTTCCCTCATGGTGGGAGCCATTGTGGGGGGATGTTCTTTATGTTTAATCTCTTATTAATGTTATGTCTGTATTCTTTCTTTATGTGCTGCACTGGCAAGAAGCATTTCACTACACCTAGGTGTATGTGACTAATAAATAACCTTTGACTTTGACTTTGACTTTGTTATCACAGCAACAGTGTATTTTCAAGTCAGAATGGTGTGCACCTGGAGGAAGAAGCTGCAGGTAGCTGGTCGGTCGTGCCTTTACCCTCGGTTACAGGGTCACTGGCTTGGGAGGTGTTGTTGCAGAACTTGTTTGGCCAGCTGCGAGTGTCTTTATTGCTGCAATTACAATGCACCAAATATGGTGGGGGTGAATGTTCATGGTGGCAAGGACCCGGAACCAAACAGGCTGTATTGTTAAACTTACGATTATCCACAAACACAGACAGTTTTTAAATTTGCAGACGACACTACCACTGTCTCATCATTATCAAATAATGATGAGACAGAGAAGGAGATTGAGAACCTCGTGTCCTGGTGTCAAGACAACAGAAGGGTCTCGATCCAAAACGTCACCCATTCCTTCTCTCCAGAGATGCTGCCTGTCCCGCTGAGTTACTCCAGCATTTTGTGCCTACCTTTCTTTCAACGTCAGCAAAACAAAGATAGTGATCGACTTCAGGAAGTGAAGCAGTACACATACCCCAGTTTGCATTGACGGTGCCAAAGTAGAGATGGTCGAAAACGTCAAATTCCTAGAAGACAATATCACCAACAACCTCTCCTGGACCACCCATATTGAAGCAATGACCAAGCAGGCACATCAACACCTCTACTTCCTTAGATCAGGAAGTTTGACATGTCCCCTACAACTCTTACCAACTTCTACAGATGCACCACAGAAAGCATTTCATCAGGATGCATCACAGCTTGGTTTGGGAACAGCTCCATCCAGGACCGCATGAAATTGCAGCGAATTGTGGACGCAGCCCAGGCCATCACACAAACTAACCTCCCTTCCATTGAATCCATTTATACCTCACACTGCCTCGGTAAGGCAAACAGCATAAACAAGAACGAGTCGCACCCTGGCTACTCCCTCTTCTCCCGTCTCCCATCTCCAAAAGGTACAGGTGTGAAAATCAGGCAAAAGGTATAGAAGTGTGAAAATACACACCACCAGATTCAGGGACAGTTTCTTCCCAGCTGTTATCAGGCAATGGAATCATCCTACCACAACCAGACAGCAGTGCTGAACCACTATCTGCCTCTTTGATGACCCTTGGACTATCCTCGATCGGACTTTGCTGGCTTTACCTTGCACTAAACATTATTCCCTTCTCTTGTATGTGTAACCTGTAAATGGATCGATTGTAATCATGTATTGTCGTTCTGCTGATTGGTTAGCATGCAACAAAAGCCTTTCACTGTACCTCGGTTCACGTGGCAATAAATTAAACTGAGTTATCTGCTACACTCCTGATCTGCCTGGCGATGGTGGAAGGCACTGAGGAGTCAGGAGAGATGCCGCCCACCAAACACACAGCCTCTGTCCTGATCTAGTAGCCACAATGCATCGATTGGCTAGTGCAATGTAGCTTATGGTCAGACACCCATACCCCAGCCCCAAAACTGGGTGTTGGGAACACTGTTGAATGTCCAAGAGAAGTGGCCCATCATTAACCTGTAGACTCATTGGTGGTTAAATACCTTGAATTCTAATCACTCTGTTACCACAGATCTACAGCTAACAGATGACATTTTTAAATAACCAAATCTTCCAATGGAACCAAACAAGTTGAGTAGGATACGACTTGTCAACTGCACAAGAATCAGGGCTCGAAATTAGCGGTTGCCCAGTTGCCAATGGCAACCTACAGTCCCGCCGGGCAACCTAAAAGCCGTGCCATTTTGCCCGGCTTGGCAAGCACCCGGGACACCTATCGTTTAATTCTGAGCGGGCCCCCTCTCTATCTCTCTGTCACTCTCCGTCTCTGCCCGCCACCCGTATCCATGTCCGGGCCGCCGAGTCTCCGCTCTCCGCTCTCTCCTCATCCGCCGGCACGGCAGGCCGCCTTACACATGCGCACTGCTACGGCCTGCACATCTTCCTCCTCCACGTGCGCACAACCACGGCCAGCACCAAAGATCCTATAGCGAGGATCTTTGGCCAGCACATCATCGGCCCTGCTTGTGCGCATGTGCCGCCCTGCACATGCGCATCTGCCACTTTCTCCCTCCCTTTGCATTGTGGGCAATCTGACCGCCATTGCTGTCCGGTCGCCGCTTCGCCGCGACCACTAAAAACCAACGCAGAATCACGTGCTGGAGCTGGAGTAACTCTTGCTTCTTCGTTTCATGGTCCTCCAAAAATATTTGAAATGGAATTTAAACAGGAGTGGACCCACCACCACCAAACTCCAAACTCTGAAAAATAACAGACTATTGCATTTTATCTGTTTATTTATTGTGTATATTTATATATGGCCTTTGGTATATAGACACACTGACCTTTTATCTCCTGTTCTGTATTATGTTTACATATTCTGTTGTGCTGCAGCAAGCAAGAACTTCATTGTCCTATCTGGGACACATGACAATAAAACTCTCTTGTGTCTTGACTTGGACTTAAGCAAAAAAGGGTTCTTGGGGGAAAAAAAGAGCTACCTTAAATTTAATTGCGTCTGGTTGGGTACCTATAGAAGGGTGAAGACTATTCCATGCTTTAATTGTGCGGGGGAACTCCATGCAGCAGCCAGCATCTCTGGATAGAAGAAATTGGGTGACGTTTCGGGTAGAGACCCTTCTTTAGATTTCCTCTTGTTTTAGTGATTTTAGTTTAATTTAAAGATACAGCGTGGAAACAGGCTCTTCGGCCTACCGAGTTCATGCCGACCACTGATCACCCGTACACTAGTTCTATCCCACACATTAGCGACGTAAGTCAAGAGTGTTTTATTCTCTCATGTCCCAGTCAGAACAATGAAATCTTTACTTGCAGCAGCACAACAGAATATGAAACATAGTACCTGTACTCTGTGAACACTGTTATAAATGAGAAAACAAAACAGTGTATTATATATGAATATATAACTATACACACACACACACAATTTCCCTCCTGGGATTAATAAAGTTCTATCGTATAGTATCGTGTGCGTAGGAAGGAACTGCAGATGCTGGTTTAAACTGAAGATAGACACAAAAAGCTGGAGTAACTCAACAGGTCAGACAGAATCTCTGGACAAAAGGAAAATATTCCGTTTTGGGTTGGGTCTGAAAAAGGTTCCTGCACACCTTTGGAATGTGGAAGGAAATAAGAGCACCTGGAGAAAACCCATGTGATCAAAGGGAAAAGGAGCAAACTCCATACAGACAGCACCCATATTCAGGCTCAATTCCGGGTCTCTGGCAATTTTAGGCAGCAACTTTATGGCCAATGTACTGCCCCATAGTCTTGAACTGAATTAAAACATACAGTAGTTGTAAAGGGGGACTTTGCGTCGCTTAGAGATTTAAGACTGAAAATGGATAGTTTCGTTTTTTTTAGTAACCAAAGTTATCAACGTATAATTTTTTGTGTGTTGGAAAATAAAATATAGTGGCACAGCTGGTGGACTTGCTGCCTCACACGCCAGAGATCTGTGTTCGATCCTGTCCTCGGGCACTGTCTGTGTTGAATTTGCACATTCTCCCTGCAAGCATGTAGGTTTCCTCCCACATCCCAAAGACGCATTGGCTTTGTAGGTTAACTTGTCTCTGTAAAATTGCCCCTAATGTGTAGGGAGCGAGTGAGGAAAGTGCGATAACAGAACTTGTGTGAATGGGTTGACAAAAATGCTGGAAAAACTCAGCGGGTGAGGCAGCATCTATGGAGCGAAGGAAATAGGCGACGTTTCGGGTCGAGACCCTTCTTCAGACTGATGTGAGGGTGCAGGGGGTGGGAAGAAGAAAGGGAGATGCGGAGACAGTGGGCTGAGGGAGAGATGGGAAGCGGAGGAGAAAGCAGGGACTACATGAAATTGGAGGTCAATTTTCATACCGCTGGGGTGTAAACTGCCCAAGCAAAATATGAGGTGCTGCTCCTCCAATTTACGGTGGGCCTCACTCTGGCCATGGAGGAGGCCCAGGACAGATAGGTCGGATTCGGAATGGGAGGGGGAGTTGAAATGCTGAGCCACCGGGAAATCAAGTTGGTTATTGTGAACCGAGCAGAGTTGTTGGACAAAGCGATCGCCAAGCCCACGCTTGGTCTCACTGATGTAGAGCAGCTGACACCTAGAGCAGCGGATGCAATAGATGAGGTTGGAGGAGGTGCAGGTGAACCTCTGCCGCACCTGGAAAGACGGCTTGGGTCCTTGAATGGAGTCAAGGGGGGAGGTAAAGCGACAAGTGTAGCATTTCCTGTGGTTGCAAGGGAAAGTGCCAGGAGAGGGGGTAGTTTGGGTGAGAAGGGACAAATTGACCAGGGAGTTACGGAGGGAGCGGTCTCTGCGGAAAGCCGACAGGGGAAGATGTGGCCAGTGGTGGGATCCCGTTGGTAGACAAAGCTGGAGAAAATCAGCGGGTGAGGCAGCATCTATGGAGCGAAGGAATAGGCGACGTTTCGGACCAAGACCCTTCTTCAGACTGATGTCGGGAGGGGAGTCTGGAAAAAGAAAGGAAGAGGTGGAGACAGTAGGCTGTGGGAGAGCTGGGAATGGGAGGGGAAGGAGGGAGAAAGCAAGGACTACCTGAAATTGGAGAAGCCAATGTTCATACCGCTGTGGTGTAAACTACCCAAGTGAAATATGAGGTGCTGTTCCTCCAATTTGCTGTGGTCCTCACTCTGGCCATGGAGGAGGCCCAGGACAGAAAGGTCAGATTCGGAACGGGAGGGGGAGTTGAAGTGCTGAGCCACCGGGAGATCAGGTTGGTTATTGCGAACTGAGTGTAGGTGTTGTGCGAAGCGATCGCCAAGCCTGCACTTGGTCTCACCGAGGTTGATCATATGCTGAATAATCAAACCAGAATTTTGTTTGGGAGTGGAAAGAAATAAAAGAAATGGCATTCATTGCAATGTGTAAAAAGAGATGAGATACTGTATTGTAATTTTGCTGCCTGTCATTGTGGTATATATCGGTGAATATGTTTAGTTTGTGACTTTATTTGAAACAGAAATAATATGTGAATGCTTCATTGACCATAATTCTGACTGGTAACTACGCACTTCGTCCGAGCACATTATTGCATGTGTCATGCAAGCCGTCTTAAATGACCACCTAAACTGTCATTTGGCAACCTAAAAAGCTGCCTAGGTTGCCCAGCTGGCAACAGGGAAAAAAAGTTAAGCGAGAGCCCTGACAAGCAATGTAACACCTGGATTTACAATGTACCTGTCCATTGGAATCTTGTCAGGAGAATGCGGGAAGTGCTCAACTGCTCAAATAGCATCAGTGAGTGGAGAAACAGACAACGTTTTTAGCGTCAAGAGTTTTTCCCTGAAGGCTGCAAGACCAGATGGAATGTGTGTGATCAGGCCAGCCCGATCTGTTCCCATTCTCTGGATCTGACAGAAGGTCCTTGACATGGAATCATACAGTCTGGCCCTTTGGCCCACCCCATGTTATTACTCTTGTACCACTTCCACTGATGCTGCTTGACCTCATCACCATTTCCCACGTTGTTTTATTTTTTATTTTTCAGCAACTGCAAGTATTTTGCTCCAACCAGTTAGATTTGATCTTGTTCTGTCCAAATATATTCCTGCTATATCGAAAATGTTTACACCATTAATCTCAACCCATCTTTTTTCTTTAAAGGTCAGAGTGATAGGTACATGAAGTACATAAAGCCACAACATTTTAGAACAAAGAACAGTACTGCACAGGACCAGGCCCTTCAGCCCACAATGTTTGTGCTGAACATGACGCTCGGCGCGGGGGAGCTGACAACCCCCCGATGCGGGAGCTGAATGCCTCGACACGGAAGGCCCGAACGCCACCGGCTACGGGACTCAAGACCATCCCGTCAATGGGGGCCGCGAGGGCCCGACCAAGGAAGAACAACAAGGGAAGGACTTGGAACTTTATTTTCGCCTTCCATCACAGTGAGGAATGTGTAGGAGTCACTGTGATGGATGTTTATGTTAAAATGTGTTTTTTGAGTGTTGCTTTTTTTTTTTAAATTGTATGACGGACTGGCCAGTGAATTTCACTAACACCAATTGGTGTATGTGACAATAAATGAACATGAACTTAATACCAACTCATATCTGTCTGCACATAATGCATATCCCTCCATTCCCTGCATATCCATGTGCCTATCCAATAATCTCCTCAATGCCATTGTCGCATCTGCCTCCACCACCACCAGCCCTGGCAATATGCTCCAGATACCCAGCACTCTCATCCTTCTATGAAACAAATGAACATATATAACTGGAAACTCACATTTCAGCAGAAATGTACTCACTTTTTTGCTAGTATTTCTGCAGTAATGTTGATGTTTGTTTCTGAGTCACTCATTGCAGTTTCGTCATCATCATCATCACCTATTATCCTGGGCAAAGGAAACATTAAAAATTAATGGAGAGATTTTATTTCCTCTATTAACTTTACCTAAACATTAGACTAACAATATCTGTGCAAAGCAAATGGGTTGGAAGCAATGTTTAGAGCACTTAGCACAATTGCAGATTATTATTAATACAATTGTTCAATATAGATACGAGAACAAATGAAACACTTACAAATATTTAGTACAAAGAAAATATGGCTAGAAAAGCCTTAAGCCAAAGATAAAATCTAATTATCCATATTTCAGCTATTTTATATTCTACATTACCCACAAGTGGTTTGGGAAGAACTATGCCTAACACAGCAAGAAATTAGACTTTTTCTCTGTAACCATAACACTACAATAATATAACACTATACAGTAAACCCTCGCTATGACGGACCACACTAGGGGTGGGAGGGGAGAAATAGTGTCCGTTATTACATTTTGTCCGCTATAACCGAATAAGGGATTCATATGTACATTACGAGTGGAAACACAGCCAATAGACGTACACTACACAATAAACAATAAAGAACACACAATACCTTGGGACTGCACAGTGGCGCTATAGTAAAGTTGCTACCTCACAGTGACAGAGACCAAAGTACAATCCTTACCTCGGGTGCTCCTCCCACCCTCTGAAGCTTTCCTATCCTCCAGGTGCTCAGGTCTCCGCCCACCTTACAGAGACATGCAGGTTTGTGCTTTGGTCAGTTCCTGTGGGTTGTGTGGCTTCAGTAGATCGCTGATGGAGCCACCACCTTACAGCACCGGGGCCCTGGTTCGATCCTGGCTCTTGGAGCTCTGGTTCTATGTTACACACTGTAGTGCATGGAGTGTAGCCATGTGTCGAGGTGCCTGGGGGATGAGGGGTGTGCCCAGGGTTGGGCCCGGATCTCTGGCGCTGTGGAGCAGCCACTCTACTGTGGTTCGGACGCCAGTTGGGTTGCAGGCCTGCAGGTCCGGGGAAACCCACGCTGTTACAATGTCTGTGTCTTTACAATGTGGGAGGAAAGATAGAACCACTGCTGTCGTTGCATCCTACACGCTGTGAATTGTCCCTAGTGTAGGACAGAACTAATGTACGGGTGATCAATGGTCACCGCAGACGCGGCATTTCCACGCTGTATCTCTAAACTAAATTAAGCTAAAATGGTTAAAAAACACCATTCACTCCATCCACCTAGTGGTCATTCCTTGAAACAACAAACACAGTCAACTACAGATTATAACCATAATATGTTTAGAAAACGTAGATAAAAAGGTTTATGAAAGGTCGGTTAAAACGAGTGTTTACTGTATTCTCCACTACTAGTCATACTTGTGCATAGCTTGATTGTACTCATATGTACTATGACTTGACTGAATAGCACACAAAGAGAAGTGTTTCACTGTATCTCAGTGTATGTGACAATAGTAAACCAATGGCAGTACCAATGACACAGCAAGCTCCCAGGACCCTACTGTCCTATTGAACAGATAACCAGTTTATTACTGGCCACAACAGAGGGCAACATATTCACAGACCAATATCAATTCTATTGACAAACACGGATGCAATGTACCTCACACGATGCTCCCATTAGACGACTTGACCACCAAACATTCAAGCAATCGCCTCTTTTAAAACACCAAATAACCACATATTTTGTTTGCATCAAAATATAGAAAAAAGATCAAAAGCATCATAACTTCCCCAGTTTCAATCATTCCCATTATGTGAATATTAAAAGCTGTTTACATGCTGTTTACAATCTGGACATCTCAAACTGAGATTCTTCCATGCAACTGTAGAGACCATATTATTGTATGGGAGTGAGGCATGGACTCTCACTCCAGTACTGTCCAAGTCTCTCGATGGTACCTACACCCGAATGCTCAGTAAAGTTCAAAATGTCAGTTGGAGGGACCGCATCACCAAAGCCCAGCTTTATGGGGAGATTCCACCTCTGCCTGAGAAGATCATGTGGAGAGGATGAGGCTCGCTGGTCACTGCCACCGCCACCCAGAAATGCCAGCAAACAAGGTTGTGCTGTGGGAACCCACCCATGGAAGACGTGGCCCGAGACGGCCAATCAAGACAATGCTGAAGACGTTGATGGAAGACGCATGTGTAGACACAAAAGAGGAGCTTGCCAGCTGCATGGAGGACAGAGATGTGTGATGCAACCGTCATCGTGCGCGTCGGAAACCAGCACCACAGCGTCACTAATAATAATAATAATAATAATAATAATAATATCTTTTATTGTCATTGCACGTCAGTGCAACGAGATTTAGTATGCAGCTCCAACCAATGAAAAAGAAAAGTAAAACAAATAAATAAGCTGTGTGTCGTGACCATCCGAGGGAGACAGTCCAGGGTGGGGTGGGGGGCACTCAGCAGGGCCGGTTCAGAGCCGCTATAGCTCTTGGAATAAAGCTGTTTCTGAGTCTGGAGGTACGGGCGTAGAAGGCCTTGTAAAGTCTGCCGGAGGGAAGTAGTTCAAACAGTCCGTTACAGGGGTGTGATGAGTCTTTATGGATGCTGACGGCCTTCCTGAGGCACCGTGTGTGGTAGATGCCCTCCAAGGCTGGTAGCTCTGTCCCAATGATCCTCTGCGCTCTGTGGACGACGCGCTGAAGAGCTCTCCTCTCCGCCTCCGTGCAGCTGAGATACCACACAGAGATGCCATACGTTAATATGCTCTCTGTGATGCAGCGGTAGAACGTTGTCAGCAGCTGTTGGGGCAGACCAGTCTTTTTTAATGTCCTCAGGAAGAACAGTCGTTGCTGTGCCTTCTTGACCAGCGCAGCGGTGTTGGTGGACCATGTGAGGTCCTCTGAAATGTGAGTGCCCAGAAACTTAAAGCTGGACACTCTCTCCACACTTTCCCCGTAAATGGAGATTGGGGCGTATTCTCCATTATGGGACCTCCTGAAGTCAATAATCAGCTCCTTGGTCTTGGAGGTGTTTAGTGACAAGTAAGGTGTTTAGTGCTTAGTAATGTTTTCATCAAGTTAATAATAATAATAATTACATGCTGTTCCCAGTTTACAAATGCTTGTTTATGTACAGCCCTTGCATGTGAAAGTGTTTGGGCGACTGGCAGGATGAATTTGCCGGCTGCCACGGGTCTGCTGGCTTGAATTTTGGAGGAACACATTCTAGTTAGCCTGCTGACGTCCATTTTGTGAATCCTATCTGGAGACATGCTGCCCGAGGCAGCAGCAGTGTCCTTTTTAAAATGGCCAAAAGTATTTAAAACCTTGACTGCAGTAAAACCATTTAAAATAATATCATTATTGGGTCGAGATAGGCAGAAGCTAAATTTGTTAATATCAGGGTTCTTATTGAGAATGGCGAAATACTTTTCCAAGTTATCTATTCCCATAGGACAACCCACCTGTGTAGGTATTTTCTGCTGGAAGGAGTTCTGGTCATAGCTGAATTTTGGACGTGAGCTGTTCAGGTTACGAACAGTTCTCAGGAACGGATCCCTGCTGTAACCTGGAGCAGCTGTATTTTGTTTCTTTTGAAGATGCAATGGTGTTTACAGAACAAGCAGCATGCTGCTCAAGGAGGAGTTCAACCATTCAAAGTGTAAATGGATATAGTAGACTGAAGCTAGTGATAGTTCTCCTTTGTTTTAATTACAAGGCTCATCCAATGGCTTCTTATTGGGAAAGCACATCAATCTCCCTGCCAAGGAGCTGATCTCAACCCACCACTAGTTAGGGAGAGAGTGCATCTAACACAGGACCACCAGGGAAACAAATCTGCTTCTGAATGTAAAGTGAACCCTGACTGGGTAAAAGCCAACTGAGGAGCAATTTGGGCTGTCAGTCAGCAGAAAAATATCTGTTAATATACATCATCCTTGTATTTTAAATTTAGTTTCTCCCTGCCCCAGGAAAGTTTAAGAGTGTTTATTACCTCTAGTTGGCACACTACAGACATGTAACCTTTCAAAGTACAGGATGTAAAAGTGGGAAATATAATCAGCAATGTTTGCTAAACTGTTGAATCATAGGTAAGCATTGAGACATGCTGCAACTATGAGCAAAAATGGCAAACTTCATTTCTTCATTTACCTGTTGTACGGTGTACTGGGCTCATCAATTTTCATTAGACCATAGTCCTTCCCTTCCGGGTGATAAGTAGCAAGAATGTTCATTTCATCCCATTTCTGGGACTTTTTACTGCAAAGGATGAAGTTAATGTTACATACCACAAACCATAGGAAGTTGGCCACTGACAGCAGCTAGCTTCCATTTTATATCTAAATTGGGAGGACTGACTAACTGAAATACATATACAATAAATAAACTACACAAGAGGGAAGTGGAGTACATCTTGTAGACTCACCAGCTTAACACCAGTGAACTGAAGAATGCAAGAAATAAAGGTTACTTGGCCCCTAGTGACAGCTCTGCCCTTCACTAAGATGTCCTTTCATCCTCAGTGTCACTTCTTAGCATGAACTGATATCCCTTGGTAGTCAAAGGGGAGGCAGTTAAGGCCAGGGGCAATTAAATGTCAGTGCTAGAGTAGTACAAATATTTGGGGATGTTAAAGCCAAAAGAGATTGTATCATAATATCAAGGGGGTAGGGTATTGACATGGATACAGAACTGGTTGGCAGACAGGAAGCAAAGAGTGAGAATTAACAGGTCCTTTTCAGAATGGCAGGCAGTGACTAGTGGGGTGTCACAGGGCACAGAGCTGGAACCCATTATTTACAATATATAATCACAATTTAGATGAAGGAATTAAATGTGACATCTCCAAGTTTGCGGATGACGCAATGCTGAGTGGCAGTGTGATCTGCGATGAGGATGCTATGAGGCTGCAGGGTGAGTTGGATATGTTCGATGAGTGGGCAGATGCAGTATAATGTGGCTAAATGAGAGGTTATCCACTTTGGTGGCAAGAACAGGTGGCAGATTATTATCTGAATGGTGTCAGATTAGGAAAAGGGGAGGTGCAAGGAGACCTGGGTGTGCTTGTACATCAGTCACTGAAAGTAAGCATGCAGGTACAGCAGACAGTGAAGAAAGCTAATGGCATGTTGGCCTTCATTGTGAGAGAATTTGAGTTTAGGAGCAATGAAATCCTACTGCAGTTGTACTGGGTCCTGGTGAGACCACACCTGGAGTATTGTGTGGAATTTTGGTCTCCTAATTTGAGGACGGACATTATTGCTGTGGAGGGAGTGCAGCTTAGGTTTACCAGGTTCATTCCCGGGTTGGTGGGATGGAGATATGATGAAAGAATGGGTCGACTGGGCTTGTATTCACTGGAATTTAGAAGGATGAGAGGGAATCTTATAGAAACATATAAAATTCTAAAAGGATTGGACAGGCTAGATGCAGGAAAAATGTTCCCGATGTTGTGGGAGTCCAGAACCAGGGGTCACAGTTTAAGAATAAGAGGTAGGCCATTTCAGGACTGAGATGAGGAAAAACTTCTTCACCCAGAGAGTAGGAAATCTGTGGAATTCTCTGCCAGAGAAGGCAGTGGAGGTCAATTCACTGGATGTTTTCAAGAGAGAGTTAGATTTAGCTCTTAGGGCTAAAGCAATCAAGGAATATAGGGAAACAGCAGGAACGGGATACTGATTTTAGATGATTAGCCATGATCATATTGAATGGCGGTGCTGGCTCGAAGGGCCGAATGGCCGACTCCTGCACCTATTTTTCTATGTTTCTATAATAAAGTGACAGTTTTGCAGAGATTTGAAATAAAGCGATTATTTTAAATTAGGATGTCAATATTTCTAATTTCTATTAGTAAGGGTGTCAAGGGTTATGAGGAGAAGGCAGGAGAATGGGATTGTGAGGGATGGATAGATCAGCCATCATTGAATGGTGGAGTGCACTTAATGGATCGAATAACCTAATTCTGCTCCTAGTATTTATGAATATGAGGATTTGATTTGAGCCAAAACTGGGACAGAAGAAACTGGAGCAGTGTTATGTTTAAAGAGGGCAACATGGAAAACAAAAGCAAGGATGAAGGTTTCTGAGGCAGATATTATACCACTGTTTCGCAATATTGATGTGATCTAATTATCACAGTGGTCGCAAAACTTCACCCCGTTTTGGTCCAGCCCTGCTGGCTGCTGCTACTCCCACCTGATAAAAGATGAAGAAGCCATATCAAGGGGGTAGGGTAAACCCACAACAACAATCAAGGCAACAAACTACAGATACAGGCATCTTGAGCAAAACACAACATACTGGACAAACTCAACAGGTCTGATGAAAGGTCCCGACCAGAAACAACAACTGTCCATCCCCTCCAGATACAGCAACATGGAACAAGGTGCATGTTTACAAAAAAAGTGCTGGGGTAACTTAGCATGTCAGGCAGCATCTCTGGAGAACATGGATAGGTAATGTTTCACCTCCACAGATGATGCCTGACTGGCCGAATCCCTCCAGCACTTTTACCAAAAATAAAAAGAGTTTTTGGGAACCGAGAGTGTCCTCATTGAAAGTCCAGAAGTCAGGGAATACATGGATCACAAATCCATGATTACTTTGACCGGCTGAGATTAGGAGGACATGAGGGAGTGGCAAATGCTGTAATCATAACTATCTCCAGATAGTTGGATGGTGTTTATCACAGAGGAGGCTTCCTACAGTCAGCTGTGGGCAGATCATTGAAATGTCCCCTTCAACCACCTTCCGCAGGGTCCCATCCCCACTCCTAACACCCCATGATCCTCACCCTCCACTCCCCAGAGT
The DNA here is from genome assembly GCF_010909765.2 of Amblyraja radiata. Lineage (NCBI taxonomy): Eukaryota > Metazoa > Chordata > Chondrichthyes > Rajiformes > Rajidae > Amblyraja > Amblyraja radiata. The sequence continues at coordinate 17,581,603 of NC_045968.1, forward strand.
ATTGAGTTCATGTCATAAGTGAAGGAGTAGAATTAGGTCATTCGGCCCATCAAGTCCCATCCACCATTCAATCATGGGTCCCTCATAACCTTTTTGTAGTCGTCAGGGCAGTACTCTGCATATCTCCAACTTGGACAATTTTAACATTTTTATCAAGCCAATTAACCTACAAACCTGTATGTCTTTGGAGTGTGGGAAGAAACCGAAGATCTCGGAGAAAACAGACGCAGATCACGGGGAGAACGTACAAACTCCATACAGACAGCACCAGTAGTCGGGATCGAACCCGTGTCTCTGGCGCTGCATTTTGCTGTAAGGCAGCAACTCTACCGCTGTGCCACCGTAACCACATTCTCGTCTTCTCCCCATAACCTCGGACAATTGTACTAATCAAAAATCTATCTATGCCTTAAAAATATCCACAGAATAACGGAGCCCCATCCCTCCCCCAATCCTCTCCCTCCCCAGCGTCCTGTCCCTGTCCCTACCACCCCAGGGTCACATCCCCGTGACGCCTGGGCCCCGTCCCTCCCCCGGACCCTGTCCCTACCACCCCAGGGTGCTGCTGCAGGAGCTACACCTTGTCCCAGGTACAGTGGACATGATTGTGTAAGTAGCCCACAGAAGCACAGCGCGCAGGAACGACCTCCACCTGTCCTGATTGTCACCATCAGCCCCAGGCAGTCCAGGGACCCACAGCCCGGGGCCGGTCGGGACCTACAGCCCGGGGCCGGTCGGGACCCACAGCCCGGGGATCCGCTCGGTAACCCGGCCCCGGTGGTGAGGCCGCCTGTGCCAGAGCCCCAGGGGCCCTCACTCACCCCGCTGACCCGGTCAGTCCCAGTCCCGAGCCCTCACTCACTTGTACTCCTCGTCCTCGTCCTCGGCCGCCAGCTCCAGTACCGAGTCGTGCCGGCTCTGCGCCGTCCGGCTGCTCTTCAGGATCCCTTTCAGGGGAGCGGACATGGCGGTCGCTGCGTCTCGATCACTCGCTCGGGCTCCGGGTCTCCGCTGTCCGGCCGCGCGCTCCTCCCGCCCGGCGCCGCCCGTCACCGCGCTCGCCCCTCCCTCCGCCCGTCACCGCGCTCGCCCCTCCCTCCCTCCCTCCCTCCCTCCCGCCCGGCGCCGCCCGTCACCACGCTCGCCCCTCCCTCCCTCCCTCCGCCCGGCGCCGCCCGTCACCGCGCTCGCCCCTCCCTCCCTCCGCCCGGCGCCGACCGTCACCGCGCTCCTGCCGCCCTGTGTCCCCCGGCGCAGCCCGTCACGTGATCTTACGTCACGCCGCCCCGTGGGAGCGCGCACGCACCCCCCGTGGGAGCGCGCACGGCGCCGCATTGTGAGACACCGGAAGTGCGGCGCGGCCAATGGGGGGTGGGGGGCGGGACTTCTGGGTGAGTGACAGCTGGCCGTTGCCAGGGTGTACAGGTGAGGAACTGCAGGTGCGGGTTTACGCTGAGGATAATGACAGAGTGCTGGAGTAACTGAGCGGGACGGGCAGCGTCTGTGGAGAGCGCAATGGGTGACGCTGCGGGTCGACACCCTTCTTCAGAGTATGAGTCAAGGGAGAGGGAGACGGAGGTGAGGAAGGGCAAGGTGTGAAAAGGAGACATCAAAGGGAAGGGTGCGAAGTTAAAGGACAAAGTAGAATAGATCATTGTTAGCTGGGAGAAGTTGACAACGAAGCTTACAGAGATAAATTGTAATCAGGCCAGTCAGAGTGTCGGAGAACTGGGAAGGGGATGGAGACAGAGGGAAAGCAAGTAGCAATGTTACAAAATTTTGAGATTTAAAAAATCAAGTCTGCAATTTATCCCATCAGATAAAGCATTTAAAGTATTTAAAAAGTTATGGCCATTTTCATACTCGGAAATTAGCATCTTGTTCCCTATTGATTTTCTATGGGCATAACAAAAAAGCTGTGATCGTGAACAGTCAAAAGCACATAACTTTCTTAAAAATTAAGAGAACTGAATGAAATTTTCAGTTATCATAGATTGAAGCATTCTGAAACAAATATAAAATAATCTTACTTGGATGACCTGAAATTAAAGCATATAATTAGTTAGTTACCCAATTGTAGCTAATTTCAAACTTCAATTACTAGATCTAAACATCTATCCATTTCTTAATAAATGATTAATATTTTTAAATAGCCTAAGTGTCCAAATAATATTCACAAATAATTCACAATAAAACATGATTTTAAAATCTCATTTACATTAATTTATAGGCCAAATGGAAGGAATTTAGTGTTTAATTGCTGTAAATTAAAGTCCATTTAAATCAGCTTTCTAGTGGGATCCTGTGAACGCGCTGGTTTAGAACGTTCACATTGCGGTAGATTTGTGCCCTCAAATGCCCAGAAAAATACTGCGGGATATATTGGGCCCAAAATTAGCTACTCGCAACATAAAACTTTGTATAAAGGGATCTTAAGAAGCCCTTTTTAATGTAAAAATAAACAGCCTACCTTCTGTTGTCCCCTGTATGAGATCCGGCCGGTTGCCGGCGGTCGGGGGTTTAGAGGTTAATTTTTAAACTACTATAACAATTTGATAAAGCCCTTAAAACTAATAATAGCTCAAGCGACGGAATCTTCCAGCGATTTTTCGTTAATAATTAACTAGGCTGAACATCCTCGATTTGAACAGCCTAAGGAAAATCGCGCTTTAAACCCGCCCCCCTCTAAACGGCGGCAAAATCGCGCACACGGGCTGGGACAGATTTTCAGCGACGCTTCAGGCACGCTTTGCAACATACCTAAAGCAAGGGCCATCTGAAGTTAGAGAAGTCAATGTTCATACCGCTGGGGTGTAAACTGCCCAAGTAAAATATGAGGTGCTGTTCCTCCAATTTGCGCTGGGCCTCCCTCTGACAATGGAGGAGGCCCAGGACAGAAAGATCAGTGGGAATGGGAGGGGGGGTTAAAGAGTTTAGCAACCTACAGATCGTAATAAGCAAGTGTAGGGTGGACTCGGCCTTCACCATGGAGCGGGTGTAGGGTGGACAGGGAGTGAGCACTCTGTCACTCCCACCCTCACCTTCTACAATGATGCCTGAATTTGGGGGTTTAGCTACAGAGACATGGTGTATAAGATTACGAGCACCTGAGGACATAGCCTCAGACTAAAAGGACTTATCTTTAGAGTGGGGATGAAGAGGAATTTCTTTAGTCAGAGGGTGGGTGAATCTGTGGAGTTCATTGCCTCAGGCGTCTGAGGAGGCCAAGTCGTTGGGTGTTTTTAAAGCAGAGCTTGACAGACATTTGATTAACAAAGGTTATGGGGAGTAGGCAGGAGAATGGGATCAAGAAGGAAAGATAGATCAGTCATGGTTCAATGATGGAGTAGACTCGATGGGCTGAAAGGCCCAATTCTGCTCCTGTCATTGGCATGTTATTCAAGGTGACATCTGTCTCCAGAACACCCTTGTCTGTAACACTGACAGCCTATCAAGGGTGAACAAGTCTAAAGGTCAATGCAGGTTTAACCTCTGAGCTTCATAACATGAAACAAAACAATCATTTTTTAATAAAAATTTTAGTTGAATTATGAATACATCAAAATACATGCCTTTTAATTGCCTTTATGAATAAATGAACTATCATTCCCAGAATCAACCTGAAAATGAGCACCTTACATTCATAAGTACCTTCAGCATTGAGCAAGATCCAAACAAAGTCGATGCCACAGACACACGTGGAACAGAGACAACTACTAAGTATTGTAATATATTCATACATATTCATGTATATGTTAATGAGTTGGTGTTCAATATAGCAGGAAATATTTGGGTAATAAATATCTCTCTCGTGATCCAGGCAACCTGCATGTAAGTTGTTATTCATTCTTCCGTCCGTAATATAACAAGGATAATTTAAATATTTATATGCATAGGATGCTGACAAAAAATGTCAATCCCTTTTTAGGCAATTTGTTGTATTGAGCAGACATGAACACAGTTGTTGGATATTTTGTCTTTAAAATTGACTTCTATTTGAACCATCGAGTCTACTGCAAACCTATCCTTCTGAAATTAAAGTGAGTGTACAAGTGTTAAAAACACTAACTGTTGCCCAGATAACTTGTGTGTCAGTAGATTAACTTCATCCAAATGGGTCATCAATGTATTTTAGGGTGTCAAAGGTTTATGGGGAGAAGGCAGGAGAATGGGGTTGAGAGAGAAAGATAGATCAGCCATAATTGAATGGCGGAGTAGACTTGATGGGCCGAATAGCCTAATTCTGCTCCTATAACATGTACTTTAGGAAAAGATGTCAATCACCTCTGTGCAGGTTGCTTGTGACATCGGACTGGAAGTCACTACAGATGCTGGTTTACACCAAAGATAGACACAGAATGCTGGAGTAACTCAGCGTGTCTGGCAGCACATCTGGAGAGAAGTCTGCTGACTGGTTAGCATGCAAGAAAAAGCTTTTCACTGTACCTCGGTACGCGTGACAATAAACTAAACTGAACTGAAGAAATGGTTGACGTTTCGGATCGAGACCCTTCTTCGGACGATTTGTCATCTCCCTTGGCCTGATCCTTCCACAAAGCTATCAAAGACAACAAAGATCCCCAAGCCAAACATACAGAGGCAGGGAATGAATATCCGTGAGGGAGGAGGATCTAGCAGTCTTACACAAGCGTGGCATGGACTGAAAGAAACACCTTCAAGGTGAGAAACAGACCCCATAGGGGAAGGACAGACACAAAAGGTACAGAGGTGGTGCGTGAGGGATGAGAGGGTTGTGTGAATGCCTGGGAGTAAACCTAGGATCCAGACAGCGACAAAACAAAACTGCAGTAGTTGGGTTCAGGAGATATGACGCAGATTTTTATTTTAATAAAGTATCATGTATATTGTTCTGTGATTGGTCAGTGCAATAACTCATGGTAGAGTTGCTGCCTCACAGCACCAAAGACACGGGTTTCGATGCTGACCCCCGGGTGTTGTCTGTGTGAAGTTTGCACATTCTCCCTGTGTTCCGTGTGGGGTTTCTCCGGATGCTCTGGTTTCTTCCCACATTCCAAAGCCATGTGGACTGGTAAGTAATTGGCCTCTGTAAATTGCCTCTAGAGTGTAGGGAGTGGATGTGAAAGTGAGATCACATACAATGAGTGTGAATGGGTGGTTGGTGTGGGCTCAGTGGGCCAAAGGGCCTGTTTCCATACAGCATCTTTACTGATCTGTCCCTGACCTGAACCAGCTTACCCAGTCAACATCCAAAATCCAGTTTACATTCTATTCTTCAAGTATTTCTGCTAAAAAAACTGCACAAATGCAAGAATCAAATCCCAAGAGGTAATGACATTTAAACTCGAAGCCAAAGAAAATATCAATATTTTCATTTTTTGTAAAGTGCATTAGATTTTACATTATACAAATACAAGATTCTGAAGACATCACATATGATAGTATTTGTTTTGTTAACTAAATAGTCAACTAGACAAAAGAGATGTTGATTGGAACTGGCAAGGATGACCCCTGCATTTAATTATTCAAGTGTATTGCATTATAAGTTTGCATTAAAGATTAATCAATAGTTGAATAAACAGGGTATCAATATCAGGATAGTGAGGAGGTTAGTGGGCTGGAGTGAGAAAGCAGCGTTGGGAGTGCAGTCTGTGTAAGGCTCAATGCAAGCGGCATACGCTATCACGTGGGCAATGTAGTTCTCTTCGTGTGTTTTGTGGAACAGATAAGCCATGGGACCTTTCGCATAGATTGCCACATCCTCCCCACCATGAGTCTCCGATGCCAACGGAACGGCAGCTTGTTGCATGTAATCCTTGTCCTCTGCAAGAAAGAGAATATTTCACTGTACCAGATAGAGTCCACATGCACTATACACAAAATGCCGGAGTAACTCAGCGGGTCAGGCAGCATCAATGACAGGTACCAATGACTAGTACATCCACCTATTTAATCCCATCTGATTTTTACATTGTGATTAGACATTAGTACTGATGTAAACAAAACACAAAGTACTGGAGGAACCCAGAAGGTCAGAGCATCTGTGGAAGGAATAGACAGGATATTTTGGGTCAGGACCCTTCTTCAGACTGATGGAATAAGGGAAAGAAAGCTGGTAAAGGGGTGGGACAAAGCCAGGCAAGTGATAGATGGCTAGAGGTGAGGGTGGTTGGATTGGCAGATAGGTGGACAAAGGCTAGAGATGAAGAAGAAGCAAAAGGGTGTCAGATAAGGAGAGAAGAGGAGGAGTGACATGTAAAGCCAGAGGGAGGAATATGGGTGAAGGGGGGACGAGGTGGGGGGGTAATTGGGTGCACACCAGGGTGAGGCATAGTAAAGAGAGGAGGAGGAAATGTTCTCCAGAGATGCTGCCTGCCCCGCTAAGTTACTCCAGCACTTGGTGTTTCTTTTTGTAAACCAGCATCTGCAGTTCATTGTGTCTCCATTTGTACAGATGAGATGGAAATATCAATATGCTGTCACATGTTCCAATGAAATCAGTCTCCTTGGCAAGATTGGGATAAGCCTGTCAGAAGAAGGGTCCCGACCTGAAGCATCGCCCTTCCATGTTCTCCAGAGATGCTGCCTGACCCACTGAGGTACTCCAGCACATTGTGCCTTCTTTTGCAAACCAGAATCTGCAGTTCTTCGTTTCTACATAAGGCTATCAAAGTTTGATTGAAATGCAGAAATATCCCCTGTAATCTAAAAAAAACCTTGGAGAATCATTTGCTAATGGAGCTGCCTGTTTCAGTTGGGACTGACTGTTTGCAGCCATTCAGTAAGTGTCACACGCTTGCTGTCTCCAACGTCATGGCACTCCAGCGGGCTGGGATCTGGTGGCAGATGGTGTCCAGCTGGGATGGGATTTCCAGTGGAACGCTGGGCATCACCACTCGGATACTGTCCATGGTAACCCCAGACACAGTATCCACCCATTTCAGTGCAAGCTCCTGGCTTGTGCTGAGAAGGTTACGTGATTTTTTTTCCAATCCTTTAACATGCTTTAGTCATTGTTTCCAAAACAAAGTTTTTCTTCATTTATTTAGTCACAGAGTAATACAGTGAGGAAACAGGCCCTTCAGCCCAACTTGCCCACACCGCCAACATATCCCAGCTACACTAGTCATAGAGTGATACAGTGTGGAAACAGTCCCTTAGGCCCAACTTGCCCACACCGCCCAACATGTCCCTGTACATTAGTCCTATCTGCCTGCCCTTCATCCATATCCCTGTCCTATCCATGTACCTGTCTAACTGTTTCTTAAATGTTGGGATAGTCCCAGCCTCAACTACCTCCTCTGGCAGCTTGTTCTTTGTGTGAAAAAGTTACACCTCAGATTCCTATTAAATCTTTTCCCCTTCACCTTGATCCTGTGTCCTCTGATCCTTGATTCCCCAACTCTGGGCAAGGGACTCTGTGCATCTACCCAAACTCTCATGATCTTATGCACCTCTATAAGATCACCCCTCATCCTCCTGCACTCCAAGGAATAGAGACTCAACCTCACCCTATAGCTTAGACCCTCTAGTGCTTGCAACGTCCTCGTAAATCTTCTTTGAACCCTTTCAAGCTTGACAATATCTTTCCAATAACATGGTGCCCAGAACTGAACACACTACTCTAAATGCGGTCTCACCAACGTCTTATACAACTGTAACATGACCTTCAATTTTTACTATTTGTAAAAGTCTATGAATGGCCCAGACATTTATTTACAAGCCATCAAAGATCTTACTGGTTTTGACAGATACAGAACTCTGGCCCAGAGCTAACTTGCCAGCTAACTAAGCTGCCAAAGCCATTCTACAGGGAAGACGCCACACTCAAACAGCTGCGTCCATTGAAGTCTGGTAATATCTAGCCCAGGTGGGCAGGGACAGGCAGGGACTATGGTTACTGACTGCACGGTGACCCAGAGCTATCCCAGTAAACACCAAGCTTCCTTACCAAAGGCAGTGGATATTATGTTTGGTCGAGTGCCGTTTGTAATTACATAACCAGGCCCATTTCCGTACAAGATGCTTGTATATGGTTTATTATCCGAAGCGTCGGCTGGTGCCAATCCTGCATATGAAAATGTTATTGTTAACGAGTCAAAAGCTACCTAATCAATAATCAGTATTCAGTCATTTATACTGGTCATCCACAAAAGGGAATATAATTTCTCTTCTGTATACAGACTGAGAATTTTACCTTAATTTCAATAAACTATATGTTGGTTCAACATCGTATTAAAAATATAATAATTACTGCACAATTAACACATTTGAACATTTAAGCTCAGCTTGATTCATATTTAATTTATATTTTGTTTAACTATCCAATAAAAGCATCACTTTGCCGAATGAAAAGCTAAGACCTAAATCTTCCTCAGCGTCTCAATTGGTGCTGAAATCCAACATCAATATGTTTCAGAAGGTACACAAAATTGCTGGGGAAACTCAGCGGGTGCAGCAGCATCTATGGAGCGAAGGAAATAGGCGACGTTTCGGGCCGAAACCCTTCTTCAGACCTTCTTCAATATGTTTCACACAGGTTTTTAAACAATGCTCTAATGACAAGGTTACTGACATTATTTGAAGGAAATATTCAATCCGGGACCTTTTAAACTAATTTGTTTCTTAACTTTCGTAGACCAATTTTATTTTGTTCAGTTTTCTCCACGCCGGCATGTCTCTGAAGATAGCGGTGTTAACAATTGTAACCTATGAGCAATATCTAAACACACGTTGAAACAACTCGAGGAATACTGGTATAAAAATCACATGCAATCTAAATCATTGTACACTTTGTGTATCAATTGGAAACTATTGTAAGATACATTATGATTAAATATCCAACATAAAATCTAAGCTTCTAAATCGTGGTCTAGTTTGATTCTAACAACTTCAGATCGTGTCATAAGAAGTTACATCAATAAGAATAAATAAACCTGAATTGTCAGTCACCTTTCAAGGGGATCTAACCAACAAAAATGCAATCATTAACTTTTTATTTAAGTCATTTATTTTTCAGCAAAGGAAACTTTTTTTTTGTATAGTTTATTGTCAAGTGTACCGAAGTACGGTGAAAAGCTTTTGTTGCATGCTAACCAGTCAGTGGAAACACAATACACGATTACAATTGAGCCATTCACAGTATACAGATACATGATAGGGGAATAACGTTTAGTGCAAGGATAAACCAGTAAACTCTGATCAAAGATAGTCGGAGGGTCACCAATGAGGTAGATAGTAGGCCGATGCAGCGTGAGGTATAAATGAAGTCAATGGAAGGGAGGTTGGTTTGTGTGATGGTCTGACCTGCGTACATAATACGCTGCAATTTCTTGCGGTCTTGGATGGAACTCTTCCAAAACCAAGCTGTGATGCATCCTGATAAAATGCTTTCTATGGCGCATCTGTAGCATAATGTTACTCACCAAATATTGAATTGCCACGATAGCTTTTCCCCCCAAAGCTAAAGACATGTGAATGATCTGCAGTGACAATGGTGAGGGTATCCTGATCACTGGTCAGTTTACTGGCTCTTTCAATAGCTTCATCAAATTTCACTGCTTCGTGTAGAGCATACGTTGCTTTTCCCTCGTGATGGCCATGGTCAATTCTTCCACTTAAACAGAAACACAATCATTAGTTTAATACTTGCACATTCAAACATAGATACTGTACATAAAAACCACACCTGCTCAGAGGACTCTTTGGCTAATCTTCACAAATGTGATGCAGCATTGGATTTGCAGCAGAGAAGTAGTGCATTCAGTCCAATAGAACAGTGCAGTATGAACGAATACGTTTATTTGCCAAGTATTCACATACAAGGAATTTGCCTTGGTGATCCGCCCGCAAGTGACAACATGACATACAGTGACAGTTAGGAATGACACATAAAACATTAAACATTAATAATAAAACATCATCGATTAAACATGTGAATGAAATAAAATACCAGAGCAAAAGGAGGCTACAGATTTTTGGTTATTGAGTAGAGCTACTACTCGTGGAAAAAAGCTGTTTTTATGCCTAGCCGTGGCAGCTTTGACAGTCCGGAGTCGCCTTCCAGAGGGAAGTGATTCAAAGAGTTTATGGCCAGGGTGAGAGGGGTCAGAGATGATCTTACCCGCTCGCTTCCTGGCCCTTGCAGTGTACAGTTTGTCAATGGGGGAAGGTTGCAGCCAATAACCTTCTCAGCTGATCGGACGATTCGCTGCAACCTCCGGGTGTCGTGCTTGGTGGCTGAGCCAAACCAGACCATGATGGAGAAGGTGAGGACAGACTCTACGATGGCCGTATAGAGTTGGACCATCATTGCCTGTGGCAGATTGTGTACAATACAGCACAGGAACGGGCTGAAGGATTGTGTTTGTACAAACACCCACAATGTTTGTGCTGAGTTTGATGCCCTCATCAGCCTGTACATGAACCATATCCCTCTATTGGTGGAGAAACTCAGCGGGTGAGACAGCATCTACAGAGCGAAGGAAATAGGCAACGTTTCGGCCCGAAACCCTTCTTCAACATTTCGGCCCAAAACGTTGCCTATTTCCTTCGCTCCATAGATGCTGCCTCACCCGCTGAGTTTCTCCACAAAATACTGCAAACATTGTTGTTTTTTTATTTGTGTCCTCATCAAGAAGTGATATTCTCTTTGCAACATTTGAATACAGACTTACAATAGTTTAAGAAGAAACTGCAGATGCTGGAAAATCGAAGGTAGACAAAAATGCTGGAGAAACTCAGCAGGTGAGGCAGCATCTATGGAGCGAAGGAAATAGGCAACGTTTTGGGCCGAAACGTTGCCTATTTCCTTCGATCCATAGATGCTGCCTCACCCACTGAGTTTCTCCAGCATTTTTGTCTACTCACAATAGTTTAGTTTAGTTTAGAGATACAGCATGGAAACAGGCCCTTCGGCCCACCGAGTCTGCACCAACCAGCGATCCCCACACATTAACACACTCCTACACACACTAGGAACAATTTACATTTACACCAAGCCAATTAACCTACAAACCCGTACGTATTTGGAGTGTGGGAGGAAACCGGAGCACCCGGAGAAAATCCCACGCAGGTCACGGGGAGAACGTACAAACTCCGTACAGACAGCACCCGTAGTTAGGATGGAACCCCGCTCTCTGGCGATGAGGCAGAAACTCTACTGCCGCGCCACCGTGCCGCCCTCAATAGTGATAGGATAGTGTTCTAAATTCCTATGAAAACTGCTTGGAAATGGAAGAGTAGAATTGTGTTGTGTCTCGTATCACTCTTGCTCCTATCCGTTATCCGAAATGTAAAGAATAGTATTCATCCTTCAAAAATTAGTTTTGTGATGTGTAAGAAAGTGACACGAGAATACAGATTCAAGCCTGTAAACCACGGAGATTTTATCAAATAAAACAAAGCTTTGAAATACTTATCTTCAACAAAAAGGAAAAATCCTTTAGGATTCCTACTGAGAATTTTAATGGCTTTTTCAGTCATTTCCATAATAGATGGATCCATTGTCTTATTCCGATTTAAATCAAATTTCATATCTTTGGGTTCAAACAAACCTAAATGCAAAATGTTACATCAGTTACACATTTTTTAATCATCTTGAATATTTAGTACAATTGAGCCCATTTAGTTTAGTTTAGTTTGGAGATATAGTGTGGAAACAGGCCCTTCAGCCCATCGAGTCTGCGCCAACCGAGGATCACCTGTACGCTAGTTCTGTCCTACACACCAGGGACAATTTGCAGAAGCCAATTAATCTGCAACCTTGCACATCTTCGTAATGTGGGAGGAAACCGGAGCACCCTGAGAAAGCCCATGTGGTTTACAGAGAGGACGTACAAACTCCATACAGACAGCACCCGTAGTCAGGATTGAACCCGTGTCTCTGGTGCTGTCAGGCAGCAACTCTACCGCTGCGTCACTGTGCCACCCCGAACTTAAACCCTGACTTCACAGAATCGGCACTTTTTGTAACAGTAGTGACTTGTTTTCCACACTCACCTTGTCAAACCTGACATTGAAATTGATACCTCAATGTGGGCTAAAACAATTCTCAAAGTAATGTTTTCATCTTCGCACATTCCAAAAAGATGAAGATTTAGCTCCAGATGACAGCATCCAGAGTCCCCTGTACTTCTAGTTCACCATGTCAAGCCAGCACCAAGATCATACCGTCTTTCGGACAGGACGCTGAACAAAGCTCTATCTATTTCATTGAGTGGATGTTTTTATAAGATGAGCAGCAACCTTGGGAAATCCTCAGGAGTGTTTAATTGTCATATGTATCAGAAACGCAACAATGGAACTCTTACTTGCTACAAATGCAATATAACACAGATAAATTATATTAAAAATACAATCAATTAGCAACTGTGATACTAGGTAAGCATTATAGTTCTAAATCTGGTTTCCATCCTATCACCGGGTGGCGCTGTTAGCGATGGCAGCGTCGCCAACGGTCTGTCTGTCTTTTCGTCTTATTTGTTATTTTTAGTGTGTTTTAAAAAGTTTGAGTTAATATTCTCTGGTTTGTTTAATGTGTGTGGGGGAGGGTGTCGGGGGAAACATTTTTCAATCCCTTACCTTGCCGGAGATGCGATTGTTTTCCGGATCGTATCTCCGGTTGCTCTGCGGCCTAACATCATGGAGTTGGCGGCCTTGCTCGGGACTGACTTTGAGCTCCACCGCGGGGCCGTGGACTTACCATCGGAGCCTGCGATCCCTTGCCTGGGATCAATACTCCAACCGTGGCCTGCAGATTTCAACCTCGAGGAGCTTGCAGTCTCGGTGATGTCAGAAAGCTCCAAGTTGCAGGAGGTTTGACCCGGGAACCCCGACCAGGGGACCGATCATCCGGCGTGGGGAAACTGAGATCCCCCCCGATGCGGGAGCTTGATCGCCCCGATGCGGAAGGCCCAATCGCCGATTTTGGGTGCCAAGATCGTCCCGTCAACGGAAGGCTCGAGGCCCCCGGGAGAACAAAGAAGGGAACTTTTTTTTGCCTTCCATCACAGTGAGGAATGTGGAGGAGTCGCTGTGGTGGATGTTTATGTTTAAATGTATTTTGTGTGTTTTGTTGCTTTTTATTGGTATGACTGTATGGCAAATCAAATTCCTCGTATGTTGCAAAACATACTTGGCTAATAAAGTATGATTATGACTACACGGGAGTTTGCTGTCACAGTTTGGTTGCCAGCATCCCTAAAGATTCATAAAGTTTGTTGGTAAGAACCTTGAAGTGTTGGAAAAGGGATGTGAAAGACATGAAATAATTGCAATTTTTTTTTTCTTCCTTTGATATGACTTCATCATAACTGTCACGGTTCTCTAAATATATTTTAATTACTTCCAAGTTAAGATCAAGAAGGAACATATTATTGAAACATATAAGATTATTAAGGGTTTGGACACGCTAGAGGCAGGAATCATGTTCTTGATGTTGGGGGAATCCAGAACCAGGGGCCACAGTTTAAGAACAAAGGGTAAGCCATTTAGAGCAGAGATGAGGAAACACTTTTTCACCCAGAGAGTTGTGAAACTGTGGAATTCTCTTCCTCAGAGGGCGGTGCGGTGGAGGCTGGTTCTCTGGATACTTTCAAGAAAGAGCTAGATAGGGCTCTTAAAGATAGCGGAGTCAGGGGATATGGGGAGAAGGCAGGAACGGGGTACTGATTGTGGATGGTCAGCTATAATCACATTGAATGGCGGTGCTGGCTCGAAGGGCCTAATGTCCTACTCCTGCACCTATTGTCTATTGAATCAACTCCACAATGAGAATCCAAGTAGCTCTCCGATAGCCTTTAAATTGAAGTTTAGTTTAGAGATACAGCACGGAAACAGTTCCTTCGGCCCACTGAGTCCATGCCGACCAGCGATCCCCGCACACTTGGTTCTTGTTCTTGGTTTCTTGGTCCTCCAAAATATTCCAAATGGAATTTAAACTGGAGGTGGTTAAACTGGCACCATCCTAAACACACTCGGGACAATTTACATTTATACCAAGCCAATTAAGCTACAAACCTGTACGTCTTTGGAGTGTGGGAGGAAACCGGAGCACCCAGAGAAAACCCACCAGGTCACGGGAAGAACGTACAGACAGCGTACAGACAGCACCCGTAGTCAGGATCGAACCCGGGTCTCTGGCGCTGTAAGGCAGCAACTCTACTGCTGCGCCACCGTGCCGCTTGTAAAGGCGGAGGGATATTTTTCGGGACTCACCCATCAAATATCTGGTTTTCCGCTCATCAACAGCATCAAAGTCACTTTTGTTCCAAACATACTTTGCATTCTGGAAGACAGCAGCATGCAGTGTTTTAGAATTAGCATGTGATCATTGTTTTAAGCAAGAAAAGTAATGAAAAATATCACAATATCACAAAAATATCACAATATCACAAAGTACCTTTCTGACACTGAGCCACTCTTTAATCAAATTGCGCTCATCATTCCGTTCACCATTCTGATATTTATCGTCTGGATATTCAGGGTCAGGGGTCCCTTTAGGAGTCATGTAGATCCTTCCTCCTCCAAGTATGACCTGGAAAAATAAATCCAGGAAACTAAATTGTATCCATTATAATTCCTCAGTAAATGTTTCTTCCTGTTATTCTGCAAGTTACAGGTTTTTCCCACAATTACAGGTTTAATATAGCTGTGATAGTTTAGTTTAGTTTATTGTCACATGTACAGTGAAAAGCTTTTGTTGCGTGCTAACCTGTCAGCGAAAAGACAAGACATGATTACAATCGAGCCATTCACAGTGTACAGATACATGATAGGGGCCTAACGTTTAGTGCAAGGTAAAAAATGTTGCCGGCGGAGTGTGGGATGATTGTAGCGTGTGATTGCACACTAATAGTCGCCTGGGTTGGGCGCTGTCCTGGATACCTCCAAGTAACTTGTGTCTTTGGGTCATCTGTTCACCTCTCGGTAAGAAGGCCACAGGTGGAAGTCTCTGAAATGATAATTTGTGTGAGTGCTTGGTCAGAGTGAAACTGAGGCCACATTTGCCTCGATTGTGAAACATATGTACAAAATATCCAGTGGTCATTATGCTACAAGAAGGATGTGAATAAAGTCAACAAGATGCTGGGAATGGAAGGCTTGAGTTATAAGGAGAGACTGGATAGGTTGAGTCCTAATACCCTGGAGCAGAGAAGGCTGAGAGGTTTATTAAATCATGAGGGGCATAGACTGCATCGATAGTCATATTTCGAGGAATCTAAAATGTGAGGACATGGGTTTTAGGTGAGAGGCACTCTTTCACACTGAAGATAACAGATACTCAGACAGCTGGGGTTGAAGGTCACTGTCACTGGGCCAATTGTCTGGATCCTCATCCCCCATATTCCACCATTTATCTGCACACCCAGGATAACATACAGTGGAGAAATAGCCTGCCAAACACCAAGTCTTTGGGATGTAGGAGGGACGCAGAGAATCAAGAGGAAACAAGGGGAGCCCAACACCGACAGAACCAATGGTCAAGATTCAACCCGGGCAGCTGGCACTGCAAGGCTGCTGCTCAATCAGTCATGTCAGAAGCATTTGAACACGTACGTGGATAGGAAAGGCTGAGAGGGATATAACCCTGGCACATGCAAATGGGATGAGCATAGATGGGGCATCTTAGGTTTAGGTTTATCATTGTCTCAGTACTGAGCTATAGTGAAAACCTTTGTTTTACATGCTATTGAAACAGATCAAATATACCACACATTCAGCAGTGCTGAACTTACCTCAATCTACCTCATTGGTGACCCTCGGACTATCTTTGATTGGTCTTTGCTGGCATTACCTTGTACTAAACGTTATTCCCTTATCATGTATCTGTACACTGTACACTGAAGGTAGTTGAAGCCAGTTCATTGGCTATATTTAAGAGGGAGTTAGATGTGGCTCTTGTGGCTAAAGGGATCAGGGGGTATGGAGAGAAGGCAGGTACAGGATACTGAGTTGGATGATCAGCCATGATCATATTGAATGGCGGTGCAGGCTCGAAGGGCCGAATGGGCTACTCCTGCACCTATTTTCTATGTTTCTATGTAAATGGCTCAATTGTAATCATGTATTGTCTTTCCGCTGTGACTGGATAGCACGCAACAATTGTTATATGGTTATATGGTTATAAAAGCTTTTCACTGTACCCCGGTACACATGACAATAAACTAGACTGAAAAATAAATACTGTCAAGTCAAGCTCAAGTGCAAGTTCAGTGGATAGAGCGAAGGAGAAGATACAAAGTGCAGAATATAGTTCTCATCATTGATCCCCAGGAGGCTGTCTGTGCTGCATCACTCTGTGACCATGAGAATGATTAATGGCAGAAGAATAGAAAATGTTAAAAAGGTGCAACAGACCAAGCAGCAACTATGGAGAGAGAGAAACAGTTAACATTTCCGATTAGTAATGTTTTCTCTACAGATGCTGCCTGGCCTGTTGAATATTTCCTGCAGCCTCTGTTGCCATTTTGATCTCCGGCAGATGCAACATTTTCTGATGTTAAACTGGAAAGGATGAAGCTGCAGGAGGTTGTGATGGGCAGCAGTGGACAGAGGCAAGTCTGTAGTCTGACGGTTCACCCGTGGTTTTACAGGCTGCAGTGTTGCCGTTTCTCTGGGTCTGGGCGCTGTACACCATTAACATGGCTGTAGGCGACAGAGTGTGGCTGGCTCTCCTGTTGTTCCATTGGACAAGGTTGTGCCTCTTCTCGGTTGGGCGGCCACAGTGGCGCAGCGGTAGTTTTACCGCCTTACAGCGAATGCAGCGCCGGAGACCCGGGTTCCATCCCGACTACGGATGCTGTCTATACGGAGTTTGTACGTTCTCCCCGTGACTTTTCTTCTGTTTCTTCCCACATTCCAAGGACGTGCAGGTTTGTAGGTTAATTGGCTTGATAAAAATGTTAAAATAGTTTGACTAACCGTTGAAAGCAAAGTAAACTTACGTCAATGTCAGTGTTGGTGATGAGCTGCACCGCGATGTCCTTGCAGTGACCAACGGCATCAGGTGGGAGATCGGCATCGCTGTACCAGCCTCTGTTCGCAACATGAGCGTAGGTTGCCGCCGGCGAGGCGTGCTGTACCCGCGTGGTGGTCACCACCCCCACTGACTTCCCTGGGAAACAACATGCCAAGACTTGTCATCATGAATGAGCGGCAGTGGAGAGAGAACCGTGATGGTTCTTCCCACAAACCGGATCAAGGGACCACAAGTTGAGGAGAGCCACTGATACGATAGGCCCCATTGGGAAATAATAATCAACCGGGAGATCTTGTTGGGCCGACGCCCGACTGTTTCCCAGAATCACCCTCCCCCCCTCACCACGACCTTCCAGCAAACCTCTCCCAGCCAGGTGTGGAGCGCCTTTGCTTGAACATTGCCCCCGAGTCCATCTGTTAGGTTCCGTATAGGGGGTGGAGCTGGTTAGTGGGTGGGGTAGTTAGAGATGGGGGTGGGTCGTATTGAGGGGGCGAATGGGGGGGGGGATTAAGTGGAGGATGAGTGGTGGATGGGAGAGTAATTTCTGGGTAGATTTTAACAGACATTTAGACATACTTTAAAGCTATTAAATTTGAGGAAATATTTAAAAAATATTACATATTATAGACACTATAAACCATAAATAATGTGATGTTAATGGAGGGCATTTGGAGGGAGTATTGTGTGCTTGAACGTGTTCCTGTTGTGTTCTCTCCTGGGGCAATGACTGCAGCACTCACACTGCCCAGGTGGAAATGTCAACATCAACTTTATGTTTCAGGTATGTTGGTATAATTTCTCCTCTAACGTTTTGTTTTCTGTAGCAACATAAAGAGCACACACCTGCGTCCTTTGCCCGTTTCAGCACCGACATGACTTCATTGCCGTCGGTGGAGTTGCAGTCATACCGTTTGGTCGCTGCACTGACTCCAATGGTTCCGTAGTTTGCTTTGACTCCACACAGGTAAGCGGTGGCTGTTCCAGCACTGTCGGGGACCTGGTGATCCACATTGTACGTCTGCAACGCAACGCACACGTTTAGAGCATTGGAGATCGCTACTCGGCGGCAGGCATTGATGAGGATTTGCACTTGCACACGGAAGCTTTATTACACAGGCTGGGAGGTGGTGTGTGTTCCTCATGCTGGGGCTTTGCTGATGCCCCACTGTGTACTGCTGATAGAGGGTTTGCTCACGGCATGGGAACAACACAACCTCTTTCGCACGTCAGTGAGGGCTGGGATCTGTTGCAGATTGCATTAGAAAATTATTGGCATTAAATAATCCGTCACAACCACTGCTCTGAAATTAGCCAGACTGTCAGCTGAAAACTGGAAGAACACATTAATAAAAACACCTATGAAACCAAGCGGCGACCGTCAACCCATTTCCTGTTTCCACATGCCTAGTTTAGAGATACAGCAGGGAAACAGGCCCTTCAGCCCACCGGGTCCATGCCGACCATTGTTCACAATAGTTCTATGTTATCCCACCTTCTCATCCACTCCCTACACACATGGGGCAATTTACAGAGGGCCAATTAATCTACAAACCCGCACGTCTTTGGGGTGTGGGAGGAAACCGGGGCACCCGGAGGAAACCCATGTGGTCACGGGAAAAATGTGGAAACTCCACACAGACAGCACCTAAGGTCAGGATCGAACCTGTGTCTCTGACACTGTGAGCAGCTGCTCGACCCGCTGCTGCATCACTGTGTCGCACTGATGTACCTCACCGTGTGGTGCATTGCTTATTTCTGAAACTTAGACCAATCAATCATTGTTACCAGCATTCCAAAGCAAGTTCCACAAACAGATTTGTTGAACCTATTGTAAAACTATTTATTATGTAAAGTTGAGATGCATATGTTTAGCGCAGACATTAATTGTCTCATGAAACACAGATTCGGCAGCAGGTGCAGTTCAGACCGTGACTGATCCAACCTTGCTCCCCGTGCCACATTCCTGCCCATTTCTCACCGACCATGACCCCCCTCTCCACCCCACCCTCTGAGCACAGAGTTGAATATAATCAATAATTCAGCCCCTGTGGCTCTCTGTGGTACAGATCTGCATAAAGAGTGGTCTGAAGAAGAGTCCCGACCTGAAACGTCACCTATCCATGTTCTCCACAGATGCTGCCTGACCCCCTGAGTTACTCCAGCACTCTGTGAAACGTCACCTATCCATGTTCTCCACAGATGCTGCCTGACCCGCTGAGTTACTCCAGCACTCTGTGAAACGTCACCTATCCATGTTCTCCACAGATGCTGCCTGACCCGCTGAGTTACTCCAGCACTCTGTGAAACGTCACCTATCCATGTTCTTCACAGATGCTGCCTGACCTGCTGAGTTACTCCAGCACTTTGTGTCTTTTTTCTTCATTGCATAAACATTTCCCCTTACATCTATCTTAAACAGATGGCCACCTAATAAAATCTAACATTTCATAAGTAGGAACATTTATTCTTAACCTTGGAAAGACCGAGATGTGGGAAGGATTCCATGGTTAGGACAGTTTCTTCTCCAGGATGTCCTTGTAGCTGGCCTTTGAGTATCCGAGCAGCAGTCACTGTGGGGATTCCCATTCCTAACAGAAAGATATGGCTAAATGTTAATTGATTGATTAACACAAAAAAAAGCTGATGGCAGCACTTCATAAGAACTTTTGACCAAGACAAATCATCACTGATAGTCACTAGATTTCATGTGAATTGATTTAATGTACTCTATCAGACTATGTCACAAACTACAGTGCAAAGGTGTTTATTACAACACCCACAAGAAATTGCCTTTATCTTCAATTAATTTATAGATTATAGACCAAATGGTTTCTATGAATGTGATTAACATCCAGGGCGTCACTGTGGCACAGCGGTAGAGTTGCTGCCTTACAGCGCCGGAGACCAGGGTTTGATCCCGACTACGGGTGCTGTCTGTACAGAGTTTGTACGTTCTCTCCGTGACCGCATGGGTTTTCTTCGAGATCTTCAGCTTCCTTGCACACTCCAAAGACGTGCAGGTTTGTCGGTTATTGGGTTGGTGTAAATGTTAAAATTGTCCCCAGTGTAGGATGTTGTTAGTGTGCGGGGATCGCAGGTCGGTGCGACTCGATGGGCCTGTTTCCGCACTATCTCTACACTAAACCAAACAACTCATTTCAGTCACATCTAACTGATTCAAGTTTGGCAGCAGTGCACAGTGGAACATCTTCATTCTACAGGATAAAGACAGACTAGTTACCTGGAACTTTCCACAATAAAACAGCTCTAAGTTTCATCATTAATGTATTGAAATGCTGCAACCCTTCTGTGAAATGCTTTTGCAGAGCCTCGGTCGTATTGAGCAGCTGGTCCAGATGAAGCATGGATAAAATGAGGAGATTTATCTGAGCAGCAGCAAGCTATGATAGATAGATAGATTCTTGATCATTACGGGTGTCAGAGGTTAGGGGGAGAAGGCAGGAGAATGGGGTTAGAAGGGAGAGATAGATCAGCCATGATTGAATGGCATAGTAGACTTGATGGGCCGAATGGCCTATTTCTACTCCTCTCACATGACCTTATGACCTTTGCAGTCACCATTCCCAAATAATTAATGTAGCTCAGTTGATGGGGAATGCAAATGACCTGATACTGACCCCCCACCTTGCTTCTCCACTCTGCTCCTGTAGTTACAATATGATAAAATAAAACTTTATTCATCCCCGTATGTCTGGCAACAGTCACAACACACAATATCCCTCCGGGGATGAATAAAGTTTTATCGAATCGTAAATGTCAAAGTGGTTCCACCCTAACATGACTCTAGTTAATAGAAATGTAAAATTGTGGTAAAATCGTTGATGTGCAGGATATCAACTGATCGACAGTCTTTGTGGTAGTCCAGTATTGGACAATAGACAATAGGTGCAGGAGTAGGCCATTCGGTCCTTCGAGCCAGCACCGCCATTCATAGAAACATAGAAAATAGGTGCAGGAGTAGGCCATTCGGCCCTTCGAGCCTGCACTGCCATTCAATATGATCATGGCTGATCATCCAACTCAGTATCCTGTACCTGCCTTCTCTCCATACCCCCTGATCCCTTTAGCCACATCTAACTCCCTCTTAAATATAGCCAATGAACTGGCCTCAACTACCTTCTGTGGCAGAGAATTCCAGAGATTCACCACTCTGTGTGTGAAAAATTCAATGTGATCATGGCTGATCATCCACAATCAGTACCCCGTTCCTGCCTTCTCCCCATATCCCTTGACTCCGCTATCTTTAAGAGCCCTATCTAACTCTCTCTTGAAAGTATCCAGAGAACCGGCATCCATCGCCCTCTGAAGCAGAGAATTCCACACTCACAACTCTCTGTGTGATAAATCATTTCCTGATTTATTCCTAATCAAACGTTATCCCCTAAAAGTTAGCATGCAACAAAAGCTTTTCACTGTACCTCGGTACACGTGACAATAAACTAGACTGAACTGAACAACCCACCATTGCAACCCAGCTTCAATTTCTTTGAATAGAAGCCACAAGATGAAGATAATTTTGGTTGGTGTTCTCGAGCTCAAACACCCAACACGGAAAAAAAGAAAGTACGGGGGGGGAAAAGATGAAATACGAAGGTAAGTTAACCAATAACATAAAAGAGGATAGCAAGAGTTTCTTCAGCTATATAAAGAGGCAAGAGGGGGGATGTTGGACTGCTGGACAATGATGCAGGAGAAGTGATAATGGGGAATAAAGAAATGACAAAGGAGTTGAATAACTTTTTTGCATCAGTCTTCACAGTGGAAGACACCAACAACGTGCCTGAAATTCACGAGAGTCAGGGGGTGGAAGTTAGTGGAGTGGCTATTACTAGGGAGAAGGTGCTTGGGAAGCTGAAAGGGCTGAAGGTGGATAAGTCACCTGGGCCAGATGGACTGTACCCTAGGGTTCTGAAAGAGGAGTTTTTCATCAATGTGAAGCTGGAAAAGTTAGGAACCAATGTGGTCGTTACACTCTTCAGATTTAGTGATGAAGTTCCAAGTAACAATTGGCACAAATGATTGAATCTCCAACTCTCCTCAAAGGATATTGACTCCTGTTTCCCTGAGTGGACAGTGTGTACACTCCTTGTCCATGTTCACCGGTGACTCAGCAGCCCCCAGCACCATCAATGGGATGCCACTGAAACTGAACGACAATGAGATGAAGGCACAAAGTCCTGGCTTCCTTGCAGGCTGTCACTGATATTCCTGACATCACCATTTCAATATTTCTATACGTTTCATATTAATTTTATTGAAATTAAAATTAATACAAATAATTAATATTTTTAAATATCACCTTCAAGCATCTTTAAATAATGAAAAATATTGAAAGAAACATAATTAATTAAACCAAATGTGAATCACCTCCTTTCAATGGCGACCCCACAATGGGCAGGTGTACCATAACGTCAGTGGACAGAGACTGGATAAGAGTCTGGGAATGGATTACATCTACACCACACTGCCTCTGGAAAGTAGCCAACATTGTCACGGACACACAATCTGCTCGCCCCTCTTTTCCCTTCCCCTATTGGGCAGATAATACAAAGCTTGAAAGCTCATACACCAGATTCAGGAACCGATTCCTCCCCACTCTTATCAGACGTTTCCTCTCATATACTGGAGTAAATTCCCTATATTCCAATCTACCTCATTGCCGTCCTTGCAGTTTTTTTTTACTGCACTTTCTCTGCTGTTGTAACACTAGCTTTTGCACTCTGCTTATTTTCTCTCTTGCACTACCTGACGTAGTTATGTATGGTATGATCTGCCTGGATAACACACAAAACTGTATGTCCGTACTCGTGACAATAATAAACTGATACCCAGACCAATACCAGACGATAGAGGGTTAGAGGGCGAAGGATGTTTCAGTGAACATTCAGGATCTATTTTAATGGGGTCTGTCATTAAAATTGAATAATTCAATATTAGTTGGCAGATTATCCTAACAAGATGAACTCCGACTTCCACCTGCTGTCACTGTCTCCCATTCTAGTGTTCTGTATTAATTTACTCTGCATTGTTGTGCAGTGATCACTGCGTCACCTGCTCTGCTTCATTCTCTCGGCAGCTTCGTGGTTTATTCTTTAATTCGGTTCCGATATTTTTTGTGAACTCAATTCTGACAATCTGCCACACGCTATCTGGTGACTATTGGAAAATGTATATCCTTGCAGCCAAGATTACTCATCGTGTAGATGCAACATGCTGGAGTAACTCAGCTGGACAGGCAGCATTTCTGGAGAGGGCGAGGTCTTTCCTTGAAACGTCACCCATTCCTTCTATCCAGAGATGCTGCCTGTCCCACTGAGTTACTCCAGCATTTTGTGCCCATCTTCGGTGTAAACAAGCATCTGCTGTTCCTTCCGACATATTATTCATCGTGTGTTGGTTTATTTATCACAGTGTGGGTGGGAGGTTGTGGGGAGTGATGAGGGGAAGCATCAGGAATATCTGTGGGTACATGTGGTCCCTGCACAATAGGACTTGCTTAGCCAAACTCACCATCTCCCAGAAACAGGATAACATTCTTAGCTCGGTGAGTCAGTGGCTTCAGTTCCAACGCTGCCTTCAATGTCCGTTTGGCATTCTCATTCCAGAACACTGGCGAATCTTCTGCTGCTGTAGTATTAAACAAAATTTTCAAATTTCACTTTTAACATAATGAAACAATAGAAATAGTGCACTGCTTGTCAATGTCTTCTCATTTTCCACGCTCTCCTATACTTGCTGGATTTTCAAGCTTGTTTGGTGAAACAAAGGCAGGTATTGTTATTGTTTCTGCTCCATGCACCAAGTTGTCAGTGATCGCCATGCACCATAGTTGTTACTCAGCAATTATTGCCCCTTCAGACTTCCCCTGACACTGTGAGAGTGAGCAGTCCTCTACCCCACAGCCGTGCACTGGTGAAGAAGCAGTGATGTTGTGAGCAGGGAGATCTATGATGCAGACCACCAACTAGGGGGATTGGAAACACAAGAGACACTTATTATGGCCATTCCAGGTACAGAAATTCTCCCGCACTAATTCACAGATCACTACCAAAGATATTGAGAAACTGAATAAAGATCACTCACAGAATTTACATGAAAAAAGTAAATAAGAGCATGTTGTAGGAAGCAACTGCAGGTGCTGGATTAAACCGAAGATAGACACAAAATGCTGGAGTAACTCGGTGGGTTAGGCAGCATCTCTGGAGAGAAGGAATGGGTGCCGTTTTGGGTCGAGACCTTTCTTCAGACTCTGAAGGTCTCGACCAAAAATGGCCATTATCTGATGAGTTGAGAGTGGAATTGAATGCCGGGTAAGATCACCTTGGACAACCCTGCTCTGACATCATGACATTGGGCAGCGGCTGAAATGCTGTTGGCCAATGACCCCGACAACCCCATGGGGCTAGAGGTCAAATGGTGCAGCCGCCTTGACAAGGCTCTGTGGTGGTGACCAACAATGTTGCCTCACCCCCCTCCCTCTCATCCTCTCTCTCACCTCCCTCTCACCGCCTCTCTCTCCTCCTCTCACCCCCCTCTCTCCTCCTCTCACCCCCTCTCTCCTCCCTCTCATCCTCTGTCGCCCCCCTCACCACCCTATCTCCTCCTCTCACCCCCCTCTCTCCTCCTCTCACCCCCCTCTCTCCTCCCTCACCCCCCCTCACCACCCTCTCCTCCTCTCACCCCCCCTCTCTCCTCCCTCCCCCCCCTCACCACCCTATCTCCTCCTCTCACCCCCCCCTCTCCTCCTCTCACCCCCCTCTCTCCTCCCTCACCCCCCTCTCTTCTCCACTCACCCTCCTCTCTCCTCCTCTCACCGCCTATCTCCTCGTCTCTCTCCTCCCCTCCCCGTCATCCCCTCTCTCCCCCTCTCTCCCCATCAACCCCCTCTCCCTTCTCTTTCCTCCCTCTTCCCTTTTCTCCCCACCCCTCTCTTTCCTCCCTCTTCCCTTTTCTCCCCCTCTCTCCCCCCTCTTTCCCTCCCTCACCCCCTCTTCCCTCCTCTATCCGCCTCTCCGTGAGGCAGCACTGGCAGCGACAGCCCACCAGTGCTGGTAGAAGACAAACGGGAGGGTGATGGGTTTGGGAGAAAGTGCCTCTTGATGACGCTGCTGATGCTGCGTTCATGACTGGGGGATTAGTTTGATTGGATATGTCCAGCATTTGTGGGCAGGAAATCATCTTCCCGTGATGTGGGATAGATGCTGGAAGAGGAAGGGTGGGCCTGGAGACACGGAACTATAATGTTGAAGTTGCTGTGCTGCATTGTTGCAGCTGTGGTAGTGACGGAGATTGCACTGCAGAGGGCGCAGTGACATGCAGTATGCTCAACACTGTTTAGTTTACTTTAGAGATACAGGCGGATACAGGCCCTTCACCAGGGCTGCCAACATTGGGTGAGAGTTGGGAGTGAGAAATTTGCGAGAGACCAAGCCCGAGGGAGCATCGCGAGGAGGGGGGGGGGGGGGGTGGGAGGGGGGGGGGGGGGTGGTGGGAGGAGGGGGGGTGGGAGGAGGAGGGGGGGTGGGAGGAGGGTGGGTGGGAGGAGGGTTCCCCCTCCCATTGGTACGGAACATTTGCATTTTTCAGCTTGAAATTGTGCAATATGGTGCATACTGTAGCGAGTCTTATAACTTACACTTGAATGCAATATATATGCTTTAAATTGGATTGGAGCGTTTTTGAAAGGGGGGAGGCTGTGCGATCACTGATCACTAGCCTTGGGGGTACCTGGTGAGGGAGTGGAGCAACCGAGTGTGGAGAGGGTGTGGAAGAAGGGTAGGAACTTTTTGACATTTTATGTATTAAAATCATGTTTTAGTGCACTGTAGAAGTATGATTTCAATGTTTTTTGTATGAAGTATTTTTAAGAGGTAACTTTTTAAGGGGTAACTTTATCCACACAAAGGGTGATGGGTGTATGGAACAAGCTGCCAGAGGATGTAGTTGAGGCAGGGACCATCCCAACATTTAAGAAAAAGTTAGACTGATACATAGATAGGACAGGTTTGGAGATATGGACCAAAAGCAGGTAGCGTAGCTGGGACATGTTGGCGGGTGTGGGCAAGTTACGCCGAAGGGCCTGTTTTCACACTGTATCACTCTATATGACTACATTATACCTCCACCAATGCTTCAAAATCAAGTGATCGAGTTTTATTGCCATATACTCAAGCATAGAAACATAGAAAACAGGTGCAGGAATAGGCCATTCGGCCCTTCGAGCCAGCACTGCCATTCAATATGATCATGGCTATTCATCTAAAATCAGTACCTCTTTCCTGTTTTTTCCCCATATCCCTTGATGTCGTTAGCCCCAAGAACTAAATGTAACTCTCTCTTGAAAACATCCAGTGAATTGGCCTGCACTGCCTTCTGTGGCAGAGAATTCCACAGATTCACAACTCTCTACGTGAAGAAGGTTTGTCCTCATCTCAGTCCTAACTGCCCCCCCCCCCCCATTTATTCTTAAACTGTGACCCATGGTTCTGAACGTCCCCAACATCGGGAACATTTTTCCTGCAGTTACAGTAAGTGAACATCTAGCAGGCAAGCAGGATGCTTTCTCCAACCACCCCCATTTGAAGTCCACTACCTTCCACCGTTTCTACCTAGTGCTTGGTACTTACTTCCAGCAGCCACTGGTTGTCCTCCAGGATGCACCGAGCCGCAGCCTGATCCATGCCGGTCACCTGGGCAAATTCGACACAGAGACTCTCTCTCTCCCCCCCCCCCCTCTCTTCCGCTCTCTCTCCTCTCAACTCCCCTCTCTCTCTCTCCCCCTCTCTTTCCCCTCCCCCTCTCTTTCCCCCCTCTCTCTCTCTCCTCTCTCCCTCTCTGTCTCTCCTCTCACCCCCTCTCACTCCCCGGTCTCCCCCTCTCAATCTCTCCCCTTCTCTCTCTTCTCTCTCCCCCCCCCTCTCTCTCTCCCCCCTCTCTTCCCCTCTCTTCCCCTCTCTTTCCCTTCTCTTTCCCCCCTCTCTCCCTCCCACCTTACTCTTCCCCTCTCTCTTGTCACCTCTCTCCTCTCTCTCCCTCTCCCTCTCTCTCCCCTAACTCTCTCCCCCCTCTCTTTCCCCTAACTCTCTCTCCCCCCTCGCTTTCCCGCAACCTCTTTCTCCCTCCCTCTCTATCTCCCCCTCTCTCTCCCTCTCCACACACTCTCCCCTCTCTCTTTCCCCTCTCTCTCTCCTCTCATCTGTCTCTCTTCCACCCTCTCTCCTCCTCTCTTCCCCATTTCTCCCTCCTACCTCACTCTTCCCCTTGCCCTCTCTCCCCTCTCTTTCTCCTCTGTCTCTATCTCTTTTTCTTTGCCCCCCTATCTCTCTCTTTCCCCCTCTTCCCCCTCTCTCTTTTACCACCCCTCTCTTCCCCTTCTCTCTCCCATTCTCTCCTACCCTCTCCACCCCCTCTCCCTCTCCCCTCTTTCTTCCCTCTCATCCCACTCTCACTTCCCCTCCCCTCCCACCTCACTCTCCCCACCCTCTCTCCATTCACTCCCCCCCTGTCTCTCCCCTCTCTCTCCTCTCACCCCCCCCCCCCCCCTCTCACCCCCCCCCCCCCCCCCCCCCCCCCCGTCTCTCTGTATCCTTCCCCTCTCTCTCTCTCTCTTTCTCCACCTCCCTTTGAGAGTCTGTCCCTTCGGCACAGAGACTCGCGGCAGCGGCGCGAAGCTTCCGACGCCTCCGACGCCCGGGACATGCACTGTCCGGAGTGCTCCATGGCCAGAGCTGCAGCGAGCGACACGCCGGCCCCGGCAAACACTCGTCCGTCCCGGCTCCCCGCATCTATTCCGGCCGCTGGTTCTGCTCCCATCCCTCCCGCAGCCCGGCTCTGCAACACCCGCGGACCATGCAGTTTATCCGAGTTTTGACATTTTCGTTGATCACAAAATTTCTCACCACTGAGCGTGAGAAATTTCTGATGAGCGTGAGGGCGTGAGAGTTTGCTTGAGGGCGTGAGTCTCACGCTCAAAGCGTGAGAGTTGGCAGCCCTGCCTTCACCCACTGAGTCCACTGCGACCAGCGATCACCCTAGCACTATCCTACACACACCAGGGACAATTTACATTTATACTAAGCCAATTAACCTACAAATCTGCAGGTCTTTGGAGTGTGGGAGCAAACCGGAGCTCCCGGAGAAAACCCACACAGCTCACGGGGAGAAGGTACAAACTCCGTACAGACAGCACCCGTAGTCGGGATGGAACCCGGGTCTCTGGCGCTGTGAGGCAGCAACTCTACCGCCACCGTGCCGCCCAGTGAAAGTGCTCAAACAGCATCAACAATCTTTACCAACTATCGCCTTGGAGTCACTAAGAACCCTCTTACTCACACCACCACCTATTTGTTTTACTTCCTGTTAAATTAACGGCATCTCCGGCTCATTAAAACAGGAGTCGAGAGAAGTTACGATTATTGATTTATGCTGAATCTTTCTCATGCACTGTGAGCATGTGAAACACAGCAGATTAGTACAATACTGTTTAAGAAAGAACTCCAGATGCTGAAAAAATCAAAGGTGGACAAAAATGCTGGAGAAACTCAGCGGGTGAGGCAGCATCTATGGAGCGAAGGAATAGGTAACGTTTCTGGTTGAGACCCTTCTTCAGACTGATGTGGGGGAGGGGGGGGCGGGAAGAAGAAAGGAAGAGGCGGAGACAATGAGCTGTGGGAGAGCTGGGAAGGGGAGGGAGAAAGCAGGGACTATCTGAAATTGGAGAAGACAATGATCATACCGCTGGGGTGTAAACTACACTAGTATAATGTAACTATACCAACCACTGCTCGGTAATCTTCAGATTTTCAGTGAGAATCGATGAGAAAGTTTCCGGTGAGACTCTAGGTTGTGCTGGATTAGTGGTACATGGTCCAGTCTGGGGAGGGGTGTATGGATCTGGTGTGTGAGTGGGTTCTTCCAATGGAACGACATGAAAGCACACGTGCGTTAAATTATTGTGTCCATCAGAGGCTGTCCATTCCACATCACCCACGAAGAGTTCAGATCATGTTGCTCACTGGTGCTGGCTCGAAGGGCCGAATGGCCTACTCCTGCACCTATTGTCTATTGAAACACATTCCTAAATCTAAAAATAAAAATTATCTTTTCTTAAAAGATTTCAACTTTGAGTCAAATGAGATACTCCTATTTATTCCCATTTACTACTTTGTTCTTGTTAGGTTTTACTAAAGTATATAAAAAACCCATTCCTTCTCTCCAGAGATGCTGCCTGACCCGCTGAGTTGCTCCAGCATTTTGCATCTATCTTCTGTATAAACTATCAATGAGTTTCAAGGGCCCAGAATTTCAGCGTCTCAACTTCATCCCCATCAAATGCTTAGAAATAATCTGCGTAATATGGTAAAATGGTTATTTCTTGATCAATCTGTGTCCTAATTTAATATATTCCCAGTATGAAGTTCTACCATCACAGCCAAAAGCAGCAGAAACTTTTCCAACCCGTTACCATCTGTGGGTGCTGGCCAGTCAGCAGTGGTCTTCCTGCAGATTGTAATGGCACAGAATGCCACTCCCACAACTCACACAGGGCTAAATCCATGCGGGTTCTTCATTCAAAGTGAACCAAACAATAGCTCATGCGTTCCCTTATAAAAAAGGAACACAATTTCACTCCCAGCAGAGTGGTGCGAATGAGAAATACTGGACCCATGATCCAGAGAAGAATGGATGGCCCTTGGCAAAGACCCAACATCCACCCAATGTTTACCTGGAGCAAGTTGCTGTTCCTTTAGTATTGGGTGTCAGAGACAACAGATCTGATGCTTGGATCTGTGCATTCACAACCCTCATAAACCAACATCAACACCAAAGGATATTAGACAAAAAATGCTGGAGTATCTCAGCGGGACAGGCAGCATCTCTGGAGAGAAGGAATGGGTGACATCAAAACATCACCCATTCCTTCTCTCCAGGGTTGCTGCCTGTCCCGCTGAGTTACTCCAGCATTCTGTGTCTATCTTTGGTTTAAGCCAGCATCTGCAGTTCCTTCCTACACCAAAGGATATTATATCATTCTCATAGCATAGCGAAGGGAATCAAGATGCTGGCTTCAGTGTTCAATCACACTGCACTATTTATTTCAGTTCTACAACATTGATAATGTGACTTTCACGGTACAATCCTGTACAGGAACAGGCCCTTCTGCCCACCATGTTGGTGCTGACCCTATCTCTCAGCTCCTTACCTATTGAAATGCCTGTCTACATGCTTCTTAAACACCACTACCATAACTGCTTTCACCACCCGCCACACCCACACAAAGCTTGCCCCGCGCATCCCCTTTAAACTCTTCACCTTAAAGCTGCACCCTCTAGTCTGACATTTCTGCCCTGAGAAACAGACTGAATATCGACCCTACCTATAATTTTATATACTTCTGCTAGGTCTTCCCTCATCCTCTGGCGTTCCAGAGAAAACAATTCAAATTGGTCCAAGCTCTTTATCTGCTAGAGTGAGATGTGGTGATCCATTCCCCGTCACTATAGGTTTGATCACACGTGTCCGTACAACGGGCGTGTGGATATAACGTCAATGCCAGATGCTGATCGAATGGCCTCCCGCCATGAGAAAGACTGACATTGTCCAGGGGGTCACTCTTGTGAGTCATTCCAGGAAAACTATGCTTGCCCTGTGCAAAGCCAGACCCCAACAAGTCCCAAACATACCTGATATATTTTAGTCCCAATAATATACACCCCGTCCCCAGCCACTACTCACCAATCTCACCTCTTGTCCTCAGAGCAGCCTCATAGAAACATAGAAAATAGGTGCAGGAGGAGGCCATTCGGTCCTTCGAGCCAGCACTGCCATTCAATATGATCATGGCTCATGCTATGTTCCCTGATCCTGAATGCCAACCTTACCAACTAATCCCAGGGGCCAGGGAATGCTTGAACAGTTGGATCACTCTCCACCTCATGGAAGTGGCCTGAGTCCTGGTTCCTCAGCCTCCTGCAATGATGTAGCAAGAACTACCCACTGCTGATGATGCATTGGGCCACAGCGGAGATGGTTGGTGATGAGCACTAACATCAATGGTGGGTAAATAACTGGAGGGATTTTGCGGCACAGGATCAATATACATTTCGAAAGGCAAGGGGGGATAGTCAGCGTGGGTCTGCATGTGCCAAACGTGTCTGACAATGTGATTGAGTTGTTTGAAGAGATAACCATGAAGGTTGATGAGGCCACACGTATTGGCAGGCATTTGACAAGGCAATGTGTGGCAGGCTGTCCAGAATGTTGGATCACATTGGATCTAGAGCGGGCTAGTCAACTGAGTACAAAGTACATTAGAGCTAAGAGACAGAGGGTGATGTCAAATATTGTTTTTCAGACATGAGGCATCTAACAAGTGGTGTGCCACAGGGATTGGTGTTGTATGTCATTTATGGAGCAGCTGGGCTTGTACACTCCGGAGTTTAGAAGGATGAGAGGGATTCTCATTTAAACATATAAGACTGTTAAGGGTTTGGACACACTAGAGGCAGGAAATATGTTCCCGATGTAGGGGGAGTCCAGAACCAGGGGCCACAGTTTAAGAATAAGGAGTAAGCCATTTAGAACGGAGACGAGGAAACACTTTTTCTCACAGAGAGTTGTGAGTGTGGAATTCTCTGCCTCAGATGGCGGTGGAGGCGGGTTCTCTGGATGCTTTCAAGAGAGAGCTAGATAGGGCTCTTAAAAATAGCGGAGTCAGGGGATATGGGGAGAAGGCAGGAACGGGGTACTGATTGGGGATGATCAGCCATGATCACATTGAATGGCGGTGCTGGCTCGAAGGGCCGAATGGCCTACTCCTGCACCTATTGTCTATTATATTAACCATTTGGATACAAATGTACGTGCCATGGTTAGTGAGTTTGCAGAT
Source organism: Amblyraja radiata (assembly GCF_010909765.2). Lineage (NCBI taxonomy): Eukaryota > Metazoa > Chordata > Chondrichthyes > Rajiformes > Rajidae > Amblyraja > Amblyraja radiata. Next base: position 17,613,471 of record NC_045968.1, read on the forward strand.
GACACTAAATTTGTTGTTGTAGTGCACAGTGAAGAAGGTTATCCAAGATTACAACAGATCTTGATCAACTGGAGCCAATGATATGTTGCTGTTTAATTCAGATACATGTGATGTATGGCATTGTGGTAAGACAGACCAGGGCAGGACTTACACAGTGAATGGCCCTGAGCAGTGTTGTAGAACGGGGATCTAGGGGTGAAGATACAGAATTTACTAAAAATATTAACACAGGAAGATGGGTGGAGAAGCAGGCATTTGGTAAAGCATGCCTTCATCAGAGGGCGTATCGAGTATAGAAATTGGGATACCATGTTAAAGCAGTAGGCGTTGGCCAGGACACGTTTGGAGTGTACAGATCTGGTCACACTGCGAAAGAAAGGATGTCATCAGACAGGAAAGGGTGCGAGGATGTTGCCTAGACTGGAGGGTTTGAATTGTAGGAAGAGGCTGCGTGTTTATTCCTTGCAGTCCATTTGAGTTTAGTTTATTGTCACGTGTACCGAGGTACAGTGAAAAGCTTTTGTTGCGTGCTAACCAGTCAGCAGTTAGAGGCTGTGGAATGACCTTAAAGAGGTTCATAAAAGAGGTTCACGAGGCATTGAAAAGGTTACTAGCCAAAATACTTTTCCCCAGAGTAGGGAGATCTAAAATAAGGTATAAATTTACGGGGAAAAGGAGAATGATTTAAAAAGGAACTGAGAGTGGTGTGAGAAATGAACTACCAGAGGAAGTGGTAGAAGCAGGTACAATCATGACATTAGGACAGGTATATCGATAGGAATGATTGAAGAAATATAGATCAGGCTGAAGGGCCTGTTTCCTGTAGTACCTGTATAGCTCTATGGGTCTATGAATCCCATTGCACTGAACATTATAACTTCTAGGCCAGTGTTGGAAAATTATGATTCTAAACACAAAAGATCATTTGGGTCTGATACACTAACAAGACTTCTAATATTACATGAAATTTGTAATTTAATTAAAAATGAATGTGGAACTCAAAGATGGAAAATGAAGTGAGTTGGGATCTGGCTGGTGTCTGACATCGGACTAGGAAAGCTCAGTTTACATGTGTGACTAATGCTGGTGGCTCTGAGGACAATGTGGAGAATTACCACACCACTGCTCACCAAACAGTTCTTGTAGAATTAACTATATCACTTTAACTGAAGCACAAGACATTCTCCATGATCTAGCATTGAAATGTTCTGTTTCTACATAGACCATGCAAGTTGGAGAGAGTTAAGTCAAAATACATTTGACATTCAACTGATGTTAAACCGATTTTGGATTTAGAACCTAGCTTTAGCGTCATGTACACAATGGAAACTATTTATCATCGTTCACAACTTATAGTAGAATTAGGCCATTCGGCCCATCGAGCCTACTACGCCATTCAATCATGGCTGATCTATCTCTCCCTCCTAACCCCATTCTCCTGCCTTCTCCCCATAACCCTTGACACCCATTCTAATGAAGAATTTGTCTAACTCTGCCTTAAAAATAGCCACTGACTTGGTCTCCACAGCCCTCTGTGGCAATGAGTTCCACAGATGAACTACCCTCTGACTAAAGAAATTCCTCCTCACCCCCTTTCTAAAAGATCGCACCTTAATTCTGAATGGTTGGCATTTGCTTGCAGCACAGACTGGCACTCAGACCAGTTTCAGATTCTCTCTCACACACCCATGAGGAACAGCAGCTTGACTGGCCTGAGAGTTTCATATAAACATTGAGCTTTGAAAATGCTAATATATTCATGCAAGTCAATGTTGGACCTTGCAGAGCTGAGATGAATGCAGCCTCCTTACTGTTGCCTGGTGTGATTGCAATTATACAACAGGCAGAATCGAACAAGTTAAAACATAATGAAACTGTACAGATTTATCATAAATGGAATGAATCGCGTGAAGCAAGAAACACAGAAAACTGCTTGAAGATGACTTTGTTTTACCTGGGATAATAGGAATGGCGACGCTCGCTGTAACAGATAATAGTGCAATGCTGACGAGAAGGCTGAGAGACCTCATCTTGCTGCGACAATATACTCTCTCCTTTTCAAGCATGTATTTATGAACTTGCCCGTTTTCAAAATGCTCGACTTTGGACTTAACTTTGTACCAAGGAAAAGATTCTGGGCAGGGCCGGCTTAGGAGGTAATGGGTCCAATTGGGAACAATTGTGGTGAGTCCCAGGGTCCCAGCCAAGGTCTGTAGAATCATAGAAATACAAATAAAGTCTATTATAGACTTTATATCTCTATGGTAGAAGAAAGTAATCAAAATGTGCGCTTAAAACGTGCCTGCGAGTTAATGGACCAAACAGGTCTAAGCTACATTTTAATATAACATTGCATACATGTACCTACAAGTAACAAACAAAATGTGTAGATCACCTCTGAAAAGTACATAGTTACAACACCTCTTGTTTTAGTGACTGTGAAATGAAAAAAAGTAATTTAATTAACTAGATCCTGGAAAACCAATAACTTTTGGCGAAAAACCAGTCCATGCATTAAATTTTGGTCTTCAGCCCCATCCTACCCTTTGGGCTTCTACCCCATCCTAACTTGGGGGGTGGGGTGGGGTGGGTGTGTGTGTGTGTGTGTGTGTGGGAGGGAAGGAGAGAAGGGAGAAAGGAGAGGTCCGGGCGGACGGGTGTGAGCTGAGGCCAAGGTTTGTAAACGCTGCTCCAACCCCCGGCCTGGCTCTCCCTGTATTGTTCACCGCGCCTCCCCGGGGAGAGAGAGGGGTGGAGCCGGGGCTGTGTGCGTGAAGCATGGCGACTGGAGGGACGGGAGCGCTGCCCCAGGACTGTGAGGGAACGACCCACCTCCCCCTTCTCCATTCCCCCTCCACCCCTCTCCTCTCTCTCCACCCCTCTCTCCACCCTCCACCTGGGGTAGATCCATCTGACCCGAGAGTAGATTACTCTGGCGCGGGGCCCAATTGGGAGCAATTGGTCCAATTGGCTTAAGGTCAGCCCTGATTCTGGGTATTGCACCTGGGTTAGAGAGAAAATATCGAAGTGTGCACATTTATAATGTAATAGCAATCTGTTAATGACACAGTATCATTTCTCATCATGGATTGACAGATATGTGTGTGAGGTGTTGACATGACATAAAGCTAGGAAGTGCGGAAATAGTCATCATGAGCTGAGAGTTCGACTGCACAAAGGCACAGGTAGACAGGCTGAGTGGGTAGGCAGATGGCAGGTCGCCTGTGATATGGAAAAGTGTGTAGGAAGGAACTGCTGATGCTGGTTTAAACCAAAGATAGACATAAAATGCTGCAGAAACTCAGCGGGAAAGGCAGCATCTCTGGAGAGAAGGAATGGGTGATGTTTCCGGTCGAGACCCTTCTTCAGACTGAAAGTCACGGGAGAGGGAAACGAGAGATAAAGACGATTAGGTAAAGAGATATAGAACAAATTAATGAAAGATATGCACAAAATTAACAATAATAAAGGAAACAGGTCATTATTAGCTGTAACTAGGTGAGATCAAACAGCTGGTGTGACGGGTGGGGGAGGGGTGGAGAGAGAGAGAGAGAGAATGCTGGGGTTACTTGCAGTGAGAGTAATCAATATTTATACCACTGGGCTGTTAGCTGCCCAAGCGAAATATGAGATGCTGTTCCTCCAATTTGTGTTTAGCCTCACTCTGACAATGGAGGAGGACTAGGACAGAAAGGTCAGTGTGGGATTGGGTACGGGAATTAAAGTGTTTGGCAACCGGGAGATCAGGTAGGTCCAGGCGGACTGAGCGAAGGTGTTTGTTTACGTTTGGTCTCGCCGATGTATAAGAGTCCACATCTTGAACAACAGGTACAGTGTTTCAGGTCAGTGGGATGCAGAAACGAAGATAATACAATAATGTATTATTACAATACAATGGTATTTACAATAATTACCTCAATTGAAACATTTTAAACATCCAACATTTCTTATGGGTGGCTCAATATGGTAGATACGGAGAGCATCTTTCCCATGGCCGGGGAGTGTACAGATCCAGAGTCTCTGTAGTCTTGGATTCTCTACCCTGCAGGGCAACAAAGACATTCAGGCTAGGGACTGGATCTCTGGATGTTGAAGGAATCGGGGGCAGCACAATGGCGTATAACTGGCAGTGTGGTTTACCAGCCACATGACACGTATATTTATTAATTGAGCATACCGGCACCTTTTAATGTACAAAAACAGAACTGATAACAGCGTTAACCCCGCTGAATGGATGGCCAGGTTTGATGGGCTGAAGGGCCTACTCCAAGTTCCATTTGTTGTGTTAGTTATAATATTCCTTCCCACTTGTCCTTGTATTGTCCATGAAGCCAGATGCATCCATCTGCATTCACAGTCTATCCATCGCTGCTCCATCTCCAGTACCTCACCATCACGTCACAGCTGAGAGCTGCTCAGAGAAATCTTTTCATTCCCATGCTGCCTGCAGGAACAGAATTCTTCCCTTGGCTTTACAAAAGCAAGGGGCTTCCATCTCTAGTACCCAACCTCATAATAATTTCTCCATAGCATTGTAACACTATCAACTTGAAGTCATTGTGTTACTCAAGGACGAAGGAACCAACAACAACACTGCTCCATAGGAACTGCTAGTGAGACAAATGTAATATTCAAATTACCAAAGGCACCAGGTAATGAAGGTCCAGAGAGCTGCATTCACCACACCCAATAATCTTGCTGACTGGTGTCATGTTGTTGGGAGATAAGGACTAATTTGGTTGGCTTGTCAGGATAACATCGCTGCATGTGCAGTGGGGTTTTGGTGCATATATTGAACCTGGAAATGATACAATATGTAGTGTGGTGGGACTTGTTTATGTTAACCTTTGAACTATGAATAACCAGGAATAATAGAACACAGAAATTAGGTGCAGGAGTAGGCCATTCAACCGAACGAGCCAGCACCGCCATTCAATATGATCATGGCTGATCATCCAAAATCAGTACCCCGTTCCTGCTTTTTCCCCATATCCCTTGATTCCCTTAGCCCGAAGAGCTGGAGCTTCTCTGAAACTTGATCAGAAACATGACACGGACTATCTCCTGTAACATGCCAGGGTAGACTGAGAGCAGTTGATATTAAGTCCTCAACAATGCAAGTACTGTACTTTTCACTCTATCTGTACCTGTGTGGCAAACCTCCATCAGCTCGATCATCTTTGTTGATGTCAACGTGTGAACGTGACTTTGGGACAGTTAACTGTGTAACAGTGGAGGGTGGTGATGGCACCTACACCACGCACTGTGAGGATGACCAGGCTTTCACTTCCGTAAGGTCCATGGTGGGAAACCTGTAACTAAACGCCGCTCGCCCTTCACTGACCAGTCGGAGGCTGCCGTGGGCTACTTCATTTTCAAAGAGGCTGTGACAAGGACTGAGCAGAGAGTTCTGTGAGCAACTCCAGACACGGTCTCACGTTTGACAGCTACTGCTCTTGTAACCAATTCCTGAAGCCGTACCTGGGGCTGAGAACTATGAGCAGATGCCACTAGCATCACTGTACAGAAGCAAAGGGAAGTCTTATTCTCAGGTTCAGCTGAATATCCTGGTGAAAGGCAGAATATTTCTGCTAATATTTGTAATTATTGGGGTTTAGTGCAGACAAAGGCAAGTCAGAAGCACATTGACAACCAGTAGCAACTTGTGTGATTGGCTTTGCAATAAAGAGTTAAGATATGATCAAAATAAAAGCTGGCCCTCTTTCCATTATGTCAATATACAAGAGAACGCAGTGAAATTATAGCAGCATCATGAACATATCATTGAGCACAAGGTTTAAAGGGCAGCACACTGAAGATTATGGCACTCAGTACACTGTGTTACTCACTCCTCAGGCCATTTATATTGGACCTTTCTCAGCCGCACCCATTGCTTTGATTAGAACACTTTGTGCACGCTGCCTGGGCCGCCACAAACCCCTGCACTGTGGGAAAAAGATCCATGTGCTGATTCACAATTATTCAATCATTGCCACATAAAATGGAGATATGGGATGGTGATTGTAATACTCAATTATCAGCAGTACAATAAGTAACTTAATTAGTTTATCCACACTGCCAGATATAATCTGAACCATCCAATAAAATACAGCTGATAAGCTTGTTGTTCAACAGTGTATCAGATCCACTAGATGCCCTTTGATGAGGCTGTCACAGTGGAAAGTAGCTTATTGTTAGATCTCTGAGTGATCGCAAAAACAACACTACAATCACATCTCCTTTCTATGCACAATTCTGAATGGTGAATCCTTGCCCTTCGGTTTTCTCTCTGGAGGTTAATTATCACCCAGACTGGGGACTTCCTCTTGCATCAGCTCGGTACAGGGCAGCCCAAGGCCAGACAACCTGTGATAAATTCTAAAGCCCAGTTGGTCTCCTGGGTTGAAGATAAGACGCAAAAAGTTGGAGTAACTCAGTGGGACAGGCAGCATCTCTGGAGAGAAGGAATGGGTGACGTTTCAGGTCGAGACCCTTCTGCAGGCTCTGGTGATGTCTCTGGCGACACTGGGTACCAGGCCTTACTTTGTGCAGGGGCAGTGGACAGTTCTTGACAAACCAGACCGTACCCCTCAGTGCCATTCAGTGAAATCTTCAGCAGCTGCATCTCAGTGGTGGTTTCATTGAGTCATAGTAGTCACTTATTAATATTTCTCCTAGGGATCAATATTTTCTAATTAATTTGCTGGGTGTGTGTGGCAAAGATCACAATAGGATTAATATTTAACCTGAAGAGCACAGTGCCTGATATCAGTCTAGCACAGCAATGCAGAGTAACCCAATGCAGAACACAAAGTGCTGGAGGAACTCAGAGGGTCAGGCAGCATCTGTGGAGGAAGTGGACAAACTATTGACATTTTATTAAAACCCAACTTGTTTAGTCATGTCTTGAGGTGAACCAAATCCAGCATCTGCAGTTTCTTGTGTCTTCGTTTTACCGATCCACTGAGAAATCTCCTAGTATTTCCACTTTCAAGATGTTCTCCTGCTCTCCCGAACAAGAGTTTTGTGAGACCAACTTTCACTGCTTTCCCTCTGTGATTTCCCCGCTTGTCTTTCCCACTTCTCGATTCCACCACTTGGAAACATGTTGATAATTCCTTCACTCGCCGCTGTCAAATTCCTAGAATTCCTCCATGACAGCATTGTGAGTAAACACACATCTCAAGGACTTCAGCGGTTCAAGCAGGCAGCTCACCATCTAGAGGCCAAATATGTGTGGGCGATTAAATGATGGTTCTGCCTGTGAAGCCCACATCATGGGATGAATGAAAAAAGAATAATGTTATGGTTCTGGATCATTTTTATATCCCTCTCATTTAGCTGACTTAGCTTGCTAACTGGAAAACAAACACAGAAACTTGAATGCGGAATAGATGATGGATAAACGAGCAAATAGGTAAATGCTTCCCCCAGATCCGCAATGGACCCCAACTTTACTTAATTCTTAGTCGAAAGAAGGGACTCCACCCAAAATGTTGCCTGTTCCTTTTCTCCAGTGATGCTGCCTGACTCCAGCTTGTTTATCTTGTTTAAACCAGTATCTGCAGTTCCTTCCTAGACATGTTGAGTTAGCAGGTTGGCAAAGAGGTGGGTGAAGCAGGTTGATCACCAAGGACTCTTCCTTCTGTATGGTCAACAGAATAATTAATTCCCTTTGTTCAAATGATGCAATAATTAAACAAGCTCAGGAGGCATCATGTATCAGCAACTCAGACTGATGAAGAAATAAGCAACAAGATTTGTGCGGCAGAGTCCTGGGCATGTCTATATGGACTTCAGCATGGCCTTTGGTAAAGCTAGGCTGCTCTGGAAGATCATGTCATGTGAGATCCAGGGAGAGCTAGCAACTGGATACAGAGTTGGCTTCGTGATATCTCAAAAAGATCCTGCCTGCCCATTCTCTCCTTTTAACTCAAATCCTTTCCAGATCCGGTAACAAAAGACACAAACTGTTGGAGTAACTCAGTTAAATCATTCCTTTTCTCCAGAGATGCTGCCTGTCCTGCTGAGTTACTCCAGCAGTTAGTGTCTATCTTTGGTTGAAACCAGCATCTGCAGTTCCTTCCTACACCTTTTGTCAGCTACATTTTGCTTTGCACCCTTTCCTTTTAATGACATCTTTTACTGCAGCATGGAAGCTGCATGGAAGCGTCCCTCAGCTCCAGTAAAGACTCGATGGCGCAGGAAGGGGTGGACCGTCACGGGGAGTGACAGGAGAAGAAACCAATCTGTGCGGCGCTGACTGGCAGGAGAGGAGGTCGATGGTTTTTAAGATTTTTAAACCTCGCTAACTTTTATGATATACCATCAATCGGAATGAAACTTGTTGCACTCGCAGCACAGGAGAACGGTGAGTGAGCTGACAAAAAATCGTAGCCATGTGTATGTAGCCCTGTGTAACTTCATATTAGTTTTTCTTATTAAGAAATTTATATAAGTTTTGCTGTGAATATGTGTTCTGCATTTTGATTTGTTAATGAGTTAGATAATTTTTCCTGTGTGGTGATTGGTTTGGGGGCGGGAGCTGGGAATTGTGGGTAATCGAAGTCCAGGAGAGAGAGAGAAGAAGACAGAAGAAGCCTAGGCTAACTGCTACCCCTTCAGCTCGGAGGTGTGGATTAAAGACTGTCGCTGTGTGGACTTTGTGATTACGAGGAGAGTGAGAGCAGCGGTTAGCTGAGCCCTGGAGACAACGAGGGAGAAGGAAGATTTCTGCCACATGGGGTCCTCTCTGGTCAGCCAACTCTGCACTGTGCACTTGTCGGCTTCCACTATATTTGGCTGCGACGCTCTCCAGCTTCGACCAGGCCTGCAACGTGGGGTTATTCTTGTTTTGTTTTTAATGTTGCCGGCTTGTGTGAGTGAGTGTGTGGGCCCACATAGTAATTAATACTTAAAGGTACTATAAAAGATTGATTTATTGAGTGTTGTTTTTTTTTGAATATCTGTGTGAGAAACACCAGTAAAACACCTATAAGGGAATTAAAGTTTACGAACCTGGGGCGCAGCTCATGTAGAGGGCAAAGAAGCGCTACACAAAATGGAGGCACCGCTGAGATTAATTACCATTTCATTTACTGTTAGTTTTTGCCTTTAAGAAGTGTTTTTGTTTCCCGACTTTTGTATTAAAGTGCCTATAGCAGTTGTAGTATAATGGCTACTCAAGCAGACTCTCAGTTAGCAGCTAAGCTTCATAGCTGGTGTAGTGAAGCATGCTTAGACCCAAACCATGCTTTTGTCCTGTTTGACGTGCCGACTAATACTGACCAAGCAGACATTGAAGAGACTGTTCAGACAGTAAAGGCACTTGGGAGAGTAAAGGTACGGGACGTCCAAAGTGACATTCAGACTGGCAGCAACCTGGTACTCTGTGAATGCCGTGAAGTTGTACAGCCAGATCGCATTCCCCCCCAACTGCAGCCAGTGAAGGGAGGCTCAGAATGGAAAATTTTCCTCTTCAATGAACCTGTGAGCCCAGCTGAAGATTTTTTAGCTAAGCTAAACAAACTAATGACTGATGAAGGAAAATCAGTAAATGATGTTCAAGCCATGCTGACTACAGAGACTCCACAAGGAAGCTCCCCAGAGTCCATCATCCGAGCAGTGGGAGACCTGTTGGGAAAAACGATGAGACCTACCAGTGAGAACAATGCATTTCGACGTCTGCGGATGTTCTCTGGAAACCTTCCCACACCGCCAGGAGAGGAGAGCCTTGACCATTGGCTCGAACAAGCCTATCTAATGATTGAAGAATGTGACTGCTCTGAACGTGAGAAACGAAAGAGAATAGTCGAGAGCTTAAAGGGGCCGGCCCTGGAAATAATTCAGGCTGTACGACTAAACGACCCAGATGCTGGCCCTGACTGCTATGTAAAGGCCTTGGAAAGTGCCTTTGGCACGCCTGTGTCAGGAGAAGACTTATATTTTGCCTTCAGGAGCCTTCACCAACAGTCTGGTGAAAAGCTCTCTGACTTTTTAAGGAGGCTGGAACGCTCGTTGATCAAAGTAGTGCAGAAAGCAGGCCTTCTCAGCCACAGAGCCGATCATGCTCGAATTCACCAACTCATTAGAGGTGCTACTGACTCTGATATGATGCTGTTACAGTTGAGATTGAGAGAAAGAAAAGAGAAACCTCCTACCTTCTTAAAGCTCCTAAATGAGATTCGTGAAGGGGAGGAATATGAGACAGCTCGACGAAAATTAACTACAACAGTAAGACAAGTACAAGTCAGAGACCAAGCCAATACCAAAGCTACAGAAGACCAAAAGTTGAAGGCAGAGATTCAAGAGCTTCGTGCAGAGCTTGGTGAGCTAAGGGAAAAGCAGTAAGACACACACACTGAGCCAAAATTCAAACCCACCAAGAAAACTATAGACACTGAAAAAGAAAACGAAGTTCAAATGTTGAGGCAACAGATGCTGCAGCTACAACATCAGCTAACTGTGATGTCTGTATCTCACAGTCCTGTGACTGCAGACCCTAAAAAGAGGGATGGGAAGGCCAGACCCAGCCCAGCAGCTAAACCACATAATGCCAAAGACTCAGAGAGCTTCTTCTGTTACAGATGCGGAGAAAATGGTCATATTGCCACACACTGCACAGCCCCAGAGAACAGCCCAAAAGTAATCCAAAAATTACTCGGTGCTCTGTGCAAAAGTAAGGAAGATAAAGCGTCACACAAAAGGTTTGCTGAGTCGAAGCAAGTTGGTCCAGTCTACACACAGCAGCCTCGTAACCTGCCACAAGGACTGGTTGGTCCATCCATGATGGCTGATGTGAAAATTGATGGTCAACCCTGTAGAGCCATTTTAGACAGCGGTTCCAGAGTCACTATCATCTTTGAGAGTTGGCACACCAGATTCCTTCCCAATGTGCCCATTCACCCACTCAAAGACCTTGCCATATGGGGACTGAGTGACACTAGCTATCCATATACAGGCTATGTGGCAGTTGAGCTGGGACTGCCTCCTAATTCCAAGGGAGTTGAAGAAATAGTTCCCGTGGTGGCTCTAATATGCCCTGATTCGCCAAGTCCTGACCCAGTTCCTGTTGTCATTGGCACTAATACAACAAAATTGCGCTCCCTGCTGTACCAATGTGAGGAACTCAAAGGCAACGATGAGGTTCACTCTCTGAGAATAAACACTGTTCGTTCTGAACAATCCCCATCACCTTGTAATCCACCAATGGATGTGGTCGGCCAAGTGAAATGGCAGGGCCCTGGGACTCTAAGAATCCCACCTGGAGGAGCACACTATGCTGTCTGTGAAGTGGAGAAGCAGCAACCTATGGATAAAAGCATCCTAATGGTGGAGGCTGATGAAAGTACCAACCTTCCTGCTGGTGTGCTGGTTCCGCCAGTAGTCCTGCCACCCTCAGCTATGGATACCAATGGCTTCACACTCATGCTGAGAAATGAATCTCAAAAAGAAACTGCTCTTCCTGCGGGTACAGTGCTAGCCCAAGTGTACCTGGTTGACTCTGTCATTGAGCCAAAGAAGTCTCCGAAAACAATGTCAATTGATCCTGAGCTCTTCAATTTTGGGGATTCACCCATTCCCGAAGCATGGAGAGCTAGGTTAGCCAACAAGTTGTCAGAGAGAGCTGATGTATTCTCATTGGAGGAATGGGATGTGGGTCTAGCGAGAGGTGTGACACACCACATAAGACTCAGAAACTCTAGACCATTCAGAGAGAGATCCCGCAGAATCGCACCTGCAGACATTGAGGATGTTCGGCGCCATCTCCAAGAACTGCTGGCAGCCGGAATAATCAAAGAACCCCGAAGTCCGTATGCCTCTCCCATTGTCATAGTGAGGAAGAGGAATGGCAAAGTGAGAATGTGCATTGACTATCGTCTGCTGAACTCCAGAACCATCCCAGACCAGTACACCATGCCGCGCATAGATGATGCACTTGATTGTCTGACTGGCAGTAAATGGTTCTCTGTGCTGGATTTGAGAAGCGGATATTACCAAGTGGAAATGTCTGAGGCAGACAAAGAAAAGACAGCCTTTATTTGCCCTCTTGGTTTTTTCCAGTTTGAGCGGATGCCCCAAGGCATCACAGGTGCTCCTGCAACCTTTCAAAGATTGATGGAGAAGGCTGTAGGAGACATGAACCTGATCCAGGTTCTTGTGTATCTTGATGATATCATAGTGTTTTGGAAAAACACTAGAGGAACACGAAGAACGTCTCCTCAAAGTTTTGGATCGGCTGGAGGAATGTGGACTCAAGATCTCCATTGACAAATGCCAATTCTGTCTACCAAAAGTGAAATTCCTGGGGCACATTGTCTCAAGTGGAGGGAAATGAGCTTGAGCAGTTGAGCCGTAAAGAACTGATAGAGGCCCAGAGATTAGACCCTGTCATCAGTGTGGTAATGTCTCAAGTGAAGCTAGGCAAATGTGACCCAGCTCCTATACATCCAAATGCTGATGTCGCCTTGCTGCAGCGAGAAAGTTGCAAGCTTCGGATAAAGTGTGACCTCCTGTACAGAGTCATTAAGAGACCCTCTGGAAGAGAGGTGAGTCAGCTTATCTTACCTGCTCAGTACAGATCAATGGTTCTGAAGTCCATGCACAACGACATTGGTCACCTCGGCATTGAAAGAACCACAGAGCTTGTCAGAAACCGATTTTACTGGCCCAAAATGGCCTCTGAGTTTGCAACCTACATCCAGAACTGTGGGAGATGTGTGGCCCGGAAGTCCCTTCCACACAGAGCTGCCCCTATGCAACAGATCACGAGTAATGGACCGTTGGACTTGGTCTGCATGGATTTCCTTTCTATTGAGCCCGACTCCAAAGGCATTGCCAATGTGCTGGTCATCACAGATCATTACACAAGGTATGCTCAGGCATTCCCGACGAAAGATCAAAAGGCCCTCACCGTGGCTAAAGTCCTCTTTGAAAAGTTATTTGTTCACTACGGACTGCCAGCCCGCATCCACTCAGATCAGGGTCGCGATTTTGAGAGCAAAATTATCAAAGAGCTCCTGACCATGCTGGGCATTCGCAAGTCGAGAACCTCTCCGTACCACCCTCAGGGAGACCCCCAACCTGAGAGATTCAATCGTACTCTCCTGTCCATGCTTGGCACCCTTGATCCAGCTCTAAAGCCCAAATGGAGCCAACACATAAGCCAGCTAGTGCATGCTTATAACAGCACCCGAAATGATGCAACAGGGTACTCACCCTACTTTTTAATGTTCGGGAGAGAGGCGCGGCTACCAGTGGATCTTTGTTTTGGCATTGGTTGGGAGGAAGAGGATGGTCTTAAGCATCACCAATATGTGGCCAAAATGAAAAATAAGTTGCGGGATGCTTACCAGCTAGCAGCTGAAGCAGCTTCCAAAAACCATGAACGGAACAAAAGACTCTATGATGCAAGAGTGAGAAATCAGACACTGCAAGAAGGAGACCGTGTCCTGGTTCGCAATCTTGGCATCACTAGAAAACACAAGCTACAGGACAGATGGAACCCCTTGCCCTATGTGGTGATAGCACAGTTGCCCAATCTTCCGGTGTATCGTGTGAAACCAGAGAGAGGAACAGGCATAGTGAAAACAATGCACAGAGATCACTTGCTTCCCATTGGTTACTTGGTAAGACTGCCTACTCCTGCAGAGAGGAAAACACAACCAAAGAAACCAGTAACCAGAGCACAGAAAGTAAAGTGTCAAGCCCAAAACCCCAGAACATGTGAGTCAAGAGCCACCGACTTCAGAGTCTGAAGAGGAGAGTAATTACTACTTACCCCAGCTAAAACTCTGTCTACGTCCGCAAACCCAAGGCCTGGAGGCTGAACACAGACATGGTCCGGTCATGATAGATACAGCTATCAGCGTCTGTTCCAATGATCATGACTCACCTGAAGAGGAGGATCAAGTGGATGAACTGCCAGTAGCAACAGAAGATCTGGAAGAACCCTTACAGCCACACCAAGACTCTGTGGTGGACACAGAGCTGGGGGAGGGAGACGTCCCTACCCCTAACACCTCGGCTGTGGTTGCTGAATCCTCCCAGACACCCTGTGCCAAACGGCTTGTGAAACCTGTCCTACGCCTCAGTTATGACAAACTTGGACAGCCGACTGACAGACCTGTGACGATAGTTTATAGAGGCCTGATTATTCAAATATGCTGTGACACAGAGACCACAGACATTAGTGAACCAAGATTAACGTTAAGTTCAGAATCCATCTAAAGAGCCCAAGTAAGCAGATGTGTTTAGTGCACAGTAGGTTAGCCTGATAGGGACATCAGACGTTTAGCAGGGGGAGGGTGTAGCCCTGTGTAACTTCATATTAGTTTTTCTTATTAAGAGATTTATATAAGTTTTGCTGTGAATATGTGTTCTGCATTTTGATTTGTTGTTAATGAGTTAGATCATTTTTCCTGTGTGGTGATTGGTTTGGGGGCGGGAGCTGGGGATTGTGGGTAATCAAAGTCCAGGAGAGAGAGAGAAGAAGACAGAAGAAGCCTAGGCTAACTGCTACCCCTTCAGCTCGGAGGTGTGGATTAAAGACTGTCGCTGTTTGGACTTTGTGATTACGAGGAGAGTGAGAGCAGCGGTTAGCTGAGCCCTGGAGACAATGAGGGAGAAGGAAGATTTCTGCCACATGGGGTCCTCTCTGGTCAGCCAACTCCCCGCCATCTTGTGAGCTTCTGCACTGTGCACTTGTCGGCTTCCACTGTATTTGGCCGCGACGCTCTCCAGCTTCGACCAGGCCTGCAACGTGGGGTTATTCTTGTTTTGTTTTTAATGTTGCCGGCTTGTGTGAGTGAGTGTGTGGGCCCACATAGTAATTAATACTTAAAGGTACTATAAAAGATTGATTTATTGAGTGTTGTTTTTTTTTGAATATCTGTGTGAGAAACACCAGTAAAACACCTATAAGGGAATTAAAGTTTACGAACCTGGGGCGCAGCTCATGTAGAGGGCAAAGAAGCGCTACATGTAGAGAAGAACAGAAGAAGATAGAGAACAGATAACATAGATAGATAGAAGATAGATAATGAACAACTGTGGACCCAGCACCAATCCCCGTGGCACACCACTTGTACAGGCCTCCAGTCTGAAACCAACTCTCTACCACCACCAGGGGGGGGGGGGCAGTGCTGCCGGTGCTCACCAGAGCCAAAATAAACAGCGGGGAATTTTAACTATGGGTGTGTGGTCTGGATAACCTGGTTAGATTTAAGAGAGTTAGATAGAGCTCCAGGGTCTGGTGGAATCAAGGGATATGGGGAGAAGGCAGGCATGGGTTATTGATTGGGGACGATCAGCCATGATCACAATGAATGGCGGTGCTGGCTCGAAGGGCCGAATGGCCTCCTCCTGCACCTATTTATCAAAAAAAAGACTGGGAAAAGGAAGACCCATCAGTACTGAGGTTCCCTGTAGGAGGAGGGGGGAGCAGTAGGACCCAGCAGAGTCAGACCACGTGCTGTCTGCATGGCGGAGGTTGTGGGCCTGGTGCTGAGCCGGGAACTCTGGTGAGGTGATGGCTCTGGCCCGCTGGTGGCTGGTGGAGAGGCGAGGGCAGGCCAGTGGGGAGCTGGAGTAGAGATACGGGTCGGTGGCAGCACCATCGGTGGCCCCGGGGAGGCGGTGAGAGTCGGCAGCTGCGGCACTTTCGGTGGTCCGGGCCTGGGTTTGGTCGGGAAGGCGGTGGATGTTGTTGCTGCTCCTTGTGGTGGCCATCTTGGCCTCGTGCAGCCGTCGCAGCGGTGGAGCTCCGGGCCTGCGGGCGGTCGAGTCGAAGAATGTCGGTGGAGGGACCAGTCTGGAGGCGGGCAAGCTTGTGTCCAGATAGGCGAGGAAGCGTTTGTTGAGGGTGTGGATCTGACATGGAATGAAGTAGAGTTGTGGTCCATTGCAGGTGTGAGTGGGTGAGTGGGTATTATATGTTTTGAAGTCTAAAGAAGGGTCTCGACCCAAAACGTTGCCTATTCCTTCGTTCCATAGATGCTGCCTCACCCGCTGAGTTTCTCCAGAATTTTTGTCTACCTTTGATTTTTCCAGCATCTGCAGTTCTTTCTTAAACATTATATGTTTTATTATACATTATAAGTATTATATGTTTTATTGTACTAGTTATACACTGGGATGTAATGATAGGCTATAATCTTGTTTGACCCTCTTGGGAGACTAGCTTGCCCCCCCCAAAGCAAAGCCTGAAATGACACCCCTGTTTGACAGCGCCGGCACATAACATATGATCACTGTAACACTGACCACAACCCCTTGCCTTCTACCTTCAATCCAATGGCTAGCTTGCCCTGTATCCCATGTAATCTTGCATTCCAGCCCAGCCTATCATGTCGTGCCTTATCAAAGGTCTTGCTAAAGTCCATGTATACAACATCTACCACACTGGCCTTATCAATCAGCTTGATTTCCCAGCACGGAGACATGCTGACATCAGTCCTGGCCTTTTGAAATGATCTGGATCCTGTCTCGCAGAATCCTTCACTAATCCCTCCACACTGAAATCATTCTGCAACATGTTGCTGCAATTGCAGAAGAGGATTTACTGTTCACAGCTGAGCTGCAAGGCAAGCACCCCTTGATTAATGAACATTCAATTTACAATCTCGTTATAACACAATTGACCCCTGCGGGTGTTTGTCCACGACGTGCAAAGCCTTTTTCACTAGAATGTTCACTAATGCAGGAAATTGAAATTTCGGGCAAACACAGCTGTATCAACACAGGCTGGTATCTATCTTCTACACTTATTGCTGCTCTCACACATACTGCTGCTGATGTTAACCCAACATGTCTGCATGGAAAGAATCTGCAGTCTGCTGACTGTGTACAACTGTACATGGAAAGTTGACCTTTCTGGTTTGTGGCAGAGCTTTACCTTGGAAGAGCAAGAAGTGTTACAATGGACATCGATGTTGCAATGGAACGAATGGTTAAAGGATGAAGCATATGGTTAGAAGATCAAATTCAACCCAGGTTATAGAGTCATCGAGTTGTACAGCATAGAAACAAGCCGTTCGGCCCAACTCATCCATGCCAACCACTTTGCTGAACCGATCTAGTCCCATTTACCTGCATCATGGGCTTTCAGCATCACCAGCATAGAGAGGCTTTTGGAGGCATTCTGTCGCCTGAGAAAGTGAGAGCTATCTTTAGAGGTGAAGGTCCCAACATGTGGTGTGGCACCAGATGTGGCCACAGGTAGAACAGATGAAAGACAGGAAAGCTGTCCAGATGTCCATGGATACCTTTCTTTCACTTTGTTCAGGAAGTTTGAGAACTGACTCAATGTTGCAAGCTCCACCAGGCTCTGAGTCCCAGTCATGCCATCATCTGACCACCAGTGACAAACCTGCGCCTCAGCCCCTCACCTTCAGCCCAACACCCAGAGTCACCACGATTAGGAGCAGGAGATCACCATTCCCACCAAACTTGCCCCACCAAACCGCCCCCACCAAACCTGTCCCACCAAACCTGCCCCACCAAACCTGCCCCACCAAACCTGTCCCACCAAACCTGCCCCAACAAACCGTCCCCACCAAACCTGCCCCACCAAATCGCCCCCACCAAACTTGCCCCACCAAACCGGCCCCACCATGCCAGTCCCACCAAACCTGCCCACCAAGCCGGCAATTTATTACTTGAAGCATGACTTTATCTGAGAAATGTATCCACTCTCATGGAAAGATATAAATGCTGTTTCCACTTAAGATAAGACGATGATACAGTTAACAAATTACCTCCAGCAATTCAATAGACTTTTGACACTTGAACCTGCGGTTGACGTGATTTCCTAGTCAGCCAGATAAGTAACAGAGTCATTTAGTGCAATTGGTAAGCAATGTTATCATCGACTTACCTGGTCTGCACGTACGGGCCTCTCCCTAAAGCCACGACACACTGAAGACTGAAGCAGCCACATTTGTGATGGAAGCAGATCCAAGAGTTGTTTTTCGGTGAATATGCAGGGATCGGAGGGATATGGATAATGTACAAGCAAAGGAGATGAACTTGGCATCATGTTTGACATGGACATTCTGGGCCAAAGGGCCTGTACCAGTGATGTACTGTTCAATGTTTCCTTCGCAGAAGGCAATCTGTTGCTATCAAAGATATTGCATTAAACTCGTTCAACCCAAATGTGGCAGGAAAATTTAGATATCTCTCATGAATCTATGGACTTTAAACATTGAAGCAGATTTGTAGATGTAGTTGGAAAAGCTGGATAAGTAGTTGACGTGTGTTTGAGTGATGGTAATTTTGAGCATAACCTAATAGACTACTCATTTGGCATTTTCACCAACTTTGCCAGAATTGATGACCTTGAAAAATCCTGGAAACTGATTAGTTTTCCAGAGGATTCTTCTCCACATCAACTGCGGTAACATGATGCTTGTGATTCTTTGGTTAAGTAATTCATGATCAATAATAGGAACAGCTGGGAGAAACTGACTGAGGCACCAGTGTCAGTAACATCAAGTGAGATATCTTGTGAGGCTATGACATGGAGTGGAGTATTACACAGGTAGCTGTGCTATAAATCATGTTTCTATATCGCCAGTCAGGTGTAATTGACAAAGTAGGGAATGTATTTTGCATTACATGGACAAATTGTTATAATGCCATTTTGATCGGAAACTAGAGAGCCACTTAAGTTAAAAAGTTACATCAGAAATTGGCAAGCAGGAAAAAGCTTGGGGGAAACAAATCAGTTTCCATGTAACCTCCCGCACTAATCAGACGCCATTGTCTCTGAGGAACACAGTCTGTCAGTTTCACCACGGGAGACCATTGAAATTGATCATTGACAAGTGCTCAGTTCTATTGACACTTGATTGAACAATGCAACATACAGCCTTTAGTGATTTTAGCTTGCAGTAACAAAAATAAACTTAGTTATTAAAATACCTTTAATTTTGAAACTTCTGTGGGGAAATTTAACTTTGTATTGCAAGTCTGAAACTCTCTAACCTTGCCTCTTTTTTGTCATTGACCACAGTGTCATTGACCACACTGCCACCCTAGTTCTGGACTTCCCCAACATCGGGAATAATCTTCCTGCATCTAGCCTGTCCAACCCCTTAAGAATTTTGTAAGTCTCTATAAGATCCCCCCTCAATCTTATAAATCTTTGCGTGTACAAGCCGGGTCTATCCAGCCTTTCTTCATATGAAAGTCCTGCCATCCCATGAATCAGTCTGGTGAACCTTCTCTGTACTCCTTCTATGGCAAGAATGTCTTTCCTCAGATTAGGAGACCAAAACTGTACTCAATACTCCAGGCGTGGTCTCACCAAGTACAACTGCAGTAGAACCTCCCTGCTCTTATACTCAAATCCTTTTGCTATGAATGCTAACATACCATTTGCTTTCTTCACTGCCTGCTGCACCTGCATTGCTACTTTCAATGACTGGTGTACCATGACACCCAGGTCTCATTGCATCTCCCCTTTTTCTAATCGGCCACCATTCAGATAATAGTCTACTTTCCTGTTTTTGCCACCAAAGTGGATAACCTCACATTTATCCACATTATACTGCATCTGCCATGCATTTGCTCACTCACCCAACCTATCCAAGTCACCTTGCAGCCTCCTAGCATCCTCCTCACAGCTTACACTGCCTCCCAGCTTCGTGTCATCCGCAAACTTGGAGATGTTACATTCAATTCCCTCATCCAGATCATTAATATATATTGTAAACTTGGACCGATCCTGCTACTGCTATCCAAATGTGCCGCTATTTCATTTTTTATTATTAACTCCAGCATCTTCCCCACCACCAATGTCAGGCTAACTGGTCTATAGTTCCATTTTCTCTCTCCCTCCATTCTCAAAAAGTGGGATAACAATAGCTACCCTCCAATCCACAGGAACTGATCTGAATCTATAGAACATTCGAAAATGATCACCAATGCGTCCACGATTTCTAGAGCCACTTCCTTAAGTACCCTGGGATGCAGACCATCAGGCCCTGGGGATTTATCAGCCTTCAGTCCCATCAGTTTACCCAACACCAATTCAAGAGGAGTTGCGTATAGGAACAAAGAGGTCCTTCGACAGTTGTACAGGGCCCCAGCGGAGTATTGTGCGCAGTTTTGGTCTCCAAATTTGAGGAAGGACATTCTTGCTATTGAGGGAGTGCAGCGTAGGTTCACAAGGTTAATTCCCGGGATGGCGGGATATGTTGAAAGAATGGAGCGTCTGGGCTTGTATACAAGGATGAGAGGGAATCTTATTGAAACACATAAGATTATTAAGGGATTGGACACACTAGAGGCAGGAAACATGTTCCTGATGTTGGGGGAATCCAGAACCAAGGGCCACTGTTTACGAATAAGGAGTAGGCCATTTAGAACGGAGATGAGGAAAAACATTTTCACTCCAAGAGTTGTGAATCTGTGGAATTCTCTGCCACAGAAGGCAGTGTAGGCCATTCTCTGCATGCTTTCATTAGAGAGTTAGATAGAGCTCTTAAAGATTGCGGAGTCAGAGAATTCCACAGATTCACACCTCTCGGGGTGAAAAAGTTTTTCCTCATCTCCGTTCTAAATGGCTTACCACTTATTCTTAAATGGTATTCTTCTACATGTGCACGTTAGAGAGCATGCTGACCGGTTGCATCGTGGCTTGGTTCGGCAACTTAAGCGCCCTGGAGAGGAAAAGACTACAACACCCAACCTGTCCAAGTCACCCTGCATCCTCATAGCATCCTCCTCACAGTTCACACTGCCACCCAGCTTTGTGTCATCTGCAAATTTGCTAATGTTGCTTTTAATCCCTTCATCCAAATCATTAATATATATTGTAAATAGCTGCGGTCCCAGCACCAAGCCTTGCTGTACCCCACTAGTCACTGCCTGCCAATCTGAAAGGGACCCGTTAATCCCTACCCTTTGTTTCCTGTCTGCCAACCAATTCTCTACCCATGTCAGCACCCTACCCCCAATACCATGTGCTCTAATTCTGCCCACTAATCTCTGATGTGTGACCTTATCAAATGCTTTCTGAAAGTCCAGGTATACTACAACCACTAGCTCTCCCTTGTCCATTATCCTAGTTACATTCTCAAAAAATTCCAGAAGATTAGTCAAGCATGATTTCCCCTTCGTAAATCCATGCTGACCCGGACTGATCCTGCTCCTGCTATCCAACTGTGCTGCTATTTCATCTTTTATTATTGACTCCAGCATCTTTCCCGCCACCGATGTCAGGCTAACTGGTCTATGATTCCGTTTTCTCTCTGCTGCCCTTCTTAGAGTGGGATAACATTAGTTACCCTCCAATCCACAGGAACTGATCCTGAATCTATAGAACATTGGAAAATGATCACCAATGCGTCTACAATTTCTAGAGCCATTTCCTTAAGTACCTGAAGAAGGGTCTCGACCTAAAACCTCACATATTTCCTTTGCTCCATAGATGCTGCCTCACCCGCTGAGTTTCTCCACCATTTTTGTCATCCTTAAGTACCCTGGGATGCAGACCATCAGGCCCTGGGGATTTATCAGCCTTCAGTCCAATCAGCCTACCCAACACCATTTCCTGCCTAATGTGAATCTCCTTCAGTTTCTCCATCACCCTAGATCCTCTGGCCACTAGTACATCAGGGAGATTGTTTGTGTCCTCCTTGGTGAAGACGGATCCAAAGTACCTGTTCAACTCATTTGCCATTTCCTTGTTCCCCATAATAAATTCACCCTTTTCATTCTTCAAGGGTTCAACTTTGGCCTTAACTAATTTTTTCCTCTTCACATACATAAAGAAGCTTTTACTATCCTCCTTTACATTCTTGGCTAGCTTACCTTCGTACCTCATCTTTTCTCCCCGTATTGCCTTTTTAGTTATCTTCTGTTGTTCTTTAAACATTACCCAATCCTCTTGCTTTCCTCCCCCCCCCCCCCCCCACTCATCTTTGCTAAGTTATATTTCTTCTCTTTTATTTTTATACCGTCCCTGACTTCCCTTGTCAGCCATGGTCGCCCCTTAGTCCTCTTAGAATCTTTCTTCAACTTTAGAATGAACCGATCCTGCACATTCTGTATTATTCCCAGAAATACCTGCCATTGTTGTTCCAATGTCATCCCTGCTTGGGTATCTTTCCAGTCAACTTTGGCCAGCTCCTCCCTCATGGCTCCATAGTCCCCTTTGCTCAACTGTAACACTGACACCTCAGATTTACCCTTCTCCCTCAAATTGTAGATTAAAACGTATCATATTATGGTCACCACCTCCAAATGTCTCCTTTACCTCGAGTTCCCTTATCAAATCCGGTTCATTACACAACACTAAATCCAGAATCGCCTTCTCCCTGGTAGGCTCCAGTACAAGCTGCTCTAAGAATCCATCTCAGAGGCACTCCACAAACTGCCTTTCTTGGGGTCCAGTACCAAGCTGATTTTCCCAGTCTACCTGCATGTTGAAATCTCCCATAACAACCGTATCATTACCTTTGCGACATGCCAATTTAAACTCTTGATTCAACTTGCACCCTATATCCAGGCTACTGTTTGGGCCTGTAGATAACTCCCATTAGGGTCTTTTTACCCATACAATTCCTTAGTTCTATCCATACCTACTGCACATCTCCTGATTCAATGTCACCCCTTGCAAGGGACTGCATTTCATTCCTCACCAACAGAGCTACCCCACCCCCTCTGCCCACCTGTCTGTTTTTTCGATATGATGTATACCCTTGAATATTCAGTTCCCATCCCTGGCCCTCTTGCAGCCATGTCTCAGTGATTCCCACAACATCAAACTTGCCAATTTCTAACAGCCTCAAGCGCGTCCACTTTATTTCTTATACTTTGTGCATTCATATACAACACTTTCTGACTTCGGTATTCACCTCCTCTCTCACAACTGTCACTATTGGCTCTGACCTTACTCTCTTATCCCTTCTCGAACTTTCCTTCCCATTAATTCAGGAGACTTTTGTAATTTTTGTAATCACTTCCCCTTTAACTCCATCTTTATACTCCCAATTTGTCAATCCCTCCCCCCCATTATTTAGTTTAAACCCACACGTGTATCACTAGTAAACCTGCCTGCCAGAACGTTGGTCACCCTCCAGTTAAGGTGTAACCCGTCCCTTTTGTACAGGTCATCCCTATCCCAGAAGAGATCTCAGTGGTCTATAAATCGAAATTCTTGCTCCCTGCACCAGCCCCCCAGCCACACATTCGGACCCCCTATCTCCCTATTCCTGCCCTTACTAGCACGAGGTACTGGAAGCAATCCAGAGATAACCACCGGAGAAGTCCTGCTTTTCAGTCTTCTTCCTAACTCTTGCGTTGCAGAACCTCCTCCCCCTTCTTCCCGATGTCGTTTGTGCCCACGTGCACAACTACTGCCGGCTGTTCACCTTCCCTCTCGAGGATGTTCTGAATTCGGTTTGTGACATCTTGAACCCTGGCACCAGGGAGACAACAGACCATCCTCGAGTCTCGGCTGCCGCCAAAGAATCTCCTGTCCGTACCTCGGACAATGGAGTCACCCACCACTATGGCTCTGCCT
Source organism: Amblyraja radiata (assembly GCF_010909765.2). Classification (NCBI taxonomy): domain Eukaryota; kingdom Metazoa; phylum Chordata; class Chondrichthyes; order Rajiformes; family Rajidae; genus Amblyraja; species Amblyraja radiata. The sequence continues at coordinate 17,637,004 of NC_045968.1, forward strand.
GACGTCGGTCTTGCCGGTCGAGTCTCATCTCTAGAATTGGAGCCACTGACATGTCCGCCGCTCGGACTGGAAGTGTCATCTACCCCGACAGCTCCCAAAAGGGAGCTCCCAAAAACTTTCATTTTCCCGGATGTTCCTGAGGCCATCAAGTTGCTTCTCCAGGGAGTACCTGTTTTCAGTTGGCACAGCCACTGGGGTCTCCAGCACTCCACGGTTACTCCCCTTTCTCACAGTCACCCACCCTCGGTCTTCCTGTATCCTTGGCGTGACGACTGACGTGACTGTAGGTCCTGTCCAGGAAACTTTCATTTTCCCGGATGTTCCTGAGGTCATCAAGTTGCTTCTCCAGTGCCCCAACACGATCCTTCAGGAGCTGAACCTGCACATACTTACCACTGTTGTAGCAGCCAGAGGCACCATCAGTGTCCCTTACCTCCCACATCCTGCAAGCATCACACTGTATTAGCTTACTCGCCATGTCTTCACCGCGTCCCGTCCTCTCCAACTTTTGGCGTAGTCTCCTCGCCAAAGACTCGCACTTTTCTCACGGCACTTCCCTTGACAAGGCGCTCCCCGACTGGTCGCTCCCCGACAGCAAACCTTGCTTATATTGGCTGATAATTGCACAATTTGCCACTTAACCAATCAACCAATTTGCGAATTGAATTCCTCAGCCAATCACCAAACTCATTCCTGCCGCTCCCGAACTTCAAGGTATGCCTTCCTAGCTGGTCGCGCCCGGTTTTAAACTAACCACTCCATTCAATATGCTCACGGCTGATCAGTACCACGTTCTGGCTTTTTCCCCCATATCCCTTGATTTCCTTAGCCCTAACAGCTAAATCTAACTCACTCTTGAAAACATCCAGTGAATTGGCCTCCACTGCCTTCTGTGGCAGAGAATTCCACAGATTCACAACTCTCTGGGTGAAAAAGTTTTCCTCATCTCAGTCCTAAATGGCCTACCCCTTATTCTTAAACTGTGACCCCTGGTTCTGGTCTCCTCCAACATCTGGAACATTTTTCCTGCATCTATCCTGTCCATTCCTCTAAGAATTTTAAATGTCTCTATAAGATTCCCTCTCATCTTTCTGAATTCCAGTGAATACAAGCCCAGTCGACCCATTCTTTCATCATATGTAAGTCCCACCAACCCAGGAATTATTCTGGTGAACCTAAGCTGCACTCCCTCAATAGCAATAATGTCCTTCCTCAAATTAGGAGACCAAAATTGCACACAATACTCCAAGTCCAGTCTCACCAAGGCCCTGTACAACTGCAGTAGGACCTCCTTGCTCCTAAACAAATCCTCGCAATGAAGGCCAACTTGCCATTAGCTTTCTTCACTGCCTGCTGTACCTGCATGCTTACTTTCAGTGACTGATGTACAAGCACACCCTGGTCTCGTTGCACCTCACCTTCTCCTAATCTGACACCATTCAGATAATAATCTGCCTTCCTGTCCTTGCCACCAAAGTGGACATTTATCCATTTATTCACATTTATCCACATTATACTGCATCTGCCATGTTTCTGCCCACTCATCCAACCTATCCGTCACCCTGCAGCCTCATACCCCCAATACGATGTGCTCTAATTTTGCACACTAATCTCTTGTGTGGGTCTTTGTCAAATACTTTTTGAAAGTCCAGATACACCACATCCACTGGCTCTCCCTTATCCATTCTACTTGTTACATCCTCAAAAAATTCCAGAAAATGTCCCCTTCATAAATCCATGCTGACTTTGACCGATCCCATCACTGCTTTCCAAATGCGCTGCTATAACATCTTTAATAATCTCCAGCATCTTCCCCACTAAAGATGTAAGGCTAACTGGTTTATAATTCCCCGTTTTCTCTCTCCCTCCTTTCTTAAAGCTGATCCCGAGTCGAGAGAACATTGGAAAATGATCACCAATGCATCCACAATTTCTAGGGCCACCTCCTTGAGTGCTCTGGGATGCAGACCCTCAGGCCCTGGGGATTTATCTGCCTTCAGTCCCAATAGTTTACCGAACACCATTTTCTGACTAATGTGGTATCCCTTCAGTTCCTCCCTCCCACTAGATCCTCGGTCCCCTAGTATTTCTGGGAGATTGTTTGTGTCTTCCTTAGTGAAGACAGAACCAAAGTACTCGTCTAACTGTTCTGCCATTTCCTTGTTTCCAATTATGAATTCACCTGCCTCTGACTTTAAGGGACCTACATTTGTCTTCACTAATCTTTTCCTTTTTATATACCTATAGAAAGTTTTACAGTCAGTTTTTATGTTCCCCGCAAGCTTTCTTTCATGCTCTTTTTCTCTTCTTCTCCCCACCCTCACAAATCCCACCCTTCCTCGTCCCCTGATGGAGGCTCTGATCTCCACTCAGCGTTGTTCGCATCAACCCGAACCTGGTTTATGACAAGGGCTCTATCCTGCACCTGATCCCTCCTAACCGCAGTTTATTGGTATTGGTTTATTATCGCCACTTGTACGAGATACAGTGATAAAAGGTGTGCAATCCAGGCCAGTCATAGCATGCATGACTACTAGCTGGTGCAAAACGGGAAATGAAAGAGTACAGTCTTACAACACATTCTCACTGTGACCACGTGGATTTCCTCTGGGTGCTCCAGTTTACTCCCATATCCCAAAGACACGCGGATATGTAGGTTAATTGACTCTGTAAATTTCCCCTAATGTGTAGGGGAGTGGCTGAGAAAGTGGGACAACATAGAAGTAGTGTGAATGGCTGATGGATGGTCAACACGTACTTGGTTGGCAGAGAAACTCTTACCAGGTTCTACACATGTTCTATGGAGAGTGTCCTATCCAGATTGCCTCATCGCTTGGTATAGCTATTGCCCTATTTTCCACGTTGTATCTCTAAACTAAACTTGCGTGTGTATTCCAACCCGATCCCTGAAATCGATGATCAGTTCCTTTGTTTTGTCAATGTTGAGGGTGAGTTTGATGTCTTGACGCCACGCTGACTAAGCTCGCCAGCTCCTTCTCTTCATTGTTCATGATTCAGCCCACCACAGTAGTCAGTCAGTCTGTATCTATCCATCCGTCCGTCCGTCCATCCATCCATCCATCCATCTATCTATCTCTCTATCTATCTATACATAACTAAAACTCTCAACGTTATCTTCCGGTTTGCGTTGTTTTTACATTTGCGCAAAAACGGTACATGATAGTGTTACGCCACCTTACTCACCATTCGCCTGTGCTGCAAGTGCAACAAGTTTTGTTCCGATCGGTGGTATATTTTAAAAGTTATTAAGGCTTCAAAATCTTAAAAACCACACATCCGCAGAGTTGTCTCTTCACCTGTCAGTCACCGCCAGGACGGCGACGCCCCTTCCTGCACCATCGCCGAACTGATTGGCCGCGTCCGTTGTCAGTCACCGTCGGCGCCCGCCTATGCCGCGGCTTCCGGTCGGCGCAGCCTGCGGTCAAGGCAATCTCCGATCAGAGGAACTCTCCCTCCTCACCTCTCCAGGATCTCGTGGTTGAGAGTGGGGGAATTGAGAGAGAGTAGGGGGTAGGGAGGGAGAGGGGGGAAAGTGGGGGAGGTGAGGATAGAGGAAGAGGAGGGGGTAGGGAGGGGAGAGGAGATATGTAGGGAGTGACTGAGCGTAGGGGAAAGGAGAGGTGAGGGATTGTGGAGGGATTGGGAGAGGGTAGGGAAAGAAGAGAGAGGAGGTAAGGAGGGAGAGTGGGGGGGGGGGAGGGGGAATGGAGGGAGAGGAAATGAGTGGGGAATAGAGAGAGAGGAGGGAAGTGGGGGAGGTGAGGAGGTATAGTCAAAGTCAAAGTAGCCTTTATTGTCATTCAGACCTTGCGGTATGAACGAAATTTTGTTGCCTTGCAGTCCTACATATAGTACAAAATGACAAAAACACACAATAAACACAAATTAACATCCATCACAGTGAGTTCACCAGGCACCTCCTCACTGTGATGGAAGACAAAAGTCTTAAGTCTTTGTCTCATCCCTTCTTATTCTCCCTCTGCGCCGAGGAGATCCAGGCTTCAGATGTTGTGACCCCGCCGGGCGATGGTAAGTAATGTCAGTCCCGCGGCTGAATCCGAGCTCCGCGAACGGGCCGGTTCAACTCCGCGGCCCGGAGTGGTCGAAGCTGCGGAAGCTGCGGCCTTCCAGTCCAGCGGACGCAGCTGTTGTTGCGGGAGCTCCGGCAAACAGGTACGCAACCCGTGACCTGCGAGCTCCCGACACTGGGCCCGCGGTCGGGTCGGGTGGCCGCTGCCGCCGGAACACTGCCCCAGCTCCGAGGCCGGGTGGCCGCTGCCACTGCCCCAGCTCCGAGGCCGGGTGGCCGCTGCCGCTGCCCCAGCTCCGAGGCCAGGTGGCCGCTGCCGCTGCCCCAGCTCCGAGGCCGGGTGGCCGCTGCCGCTGCCCCAGCTCCGAGGCCGGGTGGCCGCTGCCGCTGCCCCAGCTCCGAGGCCGGGTCGCCGCTACCGCTGCCCCAGCTCCGAGGCCGGGTCGCCGCTGCCGCTGCCCCAGCTCCGAGGCAGGGTCGCCGCTGCCCCAGCTCCAAGGCTGGGTGACCGCTGCCGCTGCTGCTGCCCCAGCTCCGAGGCCGGATCTCCGCTGCTGTCGGAACACCGCAGCACCGGTGTCGGACCGCTGGAGCTGGAACGCTGCCCCAGCTACGCTATTAGGCCTCGGCGGAGACGGAGACGGGGGATACAACAAGAAAAGTCGCACCCCCCCCCCCCCCCGAAGGAAGAGACCAAAAACATGTTTCTCCCACACACATACACAACCTAATAAACCAAAGATTAACTAAAACAGGACAAAAGAACAACAACAAAAAAAAAGAAAAAAACAGACGGACTGCAGGCGAGCCGCAGCTTTAGGAAAAAAAAAAAATAGTGGGGGGATAAGGGAGGTGAGGAGTGGGGGAGGTGGGGGATAGAGGGGGTAGGGAGGGGGAGGAGCTATGGAGGGAGGGAGGGACTGAGGGTAGGGGAAAGGAGAGAGAGAGGTGAGGGAGGGAGAGGTGTGGGAGGAAGAGGTGAGGGAGGGATTGGGCGAGGGGAGGAGGAGAGGGGAAAGATGAGGGAGGGTGAAGAGGAGGGGGAGGGAGTGCTGGGGATGAGGGGAAATGGGCCGCGCATGTGCAGTTGGGGGCTATGGGTGGGAGTGGTGGAATATTGGGTTGGGGAGAACAGGTTGCTTTGGGGGACCAGGCCTCCCGTGTGACAGGGACCCAATGGGTCCCACTTAGTCTAGTGTCATCATAAAACTTAGAGTTGAATAGAGTTCAAGCAGAATTTGCCTGCAGGGGTGAGTGGACTGGTAGTGTGGTAAGGAGCTGAGAACGCATCCCTGCAGGGCTGGTGTGGGGATGTTTTGTTGCCAATCCTCTATGCTACACTTCCACTGGACAAAAGTGGAATAGCTTTTCAGGAGAAATTGTGAGAGCTTACCTCAGATGCCAATAAAGTCCACTGTGACAATAGACAATAGAGTCCACTGTGATAAGCGAACAACAAAGCAGTGGTTGGAGCCCCCCCGGAAAACACTTTTAGAATCATGGAGAGAGTCACACAGCATGGAAACAGCTTTTTGCCCACTGCAGCTGTGATCAACATCAAGTCTCCATCCACACTCGTTGCATGTTCACTTATCCTTCAATCTCCCCATTGATTCTTTTGCCATCAATTCCACCCAGGGCAAATTAAAGCAGCCAATTAACCTACCAACTACAACACAGCTTTGGCATGTAGTAGAAAGCAGAGTAGCCGGGAGAAACCCACACAATCCACCCAACATGCAAACTCCACGCAGGCAGCACCCACAGGGTTAGCATCACTGCACCACTCTGCTACCGCATCATCAGCCTTTGTTTTATTAGTTGCACTGAAGTACAATACGACAGACTTCTCCTCAACTGTGTATAAGGCTGGTCTGGATATATATTTAACATAAAACATTGTACACTGCAATATCAATTCATCTTTACCACACACAAATTGTCAAATAGCTCTGTTATTTGCTGACCTACATCTGTAACAACATTGCACAAAATCATGACACAAATAATGCTAAAAGTTCATGCAACAGACTGCCCACTTGTGGTTATATTCTACACACAGTACTTTTTATAATCCTGGTAAAATTTGCTGCAACGGTACTAAATCAAAACTTAAAATTACCATTAAAATGTTTAATTTTTACACAATGTGCATTCGTAAAATAACTTGTAAGTTAACAAACTATTTGGTTTCAGCAGGAATTTTCAGTGGCGATTTCATTCCTCAGGAGTCTGGTCTCTTGAGAACGGCGCTGAACTTGAGGGCTGTGTTGTCTGGTTTTAAGATAACTTCCACCAAAGCAAAAATGCTTATTACCTGGATAACAAAGTTCAATGTCAAGTCAATAAAGTTTTCAAATTAATAAAATGAAAGCTCCAATTTCAAAGTTTTTTTTTAAAATGAGTAAACCTTTTACAAGTGATAATTAGCTGAAGCAATAAAAACGTGGACCTTTGACATCAGTCAAGTTAGCTATAGAATGTTCACTGTCTGAAAGTTTATTAAACTTGCAAAAGTTCATTAAGTTCACCATCAGAATGTAATTTTGTCAACTCAACTTACTGAATTACAGAAAAGTAGTTTTCATTTAATTTCAATATACTGATTTACTATTAATTCCCATCATGTTCACAATACGGAGAGAATGCAATAATATCTTTCAATACTATTTTAAAAGGTAAAAACAAAATGCAAAGGATAATGAGAGTTTCAGTGGCAAAATAAATGGTACAGCTGAGTACAACATTGGTCAGTGACCGCCACAAGCAAGTACCTGGCAAGCTGGTTTCTGATCCTGTGTCTCTGGTTCCCACATCAATCTTAGTTCAGGGTTCTTTCCTGCTCTGTGAAACGTAAACCCTTGGAGAGGAAGACCCTACACAAATGCAAGAGAGGAGGTGGATAGTTAATATTAATGAATGGAATAAAAGCTTTGGCATTTTGAATAAAGAGAAAACAACCATACACAAAGTGATTTATGTTCATGGACATAATTTCCCCACGTTTCACAGCTGACTTTCAGGTTTGTAATTACATTTGGAGAAAAATATTTCCAATCCAAATGTAACCATTCCAAAGTTTGGTGTTAAGTTGCAGTACACACTTGCGAGATCCTTTGGAAGAACAATGGGCTTTCACGTTCCAATATGGAAAGTTCTGTTTGGAACTCTCAAATTACAATAGCAACAGATAGCAAGCACTTTTAACAGCAATTGACTTGCACATTGAAAACCTTTGCTCGTTGCGCATATCTGTAAAGCTTTAAAAAAGTTAAAACTTTACTCTATTAACAATTTACAGCACCACTCCTAGTATGTATAAAATAATTATAATAAACACACCTGGCCCAACAGAAATAGGCAAGGGCCAAATGCAGGCAAATGGGACTAGCCCAAGGTGGGCAGCATGAAGAAAGTAATCCAAAGGATTTGTGTCTGTGCTGTTTAGCTCCATGACTAATTTATAATAATGTAATTAATCTTTCATCATGTGAAATGCTTACCCTCGTTATAATTCATTAGTTATAAATTAGTACCTAAGACTTTCATTGCTAGAGCAGGAACAGTCACTTGATTGCATTGTAAAGTTGTTTCCATTGAACTCTGGTATTTATCCTGGGATAGCATAGACTATCTAACTTCATATCTTCAGCCTCAACTTTGGAGGATAAAATGATTAAACATTGCTTAGTGAATGAAATTAACAAAATGGCATTCAGTCTGCCAGCATTTGCTATGCATTCAGGATGAGGGCACTGGAATTCCAGAAACAAATATTCTTCCGCATCAAAACAGTTCATGTAATTTGCAATGTGCGCAGTGATAGGTAAAGAAAGACCTGATGCATCTTCTCTGAGACTGGGGCACACCAGGAATCGGGTATAGGGTAAACCTGGCCTTCACCACCACTGGTGAGTGACTGGACCGGTAAATTGCAGCTACACCACTGATCCAGACATGAGTAGAAATCCCAACTTCTTCTTCTTCTTTGGAGTTTTACGGCAGCCGGCATCCACAATGTTGCATTGCTGCCACCTTCTGGCTTCACTCCACAGTCCTCATGTCTTTACATTATATCCTTTTTATAAGGCCAGAGGCCCTCAAGAAATTAAACAACACCTTTACTCCTTTTCCTTCCCCTCCATACTCTAGAATGTTCTTTTCTGATATATCTGTCATTCCAATTTTCTTCATTTCACTGATCAAAACTCTTCTTTCTGTTTCATATCTTCTACATGCAACTAGAGCATGCTGAACTGTTTCCGGCTGATGGCATTCCTCACACAGCCCAGTAGGGTGTTTTCCCAACATTTTTATTGTGCTGTTCAGGTGAGTGTGTCCTATCCTCAATCTTGCTAATACTACCTGTTCTCTCCTGTTCCCCCCTCTTCTTGCTGTAATGCCCACTCTATTTTGTAGCGAATAGAGGTGTCTCCCCTTTGTCTCCTGTTCCCAGTATTGTTGCCATTCCTGATTTATTTTCTTCCACACAATGTGTTTTCCTTCAGATTTGGATAATTGTAGGTTTACCTCTATGTTCTCTTTTTTAACGGCCTCTTTTGCTAATTTATCCACTTTTTCATTTCCTAGCACACCAATGTGTGCTGGGACCCACAACAAAGTCACGTCACTGCCCTTCCTTGTTACTTGGCTTAATAGTAGTAGAATTTCATACACTAGGTCAGGCCGCCTATGGGATGCACCAGACCCAATACTCTGGATTGCAGACAATGAGTCGCTACATATTAATACTTTGCATGGTTGCACCTGTTCTATTCACCGAACTGCCATCAAAATAGCGTACAGTTCCACTGTATACACTGCCAAATAGTTATTTGTTCTTTTGCAAATCTCAACATTCATCCCTTGCACTACCACAGCTGCCCCTGTTGTTTCAGCTACTGGGTCCTTTGATCCATCTGTGAAAATTAAGAGGTGTTCCCTGTATCTATTATATATATGGTTATGGTAATCTGTTTTTAGGTCCGAATTTTTTTCCCTCCTTTTTGCCTCCCATATCTCCAGATCAACTTTTGGGATGTTCAGTAACCATATTGGGACAGATGGCCACAATACTGCAGGGCAGAACTCTTTGTCCTCTACTTCCATGTCCCTTGCCACACCTCCTCCAACCCATGTAATGATGGTAATGAAGCTACTGGATTGTAATGAAAGCCCATTTGGCTCATTAATGTCCTTTGGGACAGGGAATCTGTCATTCCCAGCCCAGCTGGCCAGACACATAACTGTGGTCGTCCCATAACTGTGCTCTGGAGTGAACTAGCAATTAGGATTGGGCAATAAACATGGCTCTTGCTATTGCCATCCTCATTGTGGGAACCAATTAAAACTAGAATGGTTCCAACTTGTTGTATTAACAGATGTTGCAACAGCAGGGAATCGACCTTTAAAATTTAAACAACTTCAGAAAAGTTTTCTAAAACTCATTACAAATGTACAGACACTGGCACACTTGATGCCTGATTATTATAGTTCTCTGTACATTCATACTGTGAGCTTTGGTACTACTTCAACCTTAAAAAATGTATGGAGATCGGCACCCAGTCTACAGGAGTGAGCCTGAGACACTTGAGACTGCAAATGCTGGAATCCCGAGCAAAACACAAAGTGCTGGAGAAATTGGCAAGTATGATGTTGTGAGAATTACAGATACATGGCTGCAAGAGGACCAGGGCTGGGAACCGAATATTCGAGGGTATACGTCTTATCGAAAAAACAGACAGGTGGGCAGAGGGGGTGGGGTAGCTCTGTTGGTAAGGAATTAAATTCAGTTCCTTGCAGGGGATGACATAGAATCAGGAGATGTGTCAGTATGGATAGAACTGAGGAATTAAAAGGGGAAAAATACCCTAATGGGAGTTATCTACAGGCCCCCAGACAGTAGCCTGGATGTAAGGGTGCAAGTTGAATCAAGAGTTTAAATTGGCATGTCGTCAAGATAATGCTGTGGTGGTTATGGGAGATTTCAACATGCAGGTAAGACTGGGAAAATCAGGTTGGTTCTGGACCCCAAGAAAGGCAATTTGTTGAGTGCCTCCGAGATGGATTCTTAAAGCAGCTTGTATTGGAGCCTACCAGGGAGAAGGCAATTCTGGATTTAGTGTTGTGTAATGAGCCAAATTTGATAAGGGAACTCGAGGTAAAGGAGCCATTAGGAGGTAGAGACCATAATATGATGTTTTAATCTACAATTTGAGAGGGAGAAGGGAAAATCGGAAGTGTCAGTATTACAGTTGAGCAAAGGGGACTATGGAGCCATGAAGGAGGAGCTGGCCAAAGTTGACTGGAAAGGGACCCGAGCTGAGATGACAGTGGCAGGTATTTCTGGGAATAATACAGAAGGTGCAGGATCAATTCATTCCAAAGAGGAAGAAAGATTATAAGGGGAGTTAGAGGCGACTGTGGCTGACAAGGGAAGTCAAGGACAGTACAAAAATAAAAGAGAAGAAGTATAAAGATGAATGGGAAGCCAGAGGATTGGGAAACTTTTAAAGAGCAGCAGAAGATAACTAAAAAGGCAATACGGGGCAAAAAGATGAGGTACGAAGGTAAGCTAGCCAAGAATATAAAGGAGGATAGTAAAAGCTTCTTTAGGTAGACAAGAGTGCTGGAGAAACTCAGCGGGTGCAGCAGCATCTATGGAGCGAAGGAAATAGGCAATGTTTCGGGCCGAAACCCTTCTTCAGACTCATCAGTTCCTTCTTAAAAGCTTCTTTGGGTATGTGAAGAGGAAAAAAATAGTTAAGACCAAAGTTGGACCCTTGAAGACAGAAACAGGTGAATTTATTATGGGGAACAAGGAAATAGCAGATGAGTTGAACAGATACTTTGGATCTGTCTTCACTAAGGAAGACACAAAAAATCTCCCAGATGTACTAGTGGCCAGAGGACCTAGGGTGAAGGAAATTTACATTAGGCAGGAAATGGTGTTGGATAGACTGATGGGACTGAAGGCTGATAAATCACCAGGGCCCAATGGTCTGCATCCCAGGGTACTTAAGGAAGTGGCTCTAGAAATCGTGGGCACAATGGTGATCATTTCCAACGTTCTATAGATTCTGGATCAGTTCCCGTGAATTGGGGAGTAGCTAATGTTATCCCACTTTTTAAGAAAGGAGGGAGAGAGAAAAGAGGGAATTATAGATCAGTTAGCCTGACATCGGTGGCTGGGAAGATGCTGGAGTCAATTATAAAAGATGAAATATCAGCACATTTGGATAGCAGTAACGATCGGTCCTTGTCAGCATGGATTTACGAAGGGGAAATCATGCTTGACTAATCCTCTGCAATTTTTTTAGGATGTAACTAGGAAAATGGACATGGGAGAGCCAGTGGATGTAGTGTACCTGGACTTTCAGAAAGCATTTGATAAGGTCCCACATCGAAATTAGTGTGCAAAATTAGAGCACATGGTACTGGGGGTAGGGTACTGGCATGGATAGAAAATTGGTTGGCAGACAGGAATCAAAGAGTAGGGATTAACGGCTCCCTTTCAGAATGGCAGGCAGTGACTAGTGGGGAACCGCAAGGCTCGCAGGAAATGTTCCCGATGTTGGGGGAGTCCAGAACCAGGGGCCACAGTTTATGAATACGGAGTAGGCCATTTAGAATGGAGACGAGGAAAAACTTTTACACCCCGAGAGTTGTGAATCTGTGGAATTCTCTGCCTCAGAAGGCAGTGGAGGCCAATTCTCTGGATGCTCTCAAGAGAGAGTTAGATCGATCTCTTAAAGATAGCAGAGTCATCGGATATGGGGAAAACGGGTTACTGATTGTGGATGATCAGCCATGATCACAGTGAATGGTGGTGCTGGCTCGAAGGGCCGAATGGCCTACTCGTGCACCTATTGTCTGTTGTTGCGACAGATTCCATGCAAGCCCATCAACACCTCAGCTGCCATCTGGGCACCTTTCAGCTTTACACGCCCAACAACCTTAACCTTTCTGTTTATTTGGGAACGGGCCATACTTGCCTCCATCCTATCTTCCCTTTTCGATTTTTCATACAGTTGCTAAGCTTTTCCAGCATTTTTTGTTTTTATTACGACTACAAATTTGCTTGAAGTGGATTGCAGAATGGTTCTCAGTAATCCATATCCTTGCGTTCCCTGCAAATCCACTTGTCAGGAAACAACTGTGGCCAGATACCTAGATACCAATATGTGAATCAGTCTCAGGAAGGGCGCTGACCAGAGTGTTTAGGCTCAGGCTGACCCCGAGGACAGATGACCAATGCACGTGGGGGGGGGAGGGCAGAATCAATTACAATCCCTCGAACTGGCAATTAACTAAAGGAAATGCTGACCGCTCATCTCTTTGCAATAGACGGCTACTTTTGATTTTCCTAATGAGCTGCTAGTAACTAAATATTTCATTTGGGTTTGTGAACTGTCTGCATCCTATATACAGCTTTGGGATGAATCGGTTATGGAAAGGTGACATCCTAAACATGAACAGCTGCAAGAAGATTTTTTCTGTTGAATTGGAAAGTTGTGCTAGTTTCAAAGAAATGCCTACAAAAACAATTTTTTTTTTGATAATGTACTTAACAGTACCGCATCTGGAAATTGGAAACTGATAAAAGATAAACATTAAACTATAGTCTAAATGAATAACTAGTTTGAAAAATATTTAACCTTTCAAGCATATTAATAAACTTACATTACAGTAGATCCTCTTTTGGATACCATATCGCAGAACCAGTACATCAAAGGCCTGGTCTAAAACGGCCATCACCATCGCTTCAGATTCCAGAGGACCACATTCCTAATGCAAAATATTAAAGAACTTTGAATAATCACAAACCACATCCTCCCATGATATATTGTGTAGGTGGAGTCAATGGTGGGGAATCTGGTCTGCAGTATGTGATGGACTGGGCTACATCTGCAATTTCTTGGGGTCTTGGGCAGTTGTTCCCAAACCCAAGCCTTGTTGCAGCCTAACAGTATGCTTTCTACAGCGCATCTAGAAAAGTTTGTAAGAGTCATAAGAGACTTGCCAAATTTCCTAAGGAAGTAGAGGCGTTGATGTGTCCCCTTGGCTGTCACTTCAATGTGGTGGGTGCACAACAGATCATTGGTAATATTAACTCCAAGGAAGTCGAAGCTCTCAACCATTTCCACCATTGATACTGATTGGGGCATTTACTCCACCTTGCTTCCTGAAGTAAATAACTAGCTCCTTTATCTTGCTGACATTGAGGGATACGTTGTAGTCCTGACTCCATGTCACTAAGTTCTCTATCTCCTTCCTGTACTCTGTCACATCATTGTTCATGATCTGGCCCACCACATTGGTCTCATCTGCAAACTTTAATGATCTTTTTGAGTCAGTCTTGAGAATTGTTGGCAGCAAAACTCAGGATAAAGCGTGCTAATTAATTTCCATATTCATTGCAAGCATTGTCAACATCGTCTACATGCCGAGAAAAAAGCTATGCAAAAATTCAGGTCAATCTTGGGCTTTGCGCAGGTACAATCTCTCTCAAACCACTTTTGTACAGTCACTTACCTATGTTGGATTTGTCTTAGTGGTATAAAAAGCAAGCTCCTGGGATTTGCATTGCTAAATTTGGCTCCTTTATCTCATTGGCAAAATCACAAACCCACAAACAATGCATGTCGAATTATAACACTGGAGCAACTGAGCTTGCTTCTGTGGCCCAAGCTGTCCCAGAATCTGACCTTAACGTTACTGCATGCTCTTCATCTCAGAACAAAATGTCTTTGTTTTATATTCTCTTTATCCAAGACTATTGGTCAAGAGAGTTTAAATAAATTAACCTTATTTAATTCTATAGGCCATTATCCTTTATCAAAATGTTGTTCTCTTCAGCGTTACACCTGTCCACTTCTGGTTTGCTGATGATTCCCTCACTTTCATTCGGGCTATACTTTCCAAATGTGTTGGAAGGAACTGCAGATGCTGGTTTATACCAAAGATAGAAACAAAAAGTTGGCGTAACTCAGTGGGACAGGCAGCATTTCTGGAGAGAAGGAATGGGTGACGTTTCGGGTTGAGACCGTTCTCTAGATCTTTCCTTAATACATTCTTCAACATTTGCTTACATATGAACTAATGGGCCCTAAATCTCCATTTTGTGTCAGGTTTTATTTGGAGGGTGACAGTGGTGGAAGGGGTTAAAACAAAATCATTATAGATATGATGTCAATCTTATGCGTTGTTATTTACAATATAACAATAAATTGTCAATACTTCTAATTGTAACATTTCCACGGCTTGTTGCCCAGATGCTGCTCTGTGCAGGTCTGACCATGCTGAACTCTATGATGGACTGTTTAAATCTGGTTCAGTGCCATTTATTTTCCCAAGAGTATTTTCATTTTGCTTATACATCTATTTACTTTGGATGAAAGAAAATTCAGTTCAGGATCAAGCCTAGCTTCTTTGAGTTTAGTCTTGGATACGGGATACACTGATACTAACGGGGCATCGGGTGAATGCGTTTGTGTTACTGAGCCACACAAGTTGTGGAACAACTCAGGCGGTAACCATGGTGTGGAGATGAGTTCAATGATATCAGCCTTGGCAGCAGTCGAAGCCTTTGTGCCCTGGAGCTAAAGGGAAACAAATGCCAGTGTTCCTGCTCCCGACTGCTATTCCTATTACTGGAAAATAGACAGGAATATCAGATGGAGGGCAGGATTAGACCTGATTGTGTTAACCCCGACCAAATAGCCCGCTGACTAACAAAATCCACTTCAGACAAATAAAGATGATGGAAGTTAAGGCTGCCGTGGCCACCCCTCAAAACTGATGTAGACTCAAGAGAGTGGAAAATACTGCAAATATGTATCTCAGCAAGGACCATGTATAAAATAACATCTTTATAATGATTAACGTTTGCATGTAATAGCTTCCCACTCAAATAGTTGCCCTGAAGGATGAATCATTGGTGAAAATACAACTGGTTAATAACTCGTCCGACTTTCTGAAAAGTCTAAAGTGGTAAAAGGCTTTTTTGACGACAGGAAAATTAGATTTCAGGCTATTAAAAACACTATCAATCATACAATGGTACAACATATGTCGTGAAATCCTGTTGTAGTTATTACCAAAAACTTCAACGATAAGCATCTATAAGCTCTTTAATGCAAGAAACGACATTTCGTTTGGACCTCAAGGGGTCCAAATGACAATAAATTGAATTGTATTGTATTGTATTGTATTGTTGTAAGTAAGAACTGAAGAGTCTGAAGAAGGGTCTCGACCAAAAACGTCACCCATTTCCTCTCTCCAAAGATGTTGCCTGTCCCACTGAATAACTCCAGCATTTTGTGTCTATCTTTAATGCTAGTAACCCATCTTTTCACTTCATTGCAGTGACAATAATCTTGGCTGCAGGTTAAACACCAAAGTTTCAAGCATTCAAGCAGCGTTCACCTGTTACTACCATTATGCTGCCTCTCCACTCAATCCAGATAGGACCAGCGCGCAGTCTGCCCGTCACTATCCACATGTTCAGTTTTACAACTGCATTTCATCATCCGACAGGTGTATACTTGCAAATTAACACTTTATATATATATATATATATACATACACGCACACATATACACACATATACACATGCACATATATATACACACACACATATACACACACACATATACACACGCACATATTCACATGCACATATACACACACATATACACACATATACATACACACACATATACACACACACATATACACAGACACATATATACATACACACACATATACACACACACAAATACACACACATATATATACACACACACACACATATATACATACACACACACACATATACACACACACACATACACACACACACATATATACACACATACATACACACACATATATATACATACACACATATACACACACAAATACACATATACACACACACACATATATACACACACACATATATATACACACACGCACACATATATACACACACATATATACACACACACATATACACATATATATACATATACACACATATATAAACAACATTTTCTGCAAGATTTGCCTGGGTGTTTCGAGAGTCAAGAGTGTTTTATTGTCATATGTCCCGGACGGGACAATGAAATTCTTACTTGCTGCAGCACAATAGAATATGTGAATATGTAAACATTGTATATAACGGGAAAAGAAAGAAAAGTTCAAT
Organism: Amblyraja radiata; assembly: GCF_010909765.2. Lineage (NCBI taxonomy): Eukaryota > Metazoa > Chordata > Chondrichthyes > Rajiformes > Rajidae > Amblyraja > Amblyraja radiata. The sequence continues at coordinate 17,653,263 of NC_045968.1, forward strand.
AAATAACAAATATAGTGCAAATAACAAACAATAATAAAGTCTTTTGCAGTTCAGAGCTCAGAGCTTATTCGTTTGTCAAAGGTGTTTGGCAAAGTCACAAGAAACTGCAGATGCTGGTTTATAACAAAAGACAGAGTGCTGGAGTAACTCAGCTAGTCAGGCAGTTTCTCTGGAGAACATGGAAAGGTGACGTTTCGGGTGGGGCCATCACTCCTATAAAGTAGTGGTGTATCAAGTACTGAGCACCGGAAACAGACTTATGTTATTAGCATAGCAAGAAACTGTAATCACTGGACGGGGTGGTCTTAGCCGAGCAATATTTCTGTTGGACGGGGTACCAGAGGAGGTTTGTCTATCTGTGATGAGGACTCCGGAAGGAGCCTGATGAGCTGGTGCGAGAGAAAGGGCTGTGGGTACTTGAGTCCTTGGGATAGCTCTGGGGCAGGGTGGGATCTGTATAGTGGATGGGTTGCATCGAAATTGGATGGGAACTAATATCCTTGCAAGGAAGTTTGCTCATGTTACTTGGGAGGTATTGTGGCAGTGCAGCGTGGCGATCTGACTCAGATATACAGCAAGTACTCCTGAAAAGTACATTTGAATCCTGAGACTCCTCCACGATGACATGCTTGTCACAGTCATGGCCAGCAACAGCAACTGTGAGCCGTTTCAAGTCAGATCAGGAGTGAAACAGGGATGCGTGATTGCCCCAACACTGTTCACCATCTTCATTGCGACAACCATCCACATCATCCAGGACGACATATCCCCAGGAATCAAAATCGTCTACAGAATAGATGGCAGTCTTTTCAATCTTGCCCAAGTCGAAAACTAAGACATCTATGAGCTCCCTCATCGAGTTCCAATACGCAGACGACAACTGTGTTGCAGCTCTCTCAGAGAATCATCTGCAACAGATCCTGACTGCCTTTAACAGTGCATACACGAAACTTGGACTTACCATCAACTCCAAGATGACTCAGGTTATCTACCAATCGTCACCAATTGAGACAAATCGGAAAGAACCGTCAATTCAATTTGGTGAAACAACCGTGGAAAATATGGATCACTTTCCGTACCTTGGAAGTCACCTCTCCTCCAATGTCGACCTTGATGACGAGATCCAACATCGTCTTAAGTGTGCTGGAACAGCTTTTGGACGTCTTCGAACGAGTCTTTCATAATCATGACATCCGAACAGACACCAAAATGTTATTGTACAAGGTAGTGGTGATTCCAACGCTCCTGTATGCATCAGAAACCTGGCCAACATGCCGACGCCATCTGAAAACACTTGAAAAGTTCCATCAATGATGTCTTCGAAGCAGCTTAAAAATCAGCTGGGAAGACAGAAGAACCAACTTCAGTGCGCTGAATGAAGCAAAAACATCAAGCATCGAAGCCTTCGTCATCAAGAACCAACTAAGATGGGTCGGTCATGTTGTTCGGATAGAAGAGGAGCGTCTACCAAAGCAAACCTTCTACTCCCAGCTTAAAGAAGGCAAACATAAAAGAGGCAGACAAAAGAAGAGATTCCAAGACGCCTTAAAAACCAGCATGAAGAAATGTGAAATCAACATCGACAATTGGGAAACCAATGCCAAGGACAGGAAACTCTGGCGAACCATCATCCAAGAAGGAACAGCGACCTTCGAAGCCAAGAGATACGCAGAATTAGAAGAAAAGAGAAGAAAACGGAAAGAGAGGCAGCAACAACCAAAGCCCGATCTGCCATCTGGAATTACCTGTCCTTGAATGCCGAAGAACTTTCAAAGCCAGGATTGGACTCATAAGCCACCTGAGAGTCCATAAAAACAACAGAAGGTAGACCATCATCCTCAACCTCTAGGGATCGCCACGACGACGACAGCAGGCAGGGCAGTCAGAGACAGATCAGGGAGAGTGGGAGGATCAGATGCAGCTACTTTATACCAGAGCCTCCCAGGTCAGACAGATGGGTTTGGAGCATGGACCGTGAATTAGAATTACAATATTATCACAATTGCACACACGTCGCTGCGGGAAGGACATGACGGGCTACTTTGATTTTGACCTGATTCGTTCATTTAGAAATTTTACGTGTTTTTTATGTACAATTCCTGCTTCTCCATTGTCAAAGTCCAGTCTGAGATGTTTCTGCAAGCTGGGTTTTACAATGTACCTCATTGTGCTTGTGGGTATGACACTCAACCTCAGCTTCAATTTAGATGTGGCAGCATTTTGTTAGCGCATCAGTGGGAGATTGTTGAGACGATGTGTGGAGAATCTTACCACAGGGTTGTATTTGACCTTAATGTAGGAAATGATGCTGGGCAGTTGGTAATGATAGAGGCGACCACGTCAGGAGCAGTGACCATCACTCTGCACGTTTCAAGCGAGGTTGGGAAAGGGATAATAGAAACATATAAAATTCTTAGAGGATTGGACAGGGTAGATGCAGGAAAAATGTTCCCGATGTTTGGGGAGTCCAGAACCGGGGGTCACATTTTAAGAATAAGGGGTAGGCCATTTACGACTGAGATTATGAACTTTTTCACCCAGAGAGTTGTGAATCTGTGGAATTCTCTGCCACAGAAGGCAGTTGAGGCCAATTCACTGGATGTATTCAAGAGAGAGTTTGATTCAGCTCTTAGGGCTAAAGGAATCAAGGGATATGGGGAAAAAGCAGGAGCGGGGTACTGATTTTGGATGATCAGCCATGATCATATTGAATGGCGGTGCTGGCTCGAAGGGCCGAATGGCCTACTCCTGCACCTATTTTCTATGTTTTAATATTGGTCCTCAAGTTAAATCCCTAAATAGGGGTAATAGTGATTTCCACAACGTAATAGAGGATGTGAAGACAGTGGTTTGGGAGCAGATTCTTATGCCATCTGATGAGCAGGAGTCTTTCAAAGGGGAGTTAGTGGGAGTTCAGGGCCAGCATGTTCTGATAAGGATGAAAGGCTGAGAAGGTATGGTTAGAGATATATCCTTGGAGGGGGCAATATGAGCACCCTTTGCTCTCCACTTGCGGCTCCTGCACCTTCTCTCCACACGTTCAGTGGTCAGTGCTTTGGCCCTCACTAACAGCGCCGTTTCTGGCTTCTCCCTTTTCCTTTCCCGATAGTCTCTGCCATCTTTTCTCCAACTTTACTTTGCTTCAATTTCTCCCGCGTTGTCACCCTTCAGCACCAGAGTCTTGTTACTAATGGTGTTATCTCTGGCTGCAGCATTCACAATTAATTCTCATCAGTAACACGCAGCAGCTGAACTCACAACCATTCCCAGCTGCTATTAGGCAGGGCCTACACTGCAGGACAAGGCGCTGGTCTGCGCTGATTTTGTCAGCAAATACTGACAGGGAGCAGGCCAAAAGCACACTGACAGTGGACATACGTAATGGCTGTCAGCCACAGCTCCACCAGCAATCCTTCTCACACTTGCACAGGGTGGCCTTCAACCTCAGTCCGTTCCCTGCTCCTGCTGCAACTGACATCAGCACAACAACCTTGGGAGTCAGATAAATAATCCTTAGTATCCTTACCTTCACAAAAACAGAGAAATATATGTCTGCGCTGAGCTCCTGCACCTTTTTTGAGGCACTTTTTTTCTCGTTGCAATGGTCTGCTTGTTTCTGGATCTCACTTTTATTAAGGCCCACCTGTTGAGCAGAACCTGAAAAACAAAATCCAGAAAAGCAGCGAATATTAAAGGCAGCTGTTAAACGATAATTCTAATGTCAACATGGAGCACTTGAAAGTTTATTATTGGTTTAGCGGAGTTTATAAAAATGGCTAATTATTCCACTGGAGAACAAAATTTAAATGTTGCATTGGTAAAGTGCAATCATTGTTGCTACAAGTTATCAACCTAATATGCCCATTTCAATTGATATTATAGTTACATTTATACTTTGCCTCGATGCTGGCGGTTAATTAGGAATTCACAGTATGAGACTAATTTGTTCTGTGAATAATAAAATGTGAGATTAAGTGGTGAGTTGACCACCAAAAAAACAAAAAGTTAGTTTAGTTTAGAGATACAGCGTGGAAACAGGCCCTTCGGCCCATTGAGTCCGTACAGACCAGCGATCCCTGCACGCCTGCGCTATCCTACGCCCACTAGGGACAATTTTAAATTGATACCAGGCCAATTAACTTACAAACCTGTACGCCTTTGGAGTGTGGGAGGAAACCGAAGATCTCAGAGAAAACCCACGCAGTCAGGGAAAGAACGTACAGATAGCACCCATAGTGAGGATTGAACCCGGGTCCCTGGTGCTGTGAGGCAGCAACTCTACCGCTGGGCCACCGTGCAAGTTTTGTAACTTTCAGTGGTAGTTCTTTCATTTGTAAGGTGGATGTTACTTACCCAGGTGTTTCAAGGAAAGGATGCTTTATGCAAAGGTACAATGGATATTGTCAACAAGCAAAATATTGTTAGCACAGTTATATTTCTACACTCTCAGCAGCACAGGCAAAACCAGGCAATCGCACATCACATTGTTTATTAGCCAAACTCTGCTTTTATTCGGAGAGACTGGGTTAGAACTGAAGACCAAAACAGAAATAATCTCCAGCCTTTTCCTTGCACTGACAAAACAAAACAGCATGGTCTAAATGATTTGGAATTATTACTAAAGCGTTATTGCTGTCAGCATCACTGCCACAGTGGCTCCAGAGAAAACTGTGTGAGAGGGAATGGGAATCTTGCAGCAACTCATCCACAAGAAAGCTTTTCATATTCAATGTCTTTTATTAGAGTCAAGACAAGAGGCGAGTGTTTTATTGTCACACTAGACCAAGTCACACGGGCGCAACAATTAAATTCTCACTTGCAGCAGCACAGCAGATATATTAGAAATTACAAAGTAAAATACTGTGAGTTTTATGGTGTAAATACTCATCTGAGCCAGGATTGTGTGACAGTTCATTGTTTATAATAATGACTTGCATTTAACTGTAGGGGCCAGGATGTTTGCCAGTGCTATTGACATTGTGAGTACACTCATTAGCCAGGAAGCAGGAGGGTGTCTGGGGATTGTTAAATGCAGCTAATTGAAATCAATGCACAGATCTGTGCGGAGTGTAATCGAGAACCAGAGGATACAGGTTTAAGGTGAATGGGGAAAGCTTCAATAGGAACCCGAGGAGCAAAGGTGGTAGGTGTATGGAACGGCACGGACCAGGTGTATAGGGCAGCACGGTGGCGTAGCGGTACAGTTGCTGCCTTACAGCGCTTGAAGTACCCGATACTCGGGTTCGATCTTGACTACGGGTGTTGTCTGTACGTAGTTTGTACATTCTCCTTGTGACCACGTGGGTTTTCTCCGAGATCTTCAGTTTCCTCCCACGCTCCAAAGACGTACAGGTTTGTAGGTTAATTGGCTTGGTGTATGTGTAAATTATCTCTAGTGTGTGTAGGATAGTCTTAATGTGCGGGGATTGCTGGTCGGTGCGGACTCGGTCGGCCGAAGGGCGGGTCCGCGCTGTATCTCTAAACTAAACTAAACAAGCTGCTGGAGGAGGTAGTTGAGGCAGGTACAAGAGGGGAGGAGCCATCTTGGTGAACGGCTGCTAGCCAGCAGCCGTCCGTTTTAAATCCGTTTTTTTTATAGTTTTTAGTGAGTCCTGTTTTTTGTTTGTAGGGGATATGGTCTTTTTAATGTGGGGGGTAGGTGTAAACTTAATTTCTAGGTCCCTACCTGGTCGGTGTGGCAGCCTTTTCTCCGGGCTGCCCGTCGACCTGTCCTCGTGGCCTACCTGCGGGCTTGGAGCGCCGTTTCCTGGCGGGAACCGCCCAGCACCTCGGCCTCGGCGGCGGCACAGCATTGGAGCGCTGGAGCGGAGCAGGCGATCCCTTGCCTGGGTCGCCGCGCTGGAGCGACGCGCTGGAGCTTGGCGAGCTGGACCGCCGAGAGCAACATCTCCGGGCTGCGGGTCTGCGGAGTGGAGAGGCGGCGCCGACTTTGTCATCGGGAGCCTGGGAGCTCCAAACCGGCGCGGCCTTGTCGGCTTCGGCAGCCGCGGACTCCAACCAGGAAGCGGCCGTTCCAGGTGGCCCAGCCGCCGAAAGGACTCTCCCGACGCCGGGGCAAGACCACCCAGTGAGAACGGCCAGGGACATCGGGCCTCCGTAGAGGCAATTGCGGTGGCCTCAATAGGCCTGACTTTGGGGTGAACATGGGGTGGGGACTGGACATTGTGCCTTCCTCCACAGTGCTACCCACTGTGGGGGGATGATTTTTTTGTCTAATTGTAGTCTTGTAGGTCTGTGTCCAAGATGGCTGCCGTGAAGAGAGAGTGAACGCTGGCGCGCTTTGGCTGCCGCTGCTCCCTCTTCACACTGTGTTTTTGATTTTCTGTTTTTGGATTGAATCCTGTTTTTAATTTGTGTCTCTGTGATGTCTTTATTACTTGTTTTATTCCGATTATATGTTATTCCGATATACTATGTAAGGTGTCCTTGAGATGTTTGAAAGGCGCCCATTAAATAAAATTTATTATTATTATTATTACTATCATGACGCTTAAGAAACATTTAGACAGGTACATGGATAGGATAGGTTCAAAGGAATATGGGCCAAACGTAGGCAGGTGGGACTGGTGTAGATGGGGCATATTAGTTGGCGTGGGCAAGTTGGGCCGATGGGCCTGTTTTCATGCTGTATGACTATGAGGAGGTAGCTGAGACAATATTTAAAAGACATTTGGATAGGTACAAGGATAGGAAAGGTTGAGGAATAAGGGCAAAACGCAGGCAGGTGGGACTGGCTTAGATAGGGCATCTTGGTTGGCATGGACGAGTCGGGCTGAAGGGCCTATTTCCGTTCTGTGTGACTCTATGAATCTATAAACTTTGGAGATTTGTTTTCTAAGTTGATTCCTGACAATGTTTTAAACACATTCACTCAGATGCAGATACATACAAACACACATTCATTCACAAACCCAACTGAAGCAAAGCTCGTACAACTGACCGATAGATGCAGCAAGTAGCCGGTGGACAATGACATCAGCATAACGACGGATGGGGGAAGTGAAGTGCGTGTAGAAGGGCACATTGAGTGCATAATGGCGGAACAATGCCTCATCAAGGAGGACTCCAGTGCAGAAGTACTGTGCCATCTGGAAAGAGATTAAACATTTTGCAATGAAAGATGACGGGTAGTTTGTAGATGTAATATAAATTTGATTTCCAATTTTACACCGCATTTTACATTCTATTTGGTCAACTGAAAAAAGAAAGGCTCCAAATGGTGCAATTGGATACTTTAGTATACTCGTTTAACCAGTTTAAACACAAAATCTGAATACAATCTGACTTGGAGCAAGCTATATCATGCAAAAACGTTTTTCAATGTCTTTTGTCATAAGATTAAAAGCTACACACTGCAATAATTTTCTAGTTTCACCATCACAGTCACATGCACAAAACGATCATTATAGCTGGAATGACCCAATGGATGCAAAAATCAGAAATCTAGGAGAAAATGAAAAATGGGGCGAAAACCGACTTTTCAGAGACTTGTAAGTTGCAAGATGGCGTTGGAACGTGGCGACTCTCTGCCTGGAAGAGGATCTATTATACACATGTACAGGAGGGTTGGACTAGATAGAATGCAGAACAAGCGTTTCACTGGATCTGTACACGTGACAATAAATACACTACATATTGTTATACACAAAATAAATTGATTTTACATTTCATAATGTCAATATGTGAGAATACAGATTTAATCTAGTAACAAACATATTCCTACGATCAAGTACATCATGAGAGAATATATTGAAAATTCAGATAATTGCAATGGAATTACATTATTATTATTATTCGGTCTCGAGGTGTAATTAATAATCCAAACTATGCTTTCTGAAAAATTGATGCCTATATTTTTGAGTTACAACATGAAACATCGTTTAACTTTATACATTTTTCTGACTATTGAGGAATGCTTCATCAGGAAGGACTCCAGTGCAGATGCACTGTGCCATCTGGAAAGAGATTAAATGTGTGTGCATTGAAAGATAACAGGCATAATTTATAGACTGGTTTCTGGTGTGTACCACTGTCTAACTGTGCCTCTATGGAGAATGATGAACAAGATGTGAGGAAGGACAAAGATTCTGAATGTCGCAGAGTGAATCAAGCCATTGTCCTCAAGTTACTTCGCAACAACAAACTCTTTAACGGGAATGTTTTAAATTCAGAGAGCTCTCCCTTACACATACTTCAAATCATTCAGTTGTCAGGGTGCAACGATCTAGGTGTGACACATCACTCTCTTTACCGTTGAGAAGCTAATTGAATGCACCGCAATACCAACCATGTTCATGGAACACCTTAACTATTACACTATCGTATTGCTTTGTATATGTTCAGACATTTGGGGAAATAATGAAAAATATATTTCTCCCCCCATTATATTTGCATTATGATATATTAGAATACAATGCAGCTGCAAAGCTATGAATAAATATATTTTGGTTTAAAAAATCTATCTTCTGATATTTCCTCCCACAATTGAGTCTCAGGAGTGTTGCCAGTATATTTTTAAGTGGCGGCTGCTACAAGAGCTTCACAATATGTGCCTATGGCAATATTCCTTGCACTCTAGACAGCAAATGCTAAAATATTCTAGCAGATGACTTATGAAACAAAAGACAAATACCATGATAAATTAAATTCCTCTGTATCTAGTAATAGAAATGCTCTACCTAAAAATGATGCAAAAAAAGCACTGCTAGGCAACCACATAAAACACCAGCACATAATAACAGAGGGAAGTTGGGTGGTGACTGTCAGATACCGTGTCACATGCCATTCAGATTAGAAGAAACAATATACTGCTGCTTTCCTCGTGCCTATACATTACTGGACTTCCACAATATGTACAGTATATACAGTATGTGGACAACTGCAAACATCTAACATGTAAAAAAAGATACTACAAATGTACTGAATATTAGTTTGATTTGCCTTTCCTAATAAATGATTAACACGGATGGAAAACAATCGGACGGAGCAAATTAACTGGCAAACAAAGAGGTGCTTTTGGCTTGAACAACCTCTGGATAATTCAACACATTTGCACAAGAAAGTGAGGAAATTTAACTTACATAATATTAGCAACTTGATTTTTCCCCAAAACCTTTTACTTTGATATTAAACCGTGAGGAATTGCATCATACTGGCAAGCAATAAGTTCAGGCAGTCAACGTTTGTGCCTTTCAGAGACCAATCTGAGGATAAACAGTACAAGTTGGATCTCACTACATCTAAGTGTGCTTGCACACCAAGTGCAGAAGCCCAGAGAACTGTGGGAGGATTAATGCATCAGTTTGCATCAAGCCTGTCAGTTGTGGAGCTTAGGGAGAGGGAAATGACTTCACTGGGGGAACAATGACCCAATGATCACCCGCAGGTTTTACCACCAGCTGGGGCAGTTGCCCCAACAACGTACTGAGTGGGTGGTGCCCTGGGGGTGTCGGCTTGGTGGCTGCTGGCGTCTCTGATGCTGTAGGGTGGGGTGATGGGCCGACCACATCCACAGCAATGGACTCTGCAGCCACGGGGTCACCATGGGTAATGATTCTGGACTGAACTGGCAGGGTTTGATCCAAAGAGTCTTTCAGGAATATTTCCTTAACTCGAATACAATACTTGAGGCAAGAAGGGAAATATTAGCCAAGAACTGGGGCCTGCAGTGGAGCAAGTGTTGTTGCCAATAAAACCCGCCACCATCCATCAATGTCTGTGGCGGATTGTCCACTTTTCCAACTCCTGTCACTGTCTCAATTTATAATTGAATAGAGTTTGTTAAGTTATGCCTGAGTGTGCGATTTAAAAACTCAAGACCACCTTCATTTAACCAAATGCAAACACAGGGGAGCACTGATCTATTAGCAACCAAAATCTCCGTTCAACATCAGCCTTTTGCAGAAATACTGCCCTCTTCACCAAGTAATGATGGTAAACTCCGATAGTTGGCATTAATATCATGCCCACTCTATTTGAAGTGTGGTGTGAGGAATTGATGTCTTTATTTGGGTAACTTGCTTATTTATGAAACCTAACACTCAAATGTAGGGAGACAGAATTTGCCGGATGAGCCCAGATCTGCACAGAATTTGAGGACGGCATTATTCTCAAGGCCAGGTCCTTGCGAGCCACCCTTCCATGTACAACGCTGCAGAATGGTTTCCCATCAAACATTCAACCCAAATGTGAGCACGATACATTATCACATGCTGACGGGTTTGTGAATGTAAGTTTGGTTTTCATCAATAATGCATCTCTCATTAAATGCATAAGCAGTTGGCAGAGTTCAAGCAAGTATTCATGAAATTAAAAATAAAATGAACAATCTTTTTAACAAACTAAATAGTAATTTTGTCCAAATAGAGCTGTGTCAATGTAAACGTCTCACCTGCATCGGTCGAGCACACATGTGGGTGAGGACTTCCTTCCTGGCGGCAGAATATTGATCTATTCCCAGTGTTTGATTTAAGCTCGTCTGTTTCACAAGTGACAAATAAAGCATTATTACCGGTTACATCTCCTGGACAGCCTGTACTTCCTTCTGTTTCTCCAACATTTCCTTCACCTTTTTATGCTCTTGCCTTCCACCTGATCACATACGTTTGTTCCTGCTGGGTCAGCTGTGCCTGTCCACAGGTGGCACTCATACCCCTGAGTCCGAGGCTCATGGGCACAAGTAGTACTCAGTCTGAGCCCAGTTACAGAGGCGGTGGTGGGAGTGAGATACAATCTGGGAGGTGCCGTCTTTGGGATGAGACAAGAAATGGAGCCCTAGTCTGTTCTCCAAGGGAGGTTTAGTGGCACCACAGCAAGAGGCAGAGGACATATCCACGGTGTAGAGATCAATATTTATCCCACATCTGATTATCTGCTCATTTTCAAAGCCCTGTCCCACTGTGCGAGTTCACCCAAGAGCTCTCCCAAGTTTTAAAAAAATCAACGGCAGGTTAGCGCTAAGAGACGTCCTGAGCTCCGACGTACCCGCTAAGTTCATTCTATGTGCTTACCACGAGTTTTGATTATTTAAAAACTCGGGAGAGCTCTTGGGTGAACTCGCACAGTGGGACAGGGCTTTTACATTGTTATTTGTGGGGGGGTTAAACTATAAAGGCATTAAAAAAAAATACATAGGTAACAAAGGATCAAAGATTTAACGACTAATATTTCTCTGATTGCCAAACACCAGGACAAAGATGCTGAGATTCAGATGAACTACCTTTCTTGTACATGTCAGAACAAGATAGCTCTGATGTTCAGCCATCCATCACCTGAGAGGCGGCACATCGGTAGAATTGCTGCCTTACAGCACCACAGACCCAGGTTCCATCCTGACTATGGGTGCTGTCTGTACAGAGTTTATACGTTCTACCTATGACCTGAGTGGGTTTTCTCTGGGTGCTCCCGTTTCCTCCCACAATCTAAAGATGTGCAGGTTTGTAGGTAAATTGTTTTGGTATAATTGTAAATTGTCCCTCATGTGTGTGATAGTGTTGGTGTGCGGGAATCGCTGGTCGGGGCGGACTCGGTGGGCCGAAGGGCCTGTTTTCGTGTTGTATCTTTAAACTAAACTGTTACATCTCCTCAGATTTCCTCACCATGGATGTGGTCTGATCTGCTGCTATTTTTGGCATTCTCTTTTATTTCAGACATCCAGTAAGCTCTGTACGCTGCAGCTGCCACTTCCAATGTTCAACGTTTCACACCGTCAGCAGCAGGTGTTACTGTTGCCTTCACAACCCACACCCCCTCTTTCCCCCTCTCCTCCTCCCTCCAGTGCAATCTACAACACACTTGTCTTTTCACTTCTCCAACTGATCAGGGCCAGTAACCACAAACTTCATTCTTCCAACCACAGATGCTGCCCAACTTGCCAAATATTCCCACTATTTGTGTTTTTGTTTCGGCTGCCACTTTAGATCTGAATTCTAGACCATAAAAGTTGCTCTGGTTTCTAATTGAAATATTGAAAGGGTAAGAAGAAAAAAACATTATCAAATTATTCCCCTTTTGGTCATTCAGTAAAAATGATGAGTAAATTAATTTTAATGGTTTAAAAACAGGTTCTGGAGATGACAGTGTGAATAGAATTTCAAAGGGCTAAATAAATTGAGGAATTATTTCAACTACTACTTCAATGAAAATGGTGACGTTGAGCTAAACACACCTCACGTGCCAGATGATGAAAAATAAATTCACTGAGCTGAGGGGCGGGCTGCACTTTGATTCCAGCCCTCTCTTTAAGCCAGCCTTGGAAATATCACCACTTTTTTTTTCTGGACCATCGGAGGCAGAGGGAGAACCGATGGAAGTACATAAAATGATGAGAGGCATAGATAGTGTAGACAATCAGAACCTTTTTCTCAGTGCCCTGAACTACGAAAGCAACCATCTCTACCATTCAGAAGACATTTTCTTCAGAAAGGTCTCGACCCAAAACGTCCTTTTGTCCAGAGACGCTGTCTGATGCGTTGAGTTACTTCAGCTTTTTGCGTCTATCTCTACCGAGTTGCCACTTTCAGGGAGTTATGGACTTTGACCTCAAGATCCCTCGGCACATCAGTTTTATTGAGCGTCGTGCCTTCAATTGTATATTTTCCCCTTACATTTGACCTCACTCGCTGGAGCTTAGAAGTATGAGGGGGGGTCTCATTGAAACACACAGAATAGTGAAAGGCTTGGATAGAGTGGATGTGGATAGGATGTTTCCACTAGTGGAAGAGTCTAGGGCTCGAGGTCATAGCCTCAGAATTAAAGGACGTTCTTTTAGGAAGGGGATGAGGAGAAATTTATTTAGTCAGAAGGCTGGAGAGGCCATGTCAGTGGATATTTTTACGGCAGAGATAGATTTTTGATTAGTATGAGTGTCAGAGGTTATGGGAAGAAGGCAGGAGAATGGGGTGAGAGGGGGAGAGATATATCAGCCATGATTGAAAAGACAAAAGACAATAGGCGCAGGAGTAGGCCATTTGGCCCTTCGAGCCAGCACCGCCATTCACTTTGATCATGGTTGATCATCTACAATCAGTACCCCGTTCCTGCCTTCTCCCCATATCCCCTGACTCCGCTATCTTTAAGTCTATCAAACTCTCTCTTGAAAGCATCTAGAGAATGGCGGAGTAGATTGGATGGGCCGAATGGCCTAATTCTACCCCTATCACATATGACCTTATGACCTCCCAAAGTGCAACACCTCACATTTGCTCAGACTAAACCCCAGCATATAATTAAAGGTAGACACAAAATGCTGGAGTAACTCAGCGGGACAGGCAGCGTCTCTGGAGAGAAGGAATGGATGACGTTTTGAGTCGAGACCCTTCTTCAGACTGATGTCAGGAGAGTGGGCGGGACAGAGATAGAATGTAGTCGGGGACAGTAAGACTGGTGGGAGAACTGGGAAGGGGGAGGGGATGGAGCGAGAGGGGAAGCAAAGGCTACTTGAAGTTAGATAAGTCAATGTTCATACCGCTGGGGTGTAAACTACCCAAGCGAAATATGAGGTGCTGTTCCTCCAATTTGCGCTGGGCCTCACTGACAAGGCCCAGGACAGAAAGGTCAGTGTGGGAAGTAGATCATGTAAAGTGAAATATTTTCAGTGAAACTGACATTTTCTGTTCTTTGACCATGGAGAGAAGATGAATTCAAAGCATCATTTGGTTCTGAGTTCTGTTTTTCTCAACACTTACGTGCAACGTGCCTGCAGAAGTGAAGTCGAGTTGCAGTCCCAGCTGCTCACACAGCTTGATGAGATCATCCAGCATCTTGGTTTGAGGTGGTGGGTGGCGGCGAAGTAAAGCTTGCTCTGGGAATGACTTGTTGATGCTGTGGGCTACAGCCATGTTCGCCAGTAACATGAACTCTTCAACCAATCTAAAAGGAACAACAATTTTTTAGGTCACAAAAAAGCAATGTGCAACTTTCTTGCCTTTGGAAGGAGACTTGTGTGTTCACAGAATCACAAAATGATGCAACACAAGAGACAATGAGGTCTGTATTTGCTTCTTTGGTAGAGTTGCCAATTAAACCCATCCCACCAGCACCATCACCTTCCACCCACTGCCATCTAACGTTCTATCCTACAGGTACTTGTCCAAGTCACAAAAGTCTTTGCTTTCATCAGCTTTTCAGGCCCGGGGCGGACGAAGCTGCCATCCTCCAGTCCAGCGAAAGAAGCTGTTGTTGCGGGAGCTCCGGAGAATCGGTCACCAACCTGGAACCTGCGAGCTCCCGATGTCGTCGTCTACTGGGCCCGCGGCCGAAGCCTCCGAGGCTCCGAACTCGGGCCGCAGCCACAGCACCACCACAGCCCCGAAGTCGGCCAACTTCGCAATGGTGAGTCCTGGCTCTGCCTCCGGAGCCTCGAGGTTGCCCCAGTTGGAGGCCGCCAGCTCCACGATTAGGCCTCAGCGCAGATGGAGACGGAGATACGACAAAGAAAAGGTCGTAACCCCCCGAAGGAAGAGACTAAAACAAGTTTACCCCGCCCCCACACATACACAACTAAAAATAAACTAAAACCTACTCCAACAAGTCAAAAGAAAAAAAAAGAAAAAGACAGACGGACTGCAGGCGAGTTGCAGCTGCTTGGTCAGCGCCGCCACTCAGGTGGTGGGTCTTTTGAATTCTCCATTCTGGGAGGCAGTGGAAGCTGAGTTACTAAGTTTGTTCAAACTCAAAATCAATACATTTCAATTTAATGGAGAAATGAAGAGATATGAGGACTCTACAGCAAAATCGAGCGTACAGTCAGATGAGCCTTGATCTTGATCAATGGCACATAAAGCATGAAGGACCAGAAGGCATACTCCTATTCTGACCTGAATGCACCCCGTCCACTGTCAGAAACTATCACCCCTTTGTGCACATCTTCCAAACGTACAATCTCTGTTATCTAGACAATGTAGGAAGCAGCTACACAGGAATATCATCGCCACCATTTTTGTCCATATGGTAAATAGCATTTGAATTGGGAAATGAATCAAAATCTAGAGACCCCCCCCCATCTCCCCTCCCCTCACTGACAGCTCAGTAACTTTCACAATGGATGACGGATGTTCAAAGCATTCGAGATCCCTTCTCATGAGTCCATTGACAAAAACAGCAAATCCTTTTTTTCAAAATTAGGTTAAATGTCAAAAACGTATGGAAAAGTCCATGAACAGCAAAATGACAAGAGCTTGTAAATCACTGTGACATGAAATTTAACAGGTGTTCAGTTTACAGAAAGACATAAAATAGCATTTTAAATACATCAATATCTTTCACTGTAACCTGAATCTATTGATCTTCAGTTCTTTAAAAGATTTAATTTTAACGTTTAACTTGTGATCATTGCAACAAATGAATCCACCACAACTGATCAATGCAACAAAATGTTTATACAAGGAAATCCAGATTCTGGTTTACAAAAAAAAGTACATAAAGCTAGAATAACTCAACGAGTCAGGCATTATGTGTGGGAAAGAACTGCAGATGCTGGTTTACACAAGGTGGACACAAAATGGTGGAGTAACTCAGCGGGAGAAGAAGTATCGCTGGAAACATAGAAAAAAGATGCAGGAGGAGGCCATTTGGCCCTTCGAGCCAGCATTCAAAGTGATCAAGGCTGATCATCCACAATCAGTATGCCATGCCTGCCTTCTCCCCATATCCCTTGATTCCACTAGCCCCTTGAGCTCTATCTAACTCTTTTAAATTCAGGGAGAAGGAATAGGTGATGTTTCGGGTCGAGACCCTTCTTCAGACTGAATCCCTAGAGAACATGGACCACTATGAAGAAGGGTCCCGACCTGAAACGTGACCTATCTGTTCTCCAGAGATGCTGCCCGACCCGCTGAGTTACCCTAGCATTCTGTCTTTTTTTAAACCAGTGCATCATCCATCCTTCCAGCAGATGGCAGCAGCTGCTAGCCGCTGCGAGATGTTGAAGCAGAAATGGGGAGAAGCCAATCCACACACATGTTAAAGAGAATGTCTTCACTCCAACACTCAAGACAGAAAAAGAACAAAGCAGATGTTTTAAAAATTACTTTTGCAGGATGCACATTTAAAATTAAATATGTTTTACAAATCTCAGGAACCAGAACAGCTGCACATTTGATCTGTTGAGAAGTTTTGCGCAGATCAAAAACACCCCATGCCTCACTTGTTAATCTTTATGGAGTAATGAGTATAGGCTGTTATCACTAAGGGAAACTGTTGTTCCTCACAATACATGCAATCAAATGCTCATACACTATAAATAAAAGTAGGCTTTGGTGTTGTAGAACCTTCCAGCTGGAGGCAGCATAAAGAGCGCTTGAGTACAATTGGAATCGGAGAAATCTCAAATCTCAAAGTATTTTGCACCAATACTTTGTAATAGCAAAAGTAATTGCAAATGTAATTGCAAAATATTTTGAAATAATTTGCCATCTTCAAACAAGTTAAATAAAATGCACCAGAAAGTAGTGGCATTTTGCATGTTGCTCTCCCTTAACATGTTTTCTTGTTGTCCATCTGTCCCATCTGACTCAGAAAGTCATTAGATCCAGTGCTTAGACAGAGTGCCGGAGTAACTCAGCGGGTCAGGCGGCATCTGTGGAGGGAATGTATATATGATGTTTTGGGCCAGGACACTTCTTTAGACTGCTTGCAGGGGTTGGGGGAAGAAAGCTGCAAGAGAGGAGTAGGACAAAGTCAGCGAAGTTATAGGGGATAATAAGTCACCTAGCCTTTATCTCCAGAAATGCTGCCTGACCTGCTGAGTTACTCCACAACAGTCAATGACAAACATGAAGATCCAGAACAAAGCTGATGTTTTGCAGCTGGGGGGGTCAGGGATTACTGTGTTCTTCGTTTCACTGTGATATGGCTCATCCTGCTCACCTGACCCTGCTACACACCCTTGAAGGTTTTTCCATTTATCGTGTGGGTCGTCGGGAATCTCAGGCAAAGGGAAAGGCAGCAGCTACCAACTCGTGAAGAATCACCTCTCTCACACCCCATCCTGGAGGTGCCTTCACATCCCCTCACTCTTAACTCCACCTCACTCGGTTATTCCTTTCTTGCACTTTATCTTTTTGCACTACTTTCGATTACACTACAATCTATGCACCGAAAAATCAACATGTAAAAAAGTTATCAGGGCAGATATCCAAAGACTTGGCCAAACTAGGTTGGCATGGTGACGCAGCGGTAGAGTTGCTGCCTCAAGGGCCTGTCCCACTTTCACGAGGTATTTCACGAATTCTCCCAAGTTTTCCTCTTGATTCAAACTCGCAGAATGTTCGTAACGAGTCCGTAGGAGTTCATAGATATATCGTAGCGGCTTGTTATGCTAGCCGTAGGTACTCAGGGCATCAGGTAAGTCGGGACGTTTTTTCCAGCCCGGTAAAAAATGCCCACGAGTAAAATAATGGTCGGGATGAAAGAAATTGCAACATTTTACTCGTAAGGAGGGCATCGAAATAGTCGTGGTAATTTGTAGACATACTCGTAGGAGTTCGTGAACATAGTCGTGGAAGGTCGTAGATTACCACAATCTTGATTTTTTTTAAGGTCCTTTAAACTCGGCAGAGGTTTTGAATTGTCGTGAAAATGGAACAGGCCCTTCACAGTATCACAGACCTGGTTTCATCCTGACTGCAGGTACTGTCAGTATGGAGTTTGTACCTTCTCCCTGTGACTTGGTGAGCTGAAGGGCCTGTTTCCATGCTGTATCTCTAAAGACTAAAGTAAAGTGGATTGTAATGGAATGGCAACAGGCACGACAAGGGCAACAGAAGGAGGGATGCCAGCCTGGACAGTGTGGGCAACATGGGCAAGGTCAATAGGTTCAGCAGCCAGAGATGAGGTAAGACCACAGGTGCTGATGGTACACTAGGGGGAAATGGGCACTCTTAGATTGCAGGTGGGATTCTCCAAAATACAATTTGGAATCAAATCTGAAGAGGATTGGGAAGGTTGGATGGTTTGGAAGGCTGGAGATAGTGTAAAAACTCGATGGACTGAAGGTATTTTTGAGGATAGACACTAAATGCAGGACATTTTTGAGGACATGTGTGCAGACAGCAGAGGTTAAGAGAAGGGCAGTGCCTGAGTAGAACACAGCATCATAATGAACCAACCCCATTAACCATAATCAGATCAGATATTTAATGGAAGTAGAGTTGAATGATCATGAGGTGAATTTCATGAGTAAGTTGAATTCGCCATTTAAATAGGTTAGGTCAAAATGACTCCAATTACTTTGAGAAAACGGAACTTAACTGCAGCAGAGAAAGAACATGTTTTGCATTATGTGGCAAGATGGTTTGCGCCCTATAAAAACAGCGTATTATTCAACTTACAGTGAATACTACCAAGGGAGAACAGTTAGTTATATATTAAAAAGGTACATCAAAACATAGATATCACACTCTGTTACAGAAGTAAAACAATACTAAACTGCAGGATGCTTCTAAGCTGTGACTTGCTGAGTTCACAAAACAAACTCCCACAACTGTAGGCTGCCTTTATCTGTGGCAATTACATTTGATGAGCTTAACAAAGTAACTTGGCTTCAATAAAATTCCACTGCAGCGGTGGCATAATAGATTGAGTGTTACACTGAATACTGTTCAAATGTACTCTACTTTCCAGCTTTCCGTCAGAATGTCACAGAACTGCCCACAATGAATTGTATTGTAAAGCAACTTGATTGGAGCCTGCAGCCCCTCAAACCTGCTCCACCAATTAGTGAAACCACAGCGATGCTTCACCTGAACACTACATCTGCTTCTGCACCATATCTCTTGGAATCTATTGCACTCGAGTTTCAGTTCCAATTGATTCAGCACCCAGAGCATTTTGAGAGAGATCCAGATTTCCAGCTCTTGTGTGAAAACCGTTTCCTGATTTCAACTCCAAAGGCTCACTTCTAATTTTATGATGACTATTTTTTTACACTTCTCCCAAAGGAAATAATTTCTGTGAAAGCACACAATAGAACCTTTTCATCCTTTTAAACATGATCCATTTAACTGAAGTTAATAAATGTAACCTTATAATTTAACCCTTAACCACGCTTTGGTTTCATTCAGGTGAACCTACATTAGACTATTATCCAGATTATTAAGTTCATTATACTGAAAAACTGACCATTGTTATATTGCAGTTTTTTTTGTTTCAAATTAAATTTTCTCCAATAGGTCCAAGAGAAGAACTTAGATTTATCTACTGAATGGAGGAAGGCACAAAGCAAAGATGACTGATTTGTGAATAAAGAATAAAGAATGATACTTTCATACCTCTGGTACTTTTTACCTTTGAAGCTAGAGGAGAATATTACATTTGCCACAAACATGTAAGACACATACAGTAGCAGCTTGCATTACCTCCGGAGGTCACTAGATGCTTTACCATTTAAGTTCTGCAGAAATAACACTTCAGGCTATTTGTACAGCAGCGTCCTTTATATGGCCTTTATATTTATATTATATTTAGCAGCGTCCTTTATATGTCTAAAGAATGGTTTCGGCCCGAACCGTTGCCTATTCCTTCGCTTCATAGATGCTGCTGCACCCGCTGAGTTTCTCCAACACTTTTGTCTACCTTCCTTTATATGGCAATGAGATATGACAATATAAATTGTGTGGGAGCATCAGTATTAAACTTTGCTCAGAACCTGACAGAATTTTCCCTTGCTTCAAGTAGCATTATGGGAAAATAATATAAAACATTTTGAAATGTGTACCTGAATGTTTATGATTAGTACAATTGAAGAAGAAACAACACAAGATCTCATTGTGAGGAGGAGGTGGGGCAAGAGGGGGCTGTGGCAGTGGATAGAAATGAAGCAACAGTCATCACAATGTCAATAAGTTCAGGTCATGCAAAATAACAAGATTCAATGGGATTCAAGCTGCTTTAATGAGTGGAGAGGGAATCCAGGACAGAACTTGGCTGGAAAAACAATACGTTCGCAATGGGAGCTTTCAATGCATTGCACAAGGGGAAAAATAAAAATGTCTAAAGTCAGAGTCTCCGGGATGACTGAAGAATAAAAGTCATATATTTGTTTGATGGTATTAAATTTCAACCTTAATTTGACAAGAATGCAATGCACCCTGCATTTTACTATGGGTACCTTTAAATGTTATCAGTATTCCCTGCAGTGGTGGAAATGGGGAGGGGGGGGGGAGGGTACGCAAGGGGACAGCGTTCCCCTAGTTTCCAGTTTCCATCCTGTGCATGAATTCACAGCATTATCCTGCGCTGCTTAATCCAAGGGCGAGCGAACGAGCGGACAGACGGACAAAAGCAACGTTGATAGTGCGGAATAGATGACATTTCGGGTCAAGACCCTTCTTAACACTGAGTCGGGGAAAGAGGAACAAGAGATATAGACGGTACTAAGGATAAATGAATGGAAGATATGCCTATATCTCCCGTTTCTCTTTCCCTTGACTGTCAGTCTGAAGAAGGGTCTCAACCCGAAATGTCACCTATCCGCTATATGAGCGTTGTTTTCGTCCATGTGCCCGCGCTTTGGCTCTCTCTTGGTGCCGGCGCTTCTCCCGACAGACAGACAGACAGACAGACAGACAGACAGACAGACAGACAGACAGACAGACAGACAGACAGACAGACAGAGAGACACACACACACACACACACACACACACACACACACACACACACACACACACACACACACACACACACACACACACACACACACACACACACACACACACACACACACACACACACACCATGTCTGGCAGATCGGTGCGGGCCAAGACCAGGAGCGGGGAGAAGGATGACATCAAACGGGTCATGGCAGCTATCGAAAAAGTACGGAAATGGTAAGGGGGAAATGTTTAAAACACACCCGAAGGAAATAGATGTTTAACAGAAAAAGGGGCCGGCAATCGTTTCGTGTCCGTCTTGGATGGAATTTGGGGGGGGGGCAGGGCCGACCTTTATAGTAAGGGGGCCCCGCGCCAGAGTAATCTACTCTCGGCTCAGGTAGATCTACCTCGGGTGGAGGGGGGAGAGAGAGGTGGAGAGAGAGTAGAAGGGTGGAGGGCGAAGAAAGGTGTAGACGGGGAAGGGTGCGTGAGCGGGAATGGAGAAGGGGGAGCGGGGAAGGGGAAGGAGAAGGGGGAGTGGGTCGTTCTCTCGCGGTCCCAGGGCAGCGCTCCTGTCCCTCCAGTCGTCATGCTTCACGCCAGCCCAGGCTCCCCCCCTCTCTCTCCCCGGGGAAACGCAGTGAACAATACAGGGAGGACCGGGCCGGGGGTTGGAGCATCGTTTACAAACCTCGGCCTCAGCTCACACCCGTCCGCCCGGTCCCCTGCATCCGCTCCTGCTGCCGGCCCTCTCCTTCCCTTCTCTCCACCCCTTCTATCCCTCCCTTCCCTTCTTCCCTCCCTCCTTTCTGTCCTTCCCTCCCTCCTTCCTCTCTCTCTTTTCCCTTCTCCTTTCCTCCCTCCCTTCTTTCTCTCCTTCCTCTCTCTCTTTCCCTTCTTCTTCCCTTCCTCCTTTCTTTCTCTCCTTCCTTTCCTCCCTCCCTTCTTTCTCTACTTCTCTCACTCCCTTCTTTCTCTACTTCCCTCACTCCCTTCTCTCCTTCCTCCCTTTTCTCCCTCCCTCCCTTCTCTCCTTCCCTCACACACGCACACACACATCACGCACAGACAACTAACACTAACACAAACACACACAACTAAGTTAGGATGGGGTAGAAGCCCAAAGGGTAGGATGGGGCTGAAGCCCAAAACTGAATACCTGGACTGGTTTATCGCCAATAGTTATTGGTTTCCAGGATCTAGTTAAATTTTTTTTTTTCATTTCACAGTCACTAAAATAAAGTGGTATTGTAACTATGTACTTTTCAAAGGCGATCTACACATTTTGTTTGTTACATGTAGGTACATGTATGCAATGTTATATTAAAATGTAGCTTAGACCTGTTTGGTCCATTAACTCGCATGCACTTTTTAAGCGCACATTTTAATTACCTTCCATTCTACCATAGAGATATAAAGTCTATAATAGACTTTATTTGTATTTCTATGATTCTACAGACCTTGGCTGGGAACTTGGGGCTCACCAAAATTGTTCCCAATTGGGCCCCGCACCTCCTAAGGCCGGCCCTGGGGGGAGGATGGCTTGAGTTGGTGAAGGATTTTCTGGAGCTCCTTCCAAATGGCAATATTTTGTATGTTCAAAGTTAAAAAGGAGGACTAGGCAAGGATATCGGAATGATCACCTGCAGCTGAGAAAAAAGATGATTTGTGCATGAAGAAGCCATGACCAAAGCAAAGATACTAGAGCGGAGACGGAAGCCGGTTACGGAAATGGTGCTGAAGATTACCCATGACCCTACTACGGCTTTATCGTCGAGTGGACTATCTTGTCTGCTATAGGATCTTTGGTTTCCAGTCTCCATGAGATGGAGAGTGTGGAGGAAAGTGGCGCTGTAAGGGCAGTCCACGTCTTTCACCAGCTCATTGGAACTTTTCCCAATTCCATAATGACTGTCTAAGAACTTGGCCCTCATCAGACCTGGCGTCTCTCCGCCGTAAACGGAGTTTACCTCCTGGACACTCAACTCGTAGACCACCTGCTCCTTCCTGAAGTGGATATCAAACAGTTGTAAACCACTGGCGGGACTGTAGCGGAACGCAAACTCCCAGTCAAAGTAACGAGCGTGGTTGTTTACAACGGGGTATCTTGGTCCACGTGGCTCGAACTTGAAGGGGCCGCAGGTTTGAAACTTCTGGCGAGGTCTCAGCGAGGCGTAGTTGGGATCCAAATCCATCCTTTGTATCTCGCTTGCTCTCTCACTCCCTCTCTCTCACCCTCTTGCCTCAGCATTCCCGGAATCATTTGGCGTTTTGCGGGGATGGCTGCATCTGCGGTTCCTTCTTGTTGGGGGAAGGGGGGGGGATCCTGGCCCGTGGCGGCTCCTGGTCTGTTCCCTCTGCAGGTACCGCCTGGCCCGCTAAGTTCCTCCAGCACTCTGTGTTTTTTGTTTGGCTCTGGAGTTGAAGGTGGCTCAGCGGGACGGGCGGCATGCTCTGGGGAGTGGGTGGCGTTTCGGGTCGAGACCCTTCTGCAGACATTCACAAGTACTCTCACCGACGAGAGTTCAGTTCAGTCTGAAGAAGGGTCTCTCCAGAGTCGCTGCCTGTCCTGCTAAGTTGCTCCAGCTTTATGTCTAACTTCAATTTCAAGAGTTAAATAAAAAACACAGAGTGCTGGAGGAACTCAGCGGGCTAGGCGGCATCTGTGGAGGGAATGGATTAGGAGTTGTTTCGGGCCAGGGTTCTTCTTCAATAGGAAGGAACTGCAGATCAAAGATTCTTGAGCGGATACTTGTATCTTTGCTGCAGATCAGGCATGATATTCTTCCGATTTAAATTGCAATTCCGATTTTATTGTTTTGCTATGTTCAATTTTTTGTGCCCGATTATTTGGCGGCCAATCAACCACTGTCTCTAAGGGGGTTGCGTCCAATCACCAACCAGCTTCCCTTAAAATTTCCGTCCAATTAACAAAACGGTCTCCTCCCGTCCAGTCAGCCGCTGTATCCAAGGGCATTGTGTCCAATCACATAATGCGCTGGTCACTCGGCGGCCAATCAGACACAGTCTCCTAGGGGCAGTTTGATCAATCATCGACCTGCTTCCCTCACCGAAGCAGACGATGGCTGCACCCAACACAGAGATGCAAGAAAGCAGCTATGACATATAATACACAATAAACTATTATAAATACACAATAAACAAGTGATGCATTCTTGTACTCTTACATGTATTACCGCAGATAACCCCCCCCCCCCCCCCCCCCCCCCCCTTCCCAACCTCAGCCTCACAGACCTTAGAGTATCCCTAGTTCCTAAATCCCATTTCCATCACTGATTCCCTGGTATATCAATTCAGCTTGAGAACTCTGTGCTAATTCAACTTGCCGTCTACCTGCATTCAAATCTTGATTACATTTCAACAATTCTTATTCATGTAATTCTATCTTCATATATGTACGTCTCTTCCTTATAGAGAGTGCAGTGCTGGCGACTAACTGAAAGTTTCTTCATGCAGTTTAAAGTATATAGAAAAGCTATTTCATATTTTAGACAAATTTATTTTGTTAAAATATATTCTGTCTGCAATAAAAATGTAATGTTATCATAGGTAATTTCAAAATTTCTGAAACAAATTCTGTATTAACTGATAACTTTGTCAAAGGTAAACCTTTAATAGTTAGTCATTCATAAAAGTGTACTTTTATCCAATATGTGACTATATTTTATGTTAACATATTAGCAACACTATCCAACACTAGAAAGAAGTACTTGCAAACTTCAAGTTTAGCAGCAATTGTCAGTGGTCACACAGTTGGAACATGACATTCACACACATGTCCTCTGGCCACACACAAGTCTTATCACCAGCAATGAAATGCAAAAATGAGCACATTCCTCTGAAGTGTTTACAATTACAATGGCAATCTGATTCATTAAATACAACCTTTATACGACGTGCAATTAATTTGAAGTGGGAACATAAAAAATGGTGCCACTGACATTCGTTTTGAAGGGAAAGGAATGAAATGAACAGCAATTGTAGATTCAGAAAACATGCTTTTGTAAGTGAACAATACCTTGTCTACTTCTATTGATCAAGTAGATGCCAAGTGTTCACGGACATACATATCATTATCAAACTGAAGCACTGATTGAACCTCAACCTGCAGAAGGTTCCTGCAGAACCATCCAGAATTATGTACATCTGCCACATGTACATAATTCTGGAAAAACTAAATTGCTTCTGGATTGGTGGAGAGTAGGATGATGAGTAAAGGCTGTGGTGTTAGACAGAGAAAGTCTATAGGTCACTTGAATGTTTTATAACTTGAGCTTCAGCATTCATGTGATTCTGATGCTTCCGTTTATTGCTTCCTTTTGTAAGGTAACTGTTGTAAGAACACTTTTACTATATACTCAACAAGAATTTAGCAAATAAACTTTAGAGATTAAACATGAAGCTTCTTCAATACATTATTATGACTGGGAAATTTAAATGTCACTAAACTAATATCATTAAAATGCTACATTGTAAAACGTTTTCACACAAACCAACCTGTATATGTAGGTGTATATATACAAAACTGATGCAGAGTTAGTCACTGATGTTGCAAACTCTAAACCAAAGCAAGATTCAAACTAGCTTTTAAGAACTATTTAAAATGAAATCTCAGTTTTTGTAATTGTATATATACCTTCATGTTTTTGCATCATCAGTCATATTGAGGAAGATATAGATAGCATACAACTGATTTACACTGATCAGATAGTGATTTCTACAAATCATGACATGAGAAACAGATATACAAGTGTGACAATCAGTGTGAGAACAAATTCAAATAGTAGACACAAAATGCTGGAGTAACTCAGCGGGACAGGCAGCATCTCTGGAGAGAAGGAATGGGTGAGTTTCGGGTCGAGACCCTTCTTCAGACTGATGTCAGGAGAGTGGGCGGGACAGATAGAATATAGTCTGAGACAATAAGACTGGTGGGAAAACTGCGAAGGGAGAGTGGATGGAGAGAGAAGGAAAGCAAAGGCTATTTGAAGTTAGAGAAGTCAATGTTCATACCGCTGGGGTGCAAGCTACCCAAGCGAAATATGTGGTGCTGTTCCTCCAATTGCGCTGGGCCTCATTCTGACAATGGAGGTCTGTGCTTAGTCTTGCCGATATAGGAGTCAAAGGTTTCAAAGGTCTTTTATTGTCACATGTATCAATTAAGGTACAGTGATATTCGTATTACCGTACAGTCATACTAAAAAAAGAAGCAAAAAGACGCACAACTACATAAAAAGGGAAAGTACCTGGGGAGGAGGTGGTTTGGGTAGAAAGGGACGAGTTGACCAGGGAGTTACGGAGAGAACGGTCTCTGAAGAAAGCAGAAAATGGGTGGAGATGGGAAGATGTGACCAGTGGTGGGATCCCGTTGGAGATGGTGAAAGTGTTGGAGGATTATATGCTGTATGCGACAGCTGATGGGGTGGATGTAAGTGTTTTTATTGTCCAAGTGGTCCATTGCAGAGTGGAGAGCCAGTGAAATTGCATCCTCCATTGACCTGTTGTGGTGGTATGCGAACTATAGTGGGTTGAGGTTCTTGTCGAGGTAGGAGTTGATGTGCACCATAACCAACCAACCTCTCAAAGCACTTCATCACCACAGACGT
The DNA here is from genome assembly GCF_010909765.2 of Amblyraja radiata. NCBI lineage: Eukaryota > Metazoa > Chordata > Chondrichthyes > Rajiformes > Rajidae > Amblyraja > Amblyraja radiata. The sequence goes on from NC_045968.1 coordinate 17,679,504, forward strand.
TAGTGCCACTGGTCGATAGTCTTTGAGGCACGTCACCTTACTCTTCTTGGGTACTGGTATTATTGATGCCCTCTTAAATTCGGAGGGAACCTCAGAACTCAGAAGTGAGATGTTGAAAATGTCCGCAAAAACTCCCGCCAGTTAGTCTGCACAGGTATTGAGAACTCGACCTGGTATACCATCAGGTCCAGGCGCTTTCCGAGGGTTCACTCCCCTGAAGGATCTTTTGATGTCGGCCTCTGTGACCGTCAGGGCGAATGGGGGCTCGGGAAAGCACATCAGTGTTCTCCCTATCGAACCGTGTGTAGAACGCATTGAGCTCGTCAGGGTGTGATGCTTCGCTGTCGTTTGAGCCGCCTCCTTTCGCCTTGTAGGAGGTGATGGCATTCAAGCCTTACCACAGTAGCCGAACATCCGTCTCATCCTCCAGCTTAGAGCAGAAGTCCCTTTTGGCCTTTTTGATGGCCTTACCAAGGTCGTATCTGGACTTCTTATAGACTGCATCGCAAGACCTGAATGCCCGGAATTGGTCTTCAGAAGAATGCAGATCTCATGGTTCATCCAAGGCTTCTGGTTAGGAAACACTTGGAAGGTTTTTGTTGGAACGCAGGACTGGAAAGAGGTCTAAAGAGGGTAGAGGACCATCCAGGAGAATCCAAGAGGAGGGGGTCCGGTGGAGATAGGAGAAGGGGTCATCACTGGGTGGTGAGGACTCCTTCCCATAGCAAAAGGCCCAGAGGCGGAGGCAACAGAAGAAGAGCTCTACATCATGGCGGACCCGGAACTGGTTGAGGTGAGGGCGGAGGGGAACAAAGGTAAGGCCCTCTGCTGAGGACAGACAGTTCCGTATCAGAAAGGGGGAGGTCAGGGGGCATGGTGAACACACGGCAAGGGTGGGGGTTGGGTTCAGGGGAGGGCAGGTGAATGGGTGGAGGCCAAGGCGGTTGGACTACAAATATTATGCTGCTACACCTAGTGCCGCAGATGTGCAGGTCCAGGAAGATCACACCAGGTGGACCACCCCTCTTTTGGGGCCACACCTGTCTTCTCTCAGTTTCCTCCACCTTCTGTCATTCATTCAGTGCAGTGCTGAGGCATGAACAAGCTTGGTGTCTCTCACTGTGGAGTACCTGTGTGGTGTTAACCAAAGCTGGGCATTTGCTTTATTATCAGTTGGAGGCACAGTTAAAAGTGTGGCATGCAAGGGGTCTTAAACTTCCTTCTTTCCCACTTCCAATGGGTGGGTGTCCAAAATTCATCCCCAAAACTTTAGGATGCAGACGCTTTCTTTGTTTAAAAAGTATTCAAAATATAGTTTTATGGAATGTATCCAAAGAGACAAACGATATACTAAACAAAAATTAGAGACAAATGATGCTAATTTCTTCTAGTAGAGTGAAGTAATTTTAACAGAGTAAGCAGAATTGTTTCTAAGCTGCGGCACACGTTGCAAGCAGGTCTGTCTTGTGGCAGTGGATTTGTCAAGGACAGGATGAACCCATTGACAGTTAATTGGCATGAAAGTACCAGGTGGTTCTTATCAAGGAGATAACCTGCTCAAACAATATCCATTCCAGAATAAAATGGAGATAAAGTTTCTCGTTATTAATGTTTCGCATTATTAATCTTTCTCACTATTTCTCACCGGGTCCCGGAACATTTAATCACTGCTACAGAAACCACCTGAATAAATAAAAAATAAAGTGGAAATGCTAAAAATACGCAGCACTATGCAGACAGAAGCAGGTGAATGTTTAAGACTGATGAGGTTATTAGTCGGTTTGGAGGGATGTGAACGCGGGCAAATGGGACTAGCTTATGTTGGTGAGCATGCATGAGTTGGGCCGAAGGGAGATTCCGTACAGTACAACTCTGCCACTCTAATAGGTTTACCTTCGCATACGCCGCCTGATTATTTCCAACATTTTCTCTTTAATTTCAGATTTCCAACATTTGTAATTCTGTGCTCTCGGAACATTTGTTTACACTAGCTTGGTCTCGCTTTAGCAAGACTTGTTTTCTTGGTGACTCACCAACAACCATAACACGAGCCTCCACATCCTCCTTCATCTGAAGAAGGGTTTCGGCCCGAAACGTCGCCTATTTCCTTCGCTCCATAGATGCTGCTGCACCCGCTGAGTTTCCCCAGCAATTTTGTGTACCTTCGATATTCCAGCATCTGCAGTTCCCTTTTGTCCACTTGTTTCTGCTTTTGATGTTCCCAACTCCAACATGCATTGGATGATGTCCCACCCACCCTGTTGCTTCAGTGGTACAACACCAACCTCAAATACAGGCTGACAAATACATGGCTCACAACAAGCATCACTGACATCAATCAGTACCATTGCACCATGTGTGCCTGAACCCTGCAATGAGGAAGAGGACAACACTGTGTTGCCCTTAGTCATTCCAAGCTGCAGCCTCTGATCTCACACAGCTCATGCAAAAAGCTCATGACATCAGTCCCCAAATACTCTCCATAGGAAAGAACTGCAGATGCTGGTTTAAATCTAACCTCGTCTGAAGAACGTCACCCATTCCTTCTCTCCAGAGATGCTGCCTGTCCCGTTGAGTTACTCCAGCATTTTGTGTCTACCCAAATCCCCTCCACTCCTGCCCCAGTCCCCACACACCATTCAGCTCACTGGCATCCCTGTGCCCACATCACTTGCTGCTCACACGAGCCCCCATTCCCGCACCCCCCTCCACTGACTGGCGCTCCCTTTAAACTGACAGGGTCCCGTTTTCCACAATGCCTCCAAATTTGCTCGGTTCACCAGAACATTTATTGTAACACTGTACCATCTAAAAGATGCAAATTCAGAGTCATACAGCATGGAAATAGGCCCTTCAGCCCAACTTGCCTAAGCTGACCAACATGCCCCATCTGCGCTAGTCCCACCTGCCTCCGTTTGGCCCATATCCCTCTAAACCTGTCTTATCCATGTACCTGTCCAAATGTTTCTTAAATGTTGTGATAGTCCCTGCCTCAACTACCTCCTCCGGCAGATTCCATACACCCACCACCCTTTGTGTGAAAAAGATACCCCTCAGATTCCTATTAAATCTTTCCCCTCTCACCTTAAACCTATGTCTTCTGGTTCTCGATTCCCCTACTTTGGGCAAAAGCCTTGTGCGTTTACCCAATATATTTCTCTCATGATTTTGTACACCTCTATAAGATCACCCCTCATCCTCCTGCGCTCCAAGGAATAAAGCCCTAATCTGCTCAACCTCTCAGACCCTTGAATCCTGACAATATCCTCGTAAATCATCTCTGCATCCTTCCCAGCAACAATATCTTTCCTATAACATGTTGCCAAAAGTGAACACGATATTCTAAATGTAACCTCACCAATAGACAATATACAATAGGTGCAGGAGTAGGCCATTCGGCCCTTCGAGCTAGACCAACGTCTTATATAACTGTAACATGACGTCCCACCTTCTATACTCAGTACTCTGACTGAAGAAGGTAAAAATCATTTGGGTATGAATAGGAATAAGATCCAGTGATCTGGAAAAAAAATGATTGTCCAGCAGCAAAGAACTGGGCAAGACAGATTATCGGAATTCTATTCAGAGCCCTGAAATGAATATCTTTATTTAGTGTAATCACTGCTCCAGTTTCAACTTCACTTTATTTCTAAAACATACCATGGACACCCAACTTGGTGCTGCTCCCCTGTACAAGTTATTCCAGTCTGATTTTGCCACGAAAACCACTGTGGTCTATGTCACATAATATTCCAATTGACTGAGATTTCTTTAATCATGGCCACCTTCCTAATGAGCTTGCAAGATCTGTGCACTGTTACAGATGATTGGGGTCATGCTGAATGATACTATATGAATATGAACTGCGGAACCATTTCTATAAAGTATATAAACTCAGCAAGTACTCTGTCACATGCATACCATGTTTACAGCAAGCATCTGATCATTTGACTTTGAGCCTGCATGGGATAAGCAACAGCCTAACAGTCCCAACATCTCTTCACTGAGTCTATGAATGAATTAACGATTCACCAAATACTCATAAAAACTGTATACGCAACTTTGAACAGAACTAAAAGGCCAAAATATTTCATTCTGAATATATTTGCAAATAAACAATTTGACTGTTGGCAGAAATGAAAGAAAAATATTTTCTGACTGTTTTTCTCAAGCATAACATGCAAAAGCTCTCTGCAGATTTCATTCACAAAAATATGAAATAAAACACCCTGGGTACATTTGTTTTCAGCACTATCAGGTATGGCAACACAAAACATTAAACAGCAAGTTTAGTAAGAACCAGATTTAGATGATGCCTGTAAAGGAATGAATCTCAGTCTTGTTCGACCTTGGAAGTCCAAATAATAACATGAACGTTTTTTGCTGTTCAAAGACTGATCACGCAAACATAACAGTACCAAAATTTCCTATTAAAGGTCAATGCTTGGTAATTATTTTAAGATTCACATCACATTTTGCTCACCTATATGAAGCTGTCTGCTACCCTTTGCAAAATTGAAAATGTTGCATGAATGGTAAAATGATCTATTGTTGTGTAATGAGACAACAAAGAAACAAATGAAGTGTAAGGAATGCATTCAGAATACTGGATAAATACACAGTTCCATGACAACCCTGACCACAATTGCTTGTGCTCAAATACGGGGGGAGAAACTGATCAGTCAGGCATATGTCGGACTAAGAACATAAAGCCTGTGCTTTATGCAGTCAAATAAAACATTCCTGAAGTTATTCCTCACCCTTTTGATAATCCAAGCAATTTGTATAAGGCCATTGCTTCAGCCATGAAAATAATTCTGAAATGTTTAATCTGATTATTGAGATAATTACTGGAGATTGCGATTCAGATATGAATGCCCAGCTCCTCCAATTCATGCCAATTATTCCTGTCATTTTGATTGATCTGTACAATTTATCATATCATTTCCAAAGTCAATTCAGAGCAAGATTTTTCCCATGCAAGAAATTACTGCCTTGGCCAATGCAAATACACGTGCTTTATTCAACAAGGAAAACAGAGAGACTTCAAAGAAATTATTCAGCACATTTGTAAAAGTTAGACTTTTTATGCATGTGAAATTCTTTGGAACCCATGTCCCTTCCCTAAATGCGCTGCGCACATTGGGCAGTGCAAGTTTCCTCAGTGCACACTTGAACTCTGCAGAGCCCAGCTGTATTTCGAGATTTAGTTCATTTTGAGAGCAAACTCCCTGAGACCACCGCCCTGGATCTGATGCTCATTTAGTTCATCTTGAGAGCAAACACCATGAGCGACCACCGCCCTGGATCTGATGCTCATTCCAGGCAGGGAGGAGGGATCCGTGCACTGTGGCAGACTTAGCTCACTCAGAAACATCAAGACACCCGTGCTTTCAGTGGTGGAAACTGCTCTTGTCAGCAGCAAACTCCCATGGACCCGCAGCTCAGCAGAACTCCCCTCCAAAGAATTATGAAAACTCCACTCAACGCTGCCAAGAATCTCATCATAAAAATGGTCATTTCTGGCTCTTGCTCTGAAGAACTGTGAGGGATGGGGGTGTTCAAAGCAAACACCCAACAATCTTTTAAAATATGATAATGACTTTGAGTTGTTTCTCACATTCAACCAGATATTTGGAACACTCAAAACTTCTCACAGGTCCGAAGCTATCTGCAATGATGCGGACATCTCGGTTTATATGCAATTTGCCAAGACAATGAGAAAAGTTTTAAAATATTGGGGTAATGCTACAGGGCTGAAGTTTTCAGACAGGGAAACTTCAATGACTCTTTGTATGTGCTACAGGACATGTTGCGCAGATGGTATACACGCCATGTAATAACATGGCGTAAGGTCAGAAGTCAGTGGGCATTCAATGGTCACTTCAGTCAAACAGCTGGTATAAGCAGTGAAGATTGTGCTGAAATGTATTTGTTTCATGGAGCAGACAATGACTATAGCCCTTGTTCAGTATTAGTTCCTGGAACTGGATGTAAATTACGTAATAAAGTTCATAGGTTCTAGGAGCAGAAACAGGCCATTTGGCTCATCAAGTCTACTCTGCCGTTCAATCCTCACATCTCTCGTCAGCCCCCTGAAGACGTGCAGAGCTCAGGTGAGAACAGGTAACAGAGAGACACGGATGGACCATCAGCCTTGGAGTACCTCAGGTTTCCCAGGTTAGTTATCACCTGCAAAGATCAAACTAAAAGTTTCCATTTCAGACATATCTTATGGGTGTTTATTTTTATGTTCATAAGTGATAGGAGCAGAATTAGGCCATTCGGCCCATCAAGTCTACTCCACCATTCAATCACGGCGCATCTATCTTTCCCTCTCAACCCCATTCTCCTGCCTTCTCCCCATAACCCCTGACACCCGTACTAATCAAGAGAGTCAAGAGTGTTTTATTGTCATGTGTCCCAGATAGAACAATGACATTCTTACTTGCAGCAGCACAACACAATATGTAAACATAGTACACTGTGTACAATATTATAACGAGAGAGAAAAAGTTCAGTGTGTGTATATATACATAAATACATATATATTGATCATATTTATATATGTATATACACACACACACACACACACATACGTACACACAACAAAAAACGATAATAGTGCAATAATAACAATAATAGTTCTCTGTAGTTCAGAGCTTATTTGAGGTTAATCAGGAATCTATCTATCTCTGCCATAAAAATATCCATTGCCTTCTGTGGCAATGAATTCCAGATTCACCACCCTCTAACTAAAGAAATTCCTCCTCATCTCCTTCCCAAAGGAACATACTTTTATTTGTAGGCTATGACCTCTGGTCCTAGACTCGACCACAGAAACATCCTCTCCACATCCACTCTATCCAAGCTTTGTGAATAATGTAAAAGAAAATAGATGCTTATTTCTGCATGGTGAATAATCAAATGCTTTGTCTAAAATACAATGGAGCTAACCTGATGTTCAATACCAATGTTCAACTTTAACAGTGAAGCAGAGGAACTCCTTATATGATCAATGACATTATATAGTATTTGTTACAAAGACCATCAATACCTCGGGCGGCAATACACAGACTGCGACTTGAGGTTTAAATCATTGCTTAATCTCTTCTGAGGCAGCTATGGGAACTTCCATATTATGTACCAAATACTCTGATTGTGCCGTGCTGATGGGAAGAAGAAAAACAAATGAAATTTAAATTGGAATAGCGGCATGGGGTACTCTTTGCATTTCAGTGCCGTGTGAGTGCCAATAAAGGCGGGTGTTGTGACAATCTGTATTCCTTCGGCTTTAATGTCAGGAATTTGGGTTTTCACATCGGGTACCTAAAACATTTCCATTCAGAGATGCCTATTTTAGGTGTTTCATGGCAACAATGGAGGACTAATAGCGACATAAATTGAGGACGTTCTATTTCTCACAGTCAACAAAAATCTACAGAACTGAGAGATTCAATATATTGCAAAGATGAACCGATGGCCACACATTAAACAACGAGGAATATTCAATAAAGGCTTGGACAATTCTCACAATTCTCAGGACAGCTTCTGTCAAACTGAAGCATTTTATTTTCATTTTTCAAAAACCCGTCACTTTTAAAGAAAACGATCAGTTCAGATGAAATTTCACTGTCACTTGAAGTTGCTCTTTGCTTTTTTAAAGACATATTATATGGCTTAGTATCATTAATAAATGGCTTACATCAGTAAATGGGACCGGGGTGGGGTACGAGACACACAGCTGGTGTATAAATCTGCTGAATCTATTGCACTAATGGGAAGATAATGGAGTCAATCAACCACCCAAGTTGCATTATATGGCTTAGTATCATTAATAAATGGCTTACATTGGTCTGCTTCATTCCAATTCATACTTCAAATACAATTCAAAAAATAAATTTCTAGTCGCATGTGTGGATTCAAACTTACACCTCTTCTCACATGCAATCAGTATAAAATCACGAGGTTTACTATGAAAGCAGATCCTATCAGCTGAACACCGTGGAGTACACTCAGGCGGGCTCCCAGATATGAATGAAATTGGTAACAATAATGAAGGACACCGAATGAAAGCTTGTATCATCACTGTCAGTCAGCCACTGGTGTATGTTTCCTTTCACTTGCTGCTGATTTTGTGAAACTAGATAAGTTAACTGGCAAACATTGTACGTTTCAGTAAAGTTGATATTAGCATGACCATTGGTTTTATTTTATTTGGGATTGAGATTATGCCTGAAGGCTTGCTTGACAATTTTTAAAACCACATCAGCAAACTGACAGTGAGAATGAGAGGGAATAACACACACCAGGGAACACATGCTCAGCTATTGAGCACACTTCTGCAATTTTGAAAATGAGCTGAGTGCATTGATCACAGTAGGAGCAACATTACGACAGCAGCCTGAACAAAATCTGCCAATTTAACTCCCTGTTGGGCACAGTACAATTATGTGACTAAATAAGAGATCATTAAAGATTTTATTCTGACATTTCTGAAGGCATCCAGAAGCACAAGCAAATTTCACAGAAGTTTCAATCACATAATGGGAGGAGAGCAGGTGTAGAACACTGATGTTTGTAAACTAGGATATTATCGGTCTGAGCTCCAAGCAGAACATCTTATGCCTGTGGTCTTACACAATGTTTCAGTCAGCATTTTGCACACAGCCAGATGGTCACATCCATACTTCTCAACTCCAGTTAGCAGGGTAGACATGGAAAGCTGGTTGGATTAAAAATCCAGAAATATATATTTAAAATCTCAAACACAATTCTCCACTTAATTTAAGGAAATTATTTTAATTTGAAAAAAGTTGAATCCTTCAAGTTTTCTTTATTTGTGGGGTATTTGTGCCCATGGGTGTGCATGGATCAGCTTCTGTTAAATGTGAAGCGGGTTCCTCTCTGTCATCATTCAGCTGCATTGGATCCACTCACCTCTTTTTCGTCTGAAATATCCAGAGCCACGACCCACATCAAGTGGTCAGCCCAGGCACCATCCTTACCTCCCTCCGATTTTGTCTACAAGTTGATACTCTGCAGTATGATCCAGGTGGCGGACAATAAACAATCAAGTCTACATTGCTTCCAGGTGGTCAGGTTGCTTGTCTGACATACAACTACGGACAAAGATCACCTGTATTAGTCTTCAGAGCCTTCCGGAAATTCCCAAGATTCTCCTCTATTGGAAAAAAGAGGAGCTGCAGATGTTGGAATCTTAAGCAAAACCAGTGCTGGAAGAACTCAACGGGTCAGGCAGCATCTGTGGAGGGAATGGCAGACGATGCCCGATTGGTCAGAGATGACGCCTCCCGGAAGACCGCCGGGGAGAAGTCGGAGCCAGGAGGAGCCTCGCGGGTCTGGAGGAGCCTCGTGGGCCAGAGCCGGAGCCTTGCGGGTTGGAAACGGAGCCTTGCGGGTTGGAATCGGAGCCTCGCGGGTCGACGAAGCCTGGGGCCCGGTTCGGCGCCACGGAAGTGTCAGGAGAGGACCCAGCAGCGATTGTGGAGAGGTCGGTGCAGCTGTGGATGATGGCGCCGGCCAACAGACAAGGACGGATACGTGGAAGTGAGGACGCCGCTGCCGGGGGAAGGAACAAAGGAGGAGCCGGTGTGGAGGGACCACCATGAGAACAATGAACAATGGAGCTCAATGTGGGGGGTGGGCGCTGTGAGGGGAGAACAAAGGGGGACCTGGCGCGGATACTTTGTGACTTTATGTGGCGACTATTGCATACCCTGAGTATGCAAGCAAAGAATTTCACTTGTCACATGTGATAATAAAGCATTCATTCATTCATGTTTCAGAACAGGACCTTTCTTCAGTCTATTCCACTCCCTGCTAACTGTACGGCCGGACACATGACTCTAAGACAGGTTTGATGACACTTTCTTTCTTGCATCTTTGACTATTCCACTGTACCACCAGCCAGACTCCCAGCTCCATCGATGTACAATGATCCCAGACACTCCTCCCCAGGTCAAGTCAATTATATCAAGATTGGTTCTCCCATTATCCCTGTGCTAATCGATGTATATTAGTCTCTCAGTATGTCCTTCAATCTTTTTTGCAATTCTCATTTTTATTTATAAATACTTCAAACCACATACATTTCTCACCTTTGCATCTCTCCTCAACTCACTAAGATGACTGAACTGCTCTATCTTAATGACTCCACTAGACTGCCACATTGCTCAGATCCTTCCAACAGCATCCTCTTCACTAACTTTCCTATTACAGGTGCACAACCTTTTATCCGAAAGCCTTGGGACCAGACACTTTTCGTAATTCAGAATTTGTCTGTCTTCGGAATGGAAATTTTTTAGCGTAGATTTTAATGGCTGGCTCAGTGGTAGAGTGCTCGGCTCATGTCCGCAAGGTCGCGAGTTTGCGCCTTGATCCCGGCAGTTACTTGGTCGCGAGTTTGAGTCTTCAATGTCGTTTCTTCTTGCAGAATAAATGTCTGTATGAAATGCAGTGTGTTGAATGAATTCCTGAATTTGTAAATGTGCCCGCAGCATTGAATCACCTCTCGCACTCATGTCACCCTAGTGGGGCTACATGCCCTTAGGCGGCCTAGCTCGGGGATTCTTGAATCCCCGAGCTAGGTCGCGAGTTTGCGCCTCGATCCTGGCAGTTACTCGGTCGCGAGTTTGTGTCTTCAATGTAGTTTTTTCTTGCAGAATAAATGTTTGTATGAAATGCAGTGTAGGAGAGGTGTACTGACTGTGTGGGCAGAACTTTGGAAGTGATTGCCCACCAGTCTAAAAAGCCGCTGTGTCTCCCTGTCCCTGGGATAGCAGGGGGCGATCAAACAGCACAATACCCCCCTCCCCCTCCAACTCCAGTGGAATCCGCTCCCCGATGGGCCGCTACGGCGACAAGTGGCAGTTTGCCCACAGCCCGAGCTGCGCCCCCTCATCCGCCACCCCAAGAACAAGACGTACCTTGCACACCATCAGCTTCTGCCCCTACGTGTTCCTCTGGAGTTGGAGCGGGGCTGGGCTGGAGTTGCTGCTGGCTGTGGGTCTCTGGGATCTCCGTGCTTGCAGTGGGCCTGGGGGTCGGTGTCCCGTTGGTCCTGACGTCTCCGGCCACCCCCCTGGACTGGAGCTGAGACTGGGAACTGTACTTCCCTTGCCTCCTCCCTCTGCAACTGCAAACAACCCCACTCTCCTGCAAGGGTGGTACAGTTCCTGGAGGATGGCAGGTGGCCGGAGACGTCAGGACCAACAGGAACCCGCTCCCCGATGGGCCCCTACGACGCCCCGAGCTGCGCCCCGTCATCCGCAACCCAGGTTCCTCTGTAGTTGGAACCAAAGATCTTTGGTTGGAACGGGGCTGGGCTGGGCTGCTGTTGGCTGTGGGTCTCTGGGATCTCCGTGCTTGCAGTGGGCCTGGGGGTCGGTGTCCCGATGAGGGGGCGCAGCTCGGGGAACGGCTTTTGGTGGTCCTGACGTCTCCGGCCAGTTTGCAGTTTTCCTCTGTAGTTGGAGCGGGGCTGGGCTGGGCTGCTGTTGGATGTGGGTCTCTGGGATCTCCGTGCTTGCGGTGGGCCTGGTGGTCGATGTCCAATTGGTCCTGACGTCTCCGGTGACTGGCACGGTTCTGCTGGAATCGCCGACGCGAAGACAGTGCAAAGCCCCCGCGCCGGTGCAATGGGCGGGGAGCTGGAGAGGGGAGGGAAGGGGTCACACACATGGCCGGGAAGCAGAGCGGTGGGTGTAGGTGGAGTGAAACTGAAGGGAGCGACAATCTGCTGCTGCCTGCGCGCTGAGTTAAAAAGTTCCCACGCAAGCCGTGGGAACTTTTTAACTCAGCGGGCAGGCAGCAGCATATTGTCAATTATTAACCTTCCCGCGCAATATACCCTCACCTTCTCTTTTATGAATGGGGATTTAGTTCCCCTTTCTTCGAGGACAGACCGGAGGTTCCGCTGTCACCTCTGCGGGCCGCCCTCGGTGAACGTTTTCAAGGACCTTTCTTCAAGGACCGAAAAAATGGCCGCTATTCGGAGGTTTTCGTTATTTGGATCTTCGGATAAAAGGTTGTGCACCTGTACTTAAGGGCCTGTCCCACGAGCATGCGACTCCATGCGACAAGCGCGACCTAAAGGGCCTGTCCCACGAGCATGCGATTCCATGCGGCAAGCGCGACCTTACGTGGTCGCTTGAGCCGTACGGCTCGCGGGGCAGGTTCCACTTCGATCGCCGGAGCTGTATGGAGTTGTGCGGAGCTGGTCCCGACATCGCGGAGGGCTCCGAAAAACTGACCGTGTTTAAAGATTCCGCGCGGCAACGGCTTGCCGGCCCGCAGCCGCCTCAACGGCGTACGTCACGCGCGGACTTCCCGCGGACTCTTCGCTCAAACTTCATGTCACTCACTCGACCTCCGCTCGTCACCCGTTTCTGGTTTGGTCGCGCTTGCCGCATGCAGTCGCATGCTTGTGGGACAGGCCCTTAACTGACCTATGGTTCCAAAGTGTTTCCTTTGCAATCCTTCTTAGATATATTTATTCTGATGATGAAAAACCACCAATGGGTGGCATAATGGCACTGAGGTAGAATTGCTGCCTCACAGCGCCAGGGGCTCGGGTTCGCTCCTGACTACGGGTGCAGTCGGAATTTGTACGTTCTCCATGTGACCGTTTGGGTTTTCTCCGGGTGCTCCGGTTTCCTCCCACGTCCCAAAGACGTACAGATTTGATGGATAATTGGTCTCTGCAAATTGCCCCTGGAGTACAGGATGCGAAAGGATAACATAGAACTTGATGGTCGGCCTGGACCCAGTGAGCCAAACGGCCTGTCTCCAAGCTGCATCTCAGAACAAAACAGATCTCTACATATCATTAACTTCTTCCTTTAAGATGCTGCACAAAGCCTACCTATTTGACCAAGCCTTTGGGCATCTCTCCTGGTATCTCCTTATGTGACTCAGTGCCAATGTTTGCCTGCTTTGCATGTAGTCATACAAGCTGTTGCTGAAACTATGACAACTCACAAATCATTGCCTTGCTTTTTTTCCTGTGCCATTAACCTGATCCCAACGCACAACTGACCCATCCCAGTGATATTTCTTCCCTTGCATTCTCTTCCTATTCCTATCTATGCTCTTCGAAGACGTATTACATTTTCCTACCCTGCCATCTCATGTCTGATTCAAGGAGTTCCTGCAGTCCTGCTGGAGATACTTCTGCATCCACAGAGATTGGCACAGGAGCTCAAACTCTTCATAGGACAGAACACCTTGATATAATTGAGAAGACAATTTAATACTATTTGGCTCATCATTCAATGTCAATCTCAAATGACATTGGAAAACCATCAAGACAAAGTATTACAACTTCAAAAATTCAAATTATATTCCATGCAAAGAGTCAGTGGCTGTAAATGAAGCAACTCTCCTGACAGTGACATCCCATTCTATCAGAGTGAAAATTAACTGAGCCCACCAAGTTCTGTTTTGTGGAAAGGATTTTCTATTTTGGAATAATGTTTGGATATGTAAAGCCAAAGTACAATGAGGTAACTCATTTAAGCACCAATTCATGAAATCAACGTGCCACATCTGATTAGGGAACACTGATGATCACCGGTGAAGTGTTTTCCTTGCAGAAACCTGTGTATTGGGAGCCAAAGATAACTAGTGACTAATGGGACATTTTTCGTGGTTCAGTATTTCTCAAAGGGGAGATGCAATTTTTCCACAGTACAATGCAGTCTATATTGTAGAACTTTAACCTGTGCTGCTGCCACAATGTGGCAAGACATTGTTGAGTACTATGATTCTGGCCGCATCACTGCTTCATACATCTTAGTGTTGATATTCCACAAACATGGCAGATGTAGCTGAGAAATTATATAAACCATGAATACTACAGATGCAAAGATCCAAGAACTGTAATCAGATGACATCACTTCCATCTACTGTTGTACAAAACTATTTAGTGGAATCTGAAGATGTGGGTCAATGAGTCACAACGTACCCATATACAAGCCCAATTCCACTGCAGACCAGGCAGGACAACGCACAGAGGCTCATTTTCTTTTCCCTTCTCATGACTGTAAATCTGAATCACAGTCACACATTTTGCTCATGTTGTTCCACATATTGGGAGACTTGCTGCCGAAATTCTTGAAAATTGTTGGTGAGCAGTTAAGCTGAATGCAGACTACACTGAGGGAGGGAGTTGGTCTAAGAGATATTATTTTCAAGCTATGATGTTAACAGCTACAATCATATTGGTCTTTTCTTTGTGAACTACCATTACCCAATCTTGATGTTGTCCCCACTTCATTGATTTATAATTCCAGCTACTGTTGATATCACTAGGTTCCTTGTGTTTGCATTCATGTCTCATTCCCATCTATTCCAAAGCTTCCTGATCATATTGTTTCAATCCAAGAGGCATACTTTACAGGCACAGGGAATGCCCTGGTTACAATTCTGTGATTGCGACCCTGTCCTGGTCCTCAATTTTCCTGCGATGTCCGACCCAGTTAATCCATTATTGTCCATCTCCCTAACACTGACTTTGACTGCTCCCATGGTCCCCCTCCCACCAGAGTATTTCAAATAAATGTTTCTCTTCATGCTTCCTTCTCCCCATCATTATTTCCATCCTTCCCTTTGAGCATACCAACAACAGGTTTTGTCATGTGATGTGGATACCTAGTTTGAAAAGTTGCACTATTTCCATCAACCTCTTGATAATGTCTATAATATCTCTTTCCTACTGGCACTGGCCCACAACCTCTGGGCAGCTGTGAGCCACCTACCCTGTGTGGAACACTTTACAGAGGGCTCACCAATATCACACATCTGTCAAAAGTATAAAATGCTTTTCAAAATTCCACAAAACAATTAAAGAATTAATTCAAAATCTACATTTGGGACTTTTTTAAACATCCGTACACTTTTAAAAAGGAAACACTGAATTAATAAAGTAAAACAAAGTACAGAGCTCACCACTGAAATGAATAGATTTGCAGAGTTCAGTGGACATCTGGGGAATTGCTCAGTTCACTGCCCACCACGGGATATCCAGCTGTACCCAGCGTCAGGCTGCAGCTGGCAACTCACCACAAAAATACTCCATAACCTTGGTGTTTGTCGCAGCCACTTACACGGAGTAAAGTAAGCCGTTTCAACTGGAATTGCCAACATTTTCTTGTAAGATCGTCTTTTACATTGAGGGTAAATATTTGTGGAATCAATATAAAAAAACTTATTTTCTGCCTCCACCATAAATTGTTTCCTTTGCAAACTACTTACTGAGACACCATTCCCAAGTTAAATTTTAAATGTTTCTTGCTATCTGTCACATTCTGCTTCCACAAACAACATCCATGTTTGCTGCACACGTTGCCAATGCACATCATTACCCCATTGTTTAGATAGTTCTCACTTTTGATATCTGCAATATTTATATACTGCATTACTAAAACTCTCAGTTTGTATATATGCGTGTGATGAATCAAAACTCCACCAAAACCTTTCATTGAGAGTTCCATTTAAAAAAAATCGTGATTTTCATTGTGTGTGGGGGTGGGATAGGGGGGAGGTGAGGAGTGGGGGAGCAGGGGAATAAATGGGGAGGAGGGGGGTAGGGAGAGGAGGGGGTAGTAAGAGGAGGGGGTAGTAAGAGGAGGGGGTAGGGAGGAGAGGGGGGTTATGGAGGGAGGGAGGGAGAGAGGGAGGGATGGATGGAGGGATGGAGAGAGAGTTAGAGGGAGAGATGGATGGAGGGAGGGAGAGAGGGATGGAGGGAGGGAGGGAGGGAGGAAGGGAGGGAGGGAGGGAGGGAGGGAGGGAGGGAGGGAGGGAAGGAGAGAGAGAGAGAGAGGGTGGGAGGGAGGGAGGGAGGAAGGCAGGGAGGGAGTGACTGAAGGTATCCGTGTATGCGGATTTTAAAATAACTTGAGTCTCCCCGTGCGTGCGGGATATGCAAATGACTGCATCGCTGAGGCTGGGGCGAAGGCACTGCTGCTCCGGGCCCGCGGGGAGGGAGAGGAGTGGGACCCGGGGCGAGGACAAGGCCACAGCCTCGGCCTCTCCCATCCGCTCCTCCGGCTCCAGGCTGCTCGGCCCTTTCCCCCCGACAGCCCTCGCCTAAAGTACAAATTGTGGAGTTCAGAGGCAAATAAATAAATGATGGGTCTTTGTCCCAAACATTATGGAGGGCACTGTAGCTCCAGAGGAAATTCCAGCACTATTTTTTTTGGTAAGATCATGGTGATAACGCATATCAACCAGCACATTAACGTTAACAATATTTGTTTAAAATACAATTCCAGACCTATCAAAAAGCAATTAGCATACCGTAAGTGGTCTTGATTAGATTAAGTGAATTGCTGTAACAATTTTTCAACAAAATATTACATTTTGTTTATTAAATTTGCACTTTGCTGCAACAACCTCTCGGGCATCATATGTTGCTTTTATTGTTGCAATTAAAATATATTTTAGATTGATGTACAAATTACAAATAAAGTGTACACACAAGGTTAATCTATTGCCATGACGATTTCCATTATGAAGCATGCGTTGATTATGTCCGTTTAACAAGAGGCTCAGGCAAGGCTAATACAAATTTGACACATGACAGTCTGCCTGGTCATATTGGGAATTTATACATGTGCAATGTAACACTGCAAACTGCTGGGATCAGAAAACATAGAAACATAGAAATTAGGTGCAGGAGTAGGCCATTCGGCCCTTCGAGCCTGCACCGCCATTCAATATGATCATGGCTTCTTAATAGTCTTGCATAGGATTATTTACTTCCTTTGGGAAGATTAATTAAATGGGCTCTTGCATTGAATATTTAAATCTACAACCTACTGACAACCACACATACAAAGGCAAGCTTGTGTATTGAAAGATGATGTTATGAGGAATAGGAGGTTGTAAGGCTGTTCAAGCTGCCCCCACCATTGATCAGCTTCCAGAGATGCTAAAGGAAGTCCAATACTCTGTAGAGGGAACCTGCACCCAGAGGAACCTACAGAGGTGGATACAATTACAGCTTTGAAAAGACATTTGGTCAGATATATGTTATAGGAAGGGTTAAGAAGTGGACAAGGTGGGCCGAAGGGCCAGTTTCTGTGCTGTACAGCTCTATGACTCTAAGATCTTGATCTTGGACTTCAGCATCAGTTTTCTGCACCATCCCTTGATTTCCAGAATACTCTGGTATCCAGCTCCGTGCTACGTGGTAGAGCATCATTCTAGCCCTCTTGGTCCCTCCTTCCTCCTGAACACTCATGAGTTGGCACAATGCTGTGCTCCTGTGCTATGGCACTGGCCTTTTTTCCCTCGTGCTGCGACTGGCACTATTTCTGCCTCTCCCTCCTGTGACTCTGGCACGATTCCTGCCTTTCCCCTGTGCACTGGGACTCTGCGACTTCGCCGCCCCCCCCCCCCCCCCCCCATATACTGGCACTGGGACTTCACTCCCCCACCCTGTATACTGGGACTGGGACTCCCCCTGTATACTGTGACTGTGACTCCCCCCCCCCGTATACTGGGACACTGCGACTCCCCCCCCCCCCCGCATACTGGGACTCCGGCACGATTCCTGCCTCCCCCCTGTGTGCCGGGCCTCTCTCCCTCTCTTTGTTTCACTGCACAGCTCTGGCAACAACGGTACTACGTTACTTGTATAATAACTTGTAACTATGGTGACAGGCTCAGTGGTCAGCGACCACTTTTGAGCTTGTTACCATGGAGATGTCTGTACGGGACACAGTGGTGTTCTTCACCTGGAAGGGAAGGTGGAGGGATGTGGATAGTGTTTGCTTTGGAGTGATGAG
This sequence comes from Amblyraja radiata, assembly GCF_010909765.2. Lineage (NCBI taxonomy): Eukaryota > Metazoa > Chordata > Chondrichthyes > Rajiformes > Rajidae > Amblyraja > Amblyraja radiata. The sequence goes on from NC_045968.1 coordinate 17,697,320, forward strand.
CAATACGTCAGGGCCATCCCCAACCACCTCAGTGTTCAATGGCTGAGGCATTCACCCTGGTCTCACAAAACTACACCTCATGGCCTCTACACCTCACAGAATGGGTGACACTCCGAGTGCGCACAAACCAAGATACAGGACTTGAACATATTCCCAGTCCAGAAGTGCTGTTCGCCTGTCTCTAATTGTAAGGGACCGACATTTGTCTTCACTAATCTTTTCCATTTTACTTATCTGAAGAAGCTTTTAGTCAGTTTTTATATTCGCTGCAAGCTTTCTTTCATGCTCTTTTTTCCCCTCTGAATTAACCCTTTTTTCCTCCGATGTTGAGTTCTAATTTTCTCCCAGTCCTCCGGTTTGCTGCTTCCTCTGGCCAATTTATATGCCTCTTCCTTGGATTTAACACTCCCCTTGATTTCCCTCGTCAGCCACGGTTAAGCCGTCTTCTCTGTTTTATTTTGTCGCCAGACAGGGATGAACAATTTTTGTAGTTTAAATCTTTGCCATTGCATCTCCACCTCAACCCTTTAAGTATAATTTGCCTGTCTATCCTAGCCAAGGTTCTTCTACATATTGGTAGAAATCAAGATTTGCGATTTGTAATAGAAAAAAATCACGTGTGGTTAATGTGCACATTGTCAGATTTCATTAAAGGGTATTTTTATACATTTTGGTTTCACCATGCAGTAATTACAGCTGTCTTTATACATAGTCCCCCCAATTCAGGGCATAATAGACTTTACATCTTGACGGAAGGTGGGCAACGCCGGCAGGGAGGCGGGCCGTGGCCGGTGACTGACAGCGGAGGCGGACAATCAGTGTGGCGATGGCGCCGGAAGGGGCGTCGCCATCCCAGCTGTGACTGACAGGGGAGGAGACCAATTTACGCATGAGTGGTTTTAAAGATTTTTATACCTTAATACCTTTTAAAATATACCACCGATTGGAACAAAACTTGGTGCATTTGTATCACAGGATGTAGTGAGTAAGGTGGCGAAAAAGCTTAGCACTATCGCATATCGTTTTTGCACAAATATAAAAACGACGCAAACCGGAAGATAACAAGATGAGAGTTTCAGAAATGTGCACATATCTATATAATTAAGTCTCTTCTTGACCACTTCCTGTCTGCGCTGTATATTGATTTTAGAAAAAATGCTACCCTGTATCGCTGTGATTTTTGGCCAGCTTACTCACAAACAAGTCCCACTCCGCTGAGCCAGCCCCGAGGATTTTTCCCATCGATAAAAAATAAAAAAGATATGAGTGTTTAAAAATCCTCGAGATCAGCTAATTGGTCCTCTCGCCTGTCAATCACCGCAATTAGGGTAACGCCCCTTCCGGAGGGGGGCAGGACTATAAAACCCCGGATGCCTGGACGTGAGTCAGTCACTCTGCAAGATCGCGAGGGAGAGGCAACGACTGTCATTCTAAGCTGTGAATCAATTGAACTGTGAGTCTGCAATGTAGTTGCAATAAATGATTTGTTAGCCCTTAATGACAATGCCATGAGTTGATTGGCCTGCTACCCTGTCTGTGCTTGAAAGTGCAATGCTTAATTGGAAATGAAATGACAATGCCATGAGTTGTTTGGCCTACTGCCCTGCCTGTGCTTGAAACTGCAATGCTTTATTAGGTCCGACTGTATTTGGAAGGAATAAATGCTTTATTAGGTCCGACTGAGTTTGGAAGGAATAAATGCTTTATTAGGTCCGACTGTGTTTGGAAGGAATAAATGGTTTATTAGGTCCGACTGTGTTTGGAAGGAATAAATGCTTTATTATGTCCGACTGTGTTTAGTCCAAAAGTCCCGCTCATTTCGTGACTTAGTGGACAGGTCGCGCTGATTGCGTAATTTCCGGTGAGCGCAGAGGTCGCGCTGATTGCGTAATTTCCGGTAAGTGCAGAGGTCACGCTGATTGCGGAAGTTCCGCTGGCTGCGGAAGCCCCACAGCCGTGTGAGTAGATTCAAGAAAGTTTACTGTCATATATATGCTGTGTGAGTCAGTGTGTGTGAGTGTGAGTGTGTCTGAGTGTGTGTGTGTGTGAGTGTATGTGTGCATGTGTGAGTGTATGTGAGTCTATGTGTGTGTGTGTACGTGAGTGTATGTGTGTGTGTGTGTGTGTGTGTGTGTGTGTATGTCTGTGTGATTGTATGTGTGATTGTATGTGTGAGTGTGTGAGTGAATGGGTGACTGAGGTAGTGTGTATGTGAGTGTATGTGTGTGTGAGTGTGAGTGTGAGTGTGAGTGTGAGTGTGAGTGTGAGTGTGAGTGTGAGTGTGTGTGTGTGTGTGTGTGTGTGTGTGTGTGTGTGTGTGTGTGTGTGTGTGTGTGTGTGTGAGAGGTGGAGGGTGTGTGTATCACCTGAGTGCTATAATTGCAGATAAAATATCTTTAGCCCTTTCCACAAATCTTTAGCAATCATTTGTCATTACTTGGTGCACCCACTGATTCGCTTCCAGTGCCTGGCTACAAGGCACTCAGGTCCATTCCAACCACACTATTCCTCCATTTACAACCTCATCTTCCCACCTACATGTTCCCACCATTTCAGCTAACTGGTCTCCATGCTCCTGACACCTCTCTCCATGCTCCTCACAATGAACAATCCCACCTAATTTGTCAAATCAGCAAACTTGAAATCTGATGTAGATTGTGAATTGCTAAAACCTAGATCCAAGTCACAGCCAATCAATCTTAAACAAACAGCGTTCCAATTTAGATCCTTATGTCCATTTTTATTGGGTTAATTTTGCCTTTATAAATAATGCTGTACAATGTAATAAACTTAAGCTGAAAACATGCTTCAACTGAACTAAGTTATTGAAGTAAAAACTGAGTAAGTAATTATGCTCTTTGAAAGTACTCCACAAGAGCATTGCTGATCTTCGAGCTCAGTGTCAGCACTGTCCCTGTAATCCAGGATTCCCTGATGCCTCAAAGTTTATACCTTGTCAATTAACACAACACTTGTAGTTCTGGTCACCGGATTACAGGAAGAATGCAGAGGATATGGAGAGGGCGCATAAGTTCACCAGAATGCTGCCGGAAGTAGGTAGTATTAACTATAAGGAGAGGTTGGACAAACTCGGATTGTTTTCCCTGGTGTCTTGGAACTTGAGAGGAGACATGGTAAAAGTATGTGAAATTATGAGGGGCATAGATGGGGTAGACAGTCAGAACCTTTTCCCCCAGGTTGGTAATGCCAAAGACGAGAGGGCCTAGCTGTAAAGTAAGAGGGGCAAAGTTTAAAGGAGATGCAGGGCAAGTTTTTTTTACACAGAGGGGGTTGAGATCTTAAAAAAATGCCACTGATTGGTTTATATTGGAAATTGTCATTAAATTTGGTCTTTTCTCCTCATCATCCTCCCCCAACTACTCCCACTCCCACCCCCACCTAGTCAACTCCTCTTTAAGATCACCAAGACACATCACCCCAATGTGAACTCCATTTACTCGGCCTGAGTTTTACAGCCAGTAAGTAACCATGCTTTAGATCAGACATTTCCTGCACACACATTTTTCCCTGTAATTTGAGAGTTTAATTGTCTTTCCTGCATGCTAAAACCAATTTCCATACTTTCCTTGGGTGGTTTTCCATATGTGCATATTGGAAACTATTTTGATCCAAAGTTATAAATAACATAATTAAATAATATCCACACTCTTAAAGGCTATTGCACTGTAAGGTGCATTATTCTCCAAATTGACCTTAGATGTCCGCCCTCATTTATATGCACGTACATTGCACTGTTAACATCAGTTAGTTAAAGAGTACAGAAATGAGCAACTTCAAAAACTCTCTGTCAATTAAGTTTGTTGTTGCCAGTCTGTATCTCTATTCTGTCAGATCACAAAATCAAATAGGAATTGCTGACATACCAACTTATTGCACTAAATTTGGATAGAACTCCATTAGTTAAGATTGTGGACAGGACGGAGGAGCCCCACACAATATCTGAAATGTCAGCATTAAAAGTATTCCCCAGATTACGATGATTGGCATTTGAAACAATGCCCCAGGCCATGCACGGATGGGTCACATTAACTCCGCTTCTCTTTCCACACACACTGCCTGAATCCTCAATTGTGCCAAGATTTTCTGTTTGGATGCTATCCCTGGATCAGAGGCAAGACCTGCAAGAGTGTGCACCCTCAATCTCGGAAAGGCAGATTCCAAGGCAGCGGATTCAGGTTATTTAAAAGATAGACACAAAGTGCTGGGGTAGCACGGATCAGGCAGCATCCAGGTTATTTAGTTCATTTTGTTTATGTACACAAAGCCAAGTAAACTTGAATTTAAGATGGTTAATATTAAACACAAATGTAATCAATTTGTCAATCTCCATCAATGATTCAAATTGAAAGTAAATGACTCCATACTCGCAAAAGTTACATTTCACAAGCTAGAGGGATTATCCAGCAGTATTTAAAACATACCATGCCATTAAACACGCCTGTTCACATCACTGTAAATGGCTGAATGTTCTTCCAGTGGGCGTCCAGCCACTGTCCATGCATCTCGAAGCTGGGATTATCAGTGTGATGCAACTTGACAAACTGTACTTCAGGCTGTTCATTGCTGAGCACAACCTTTGACTATGTGTGCACTTGCTCCACAATTTACAGCATCTGCGATACGTGCAAAGTAATTACATGACTTGCAACAGCTCGTTTATGTTTATTGAAAAAACATTTGCTGACTCAAGTTATTCCTTCTTCCCCAGTGCTATCATACTTTCTCCTTCCTGGATGATGAAATGATCTTTCTCCTCCAGTCCTCCCCATCTATTCCAAATCTCCGACAAACCACAAAACTGTCTCATTTATACAGTGCTGTTGTGGGGAACATTTTATGGCTTTTCCCCACTTTCTTTAACCTCTTAAGTCAGTAACATATTTGTCACCCCATTATTATTTTCTGATGTCCAAGGGTGCAATTATGGTTGCAAACGTTCTCACTCCCAAATAAGGGACAAAAGGCCAAAATATATTTGTTGACCGACTCGGCCGTGGCTGGGTGAATGATGAGTTGGCTCAGGTGCTGGACTGCGCACAAAGCCCAGCCAGCGGGCCAGCTGAGCAGTTTTGGACCGGGCCGCGCGACGTCGCACACAAAGTCCGGCGCCCCGTCCAACTCATGAACCAATGATCGGCCATGAGAAGGAGGGGTGGTGGTGTCAGCGGTAAGCGAAAGTATGAAGGTCTGACAGCTGGCCGGGCTGCCGACCGACGGGGCCACGGGCGAGATGCTACTGCTGCTGCACTCCATGGGCTGCACTACGTTGGGACGGGTGAGGCGGGGCCGGATGTGACGCTCTGACCCGACAGTCCCCTCGACCCAAGTAGTAGCAGTCAAATACGGGACAAGGGCGGTCCCGTATGGGACAAACCAATTTAGCCCAATATGCAGGATGTCCCGGTTAATACGGGACAGTTGGCAACCCTAGGTGGGCTGATGTTGGTGTCAGAGTCATTGAATACCTTCTCCAAGGAAGTGGATGAAGTTACAGCAAATGTCTTGCAATGCAAGGTATCCCTTTCCCTGTATACTGGCACATTAATTTACTCCTGAAAATATTTGTCTACTTTAATTTGCAATTGCAGACCTGGCGTATGTTTACTTTTGTGTTTGTTGCTTACACAGGAGTTAAATGAACAGGTACACAAAATTGCTGGAGGAACTCAGCGGGTGCAGCAGCATCTATGGAGCGAAGGAAATAGGCGACGTTTCGGGCCGAACCCTTTTGAACAGTTAAATGAACAGGCCTGGCTTGTGTGGTCAACTACTTTGAAGTGGATTTCTGCAAACCTCCCTGACATCAGCACAGTGCTTCCACAGACCTTTGACACACATGGCCCTCAGAGCTGGATTCACAGTGGCATTCACGACAGAAACTGCAGCATATTGAAGAAGTCTTATATAACTAGCAGAGTGTGCAATGAATTCCACTTCCAAAATTTAGCTCCCCTTAGCTATGGAAGTATAGTACAACACATGTGAATATAATGCAAGAAACCAAATTCAGATCCCCACAGAATGGAATCTAAACTGGGAAATAAAAAGCAGGAAGTATAAATTAAATATAAATAATGCACAGGAAAAAAATAACTTAAAATGCCTTTCTTTCCAAAATTCTGAGAAATAAATTGTGAAAATATGAGATTCCACGTATAAAATTAAATTTTCAGGACTAGCACTTCACACACAATTCACTTGCTCCCAGGATACCAGCCCTAACATCTGGTGTATTTAGTGGAGAACTAGTGGGCAACAATCTCAAATTCATGTCACTGCGTTCAACGCCAGATCTACAGGGTGAGGACCAAATGCATCTTCTGGGGAAGACGTTTTTCTGACAATAACTTTCATAGCTTTTTTAACAACATATCAGATCCGAGAATATGTTTTATGAATTTACTCTGCAGTAAAAGTGAGTGCTGTTAGTTCCACGGCTGGCAATATCCAGTCCAATGTGCCCATCACTTACTTCTCAAGGCAGACGTCTAATTGTTGTTGGAGGAATGGTTCCATTATGTGAGTTTCCTCTGAACTTCATGGCCTGTTTAGATGTTGATTCACCTTGCTTTGAATTTATGTTTTGTTGTGCGCATAAGATACTGTGAATTATCAAGTACTACACTTACAACTAGAATAATAATTTGCAGGAATACAATATTTAACCAAATGACTCTCCAATATGAATAAAATTACACTCTGGTTCATCTTCCTATCCATTTTGAAAGTATTTTGGTGCACAGCATTGGCAAACTCTAAATTTGCACAGGAACATTTTCATGTCAAACGTAGCCAATGGGTGGAAACGTCAATCGTGGCTTTGTGCAAAGTAGTTATTCTTAATTTGCTACACTTTGGGTTCATTTAAAAATAGTTCCAGAATCCTGTGCAACATACATGTTTTCTCCCCAAATTATTTGAGCAAACACAAAGTGCTGGAGAAACTCAGCAGGTCAGGCAGAATCTGTGAAGGGAATGTTCCAATTACATTTCAAACTGGAGTTTAGAAGGATGAGGGGGAAAATCAATAAAACTTACTGAATAGTGAAAGGCCTAGATAGAATGGATGTGAAGAGGATGTTTCCATCAGTGGGAGCGTCTAGGACGAGAGGGCACAGCTTCAGAATTAAAGGACGTACCTTTAGAAAGGAAATGAGGAGGAATTTCTTTAGCCAGATGGTGGTGAATCTGTGGAATTCATTGTCATGGCCACTGTGGAGTCCAAGTCAATGGATATTTTTAAAGCAGAGACTGACAGATTCTTAATTTGTACGGGTGCTAAAGGTTATGAGGAGAAGGCATGAGAATGGGGTTGAGAGGGAAATATAGATCAGCCATGATTAAATGGCGTAGACTCGATGGGCTGAATGGCCTAATTCTGCTCCACTGGCTTATGAACATAGCAGAAGGCGGACAATTGACAAAAAGGACTAATTGCAGAAACTGCCACTTCTTTACAATATGACGTATTTGTCTAAGCACATCCTACCTGTTGCTGTCCTTATACTGATAGACATAGCATCCTTGAGGCATTCCTGTCTCTTTATCCAACGTGAAGGCAATCTTCAACTGTAAAAGACACATTTGTTAGCATTGCATTAATGTTTCAAACAGTTCAGTCAAGTCAATGAGATAATGACAATGAGGCAGCAGCAGACAATGCACCAGGTCCATTCTACAAATAATGCTCATGCTGCATGTTCCCAACAATATTGATTCCACATAAGAGTGAACAGCTTAACAAAATAAATATCAAAAGGGGAAAAAGTACAGTACTACTTTCAACAATATCTATAAATCAAGTTAAATATTAAGGCAAGAGAATAGTTAGCCTTAAAATGGGATCCACAAGGTACTAAACTCCATGCAGTAGAAGAATGAGCAGCAGTGATCGTGTAATGAATTGCACCATATTGTTTCATTCGAAGAGGTTGATGCCTGACATATACTTCACTAACATTGTAACAGTTCTTCCTGAGAGTATCCGATGTCAGCCATCTATAGATTATCGATAGATCTATCTAATTTAACACTGTGCCATATTCCACTTATCCCGGAGGAGTCCTCGATTTTGATGGATATTCAGGACATACAGCATTTTAAGAAATCTCCAATACCAAGCTAAGCATATGCTCATGTTAAGGGGAAAAAACAGACAGAATACTTTTGGTGAGTCATTCTGAAAGAAAAACTAAATATTCATAATTACTTCCCTATACACCAAGGCTTTCTTTTCGAGTAATTGATTTGTTTGTTTATGGAATTTCTTGAACTCTCCAGTTACTAACCATTACCTCTGAGAAATCAATTTATGATCTACTTGAAGACTTGAGAGATACAGCATGTAAACAGGCCCTTCGGCCTACCCCATGCCGACCAGCGATCAACTTCGAACACTAGCAGTTTCCTACACCCCAGGGACAATTTACAAATCTGGAAGTCTTTGGCGTGCGGGAGGAAAGTGGAGCACCTGGAGAAAACCCATGCATTCACATGGAGTACGAACAAACTCCATACAGACAGCATCCGTAGTCAGGATCAAACCCGGGTCTTTGACATTGTAAAGGGCCTGTCCCACTGTACGAGGTAATTCAAGAGTTCTCCCGAGTTCTCCCCTATTTGAGCTCGTGTAATGTACGTAGCGGGTACGTAGAGGCTCGTATGAGTAACAATTTTTTTACTCGTGGACATTTTTCACAGTGTTGAAAAAAAGGCACGAGTTTACCGGATTTCCCGAGTACCTACTGTTACTCGTGGGAGCCGCTACGTGACATCCACGAGCTCCTACGTACGCGCTACGTACGTTACACGAGCTCGAATCAGGGGAGAACTCTTGAATTACCTCGTACAGTGGGACAGGCCCTTTAGGTAGCAACTCTACTGCTGTGCCTTGTGCCACCCCTAATTTATTACACATGTGTTCAAGATCTTTAGTGTGTTCTATTTATTATTCTAACAAACCCCAACAAATTCATCAAAATTGTTTACAAATGTTCATAACTTTTCAATGTTATGCATTTGTTCTTCAAGTACTGTTTCCACTGTGGTTTGTTTATAAATGATCACAATACACAATACACAATACAATTTATTTGTCACTTGAACCTCATAGAGGCTCAAATGAAATGTTGTTTCTGCAGTCATACACAAAAGAAAAAAAAGACCCAAGACACAACACAATTTACACAGACATCCATCACAGCGCATCTCCTCCTCGCTGTGATGGAAGGCAAAAAAACATATCTCTCCCCTGCACTCCCCATTCCCCTCCCGATGTCAGAGTCAAAGCCCCCGGCGGGCGATGGCAATTGTCCCGCGGCCATTAACGCCGCGCCGGGTGATGCAAGGCCCTGCTCCAGATCTTGTTGTTGGAGCCCCCAGCGGGCTCTAGCAAAGTCCCGCAGCCGTTGAAGCCGCGCCGGGCGGTGATGTAAGGCCCCGCTCCAGGCACTCCTCGACCCCGCGACTCGGGCGGGTGAAATCGACGTTGCGGAAGCTCCGAAAAGCGGTCTCCCAGCAGGGACCCGCGGGCTCCCGGTGACCTGCGGTAAGCCTCCGAACCCCGGGGTCGGGTGGCAGCAGCGCGCCACCACCGCTCCACCCGCTCCGAACTCGGCCAGCTCTACGATGGTGAGTAGGTCCGCAGCTCCGCGACTGGAGCCCAAGGTCGTTCCTGCTGGAGGCCGCTCCACGTTGCAGCCCCAATGACAATGGAGACCCGACAGGGAAAAGGTCGGGTTCTCCGTGCAGGGGAAAGATTTTAAAAGTTTCCCCCCCCCACCCCCCCCCCCCCCCACCACACACACACACACACATACCCCATCAAAATAAAATAAAAACTACATTAAAACGGGACAAAAAATAACAAAAAGACAGACGGACTGCAGAGGCCGCTGCGACGTGAGTCGCGCCGCCCACCAATCATAAGCACCTTCCTCTTTCTGCATGCACGTGTTAACTAGCAGGACAAAGCAGAAAACCAAACTATCTTGTAAACTTCATTAGAAGTTTGGGGTGGGAGATTGCAACCTTCACGTGGTCCGCCCTGTTTCGATGAATGCAATCAACCTGGTGTGCACAATCAAATAAGATCAAAATAGAACAAATTGTCCTACAACTTTAGGCTGTGCGCACCATACGCAAGAAGAAGATTAGAAGTTTGCGTGATCTTGAAATACCAACTATTACTTTGTGTTACTGTGAAAGTATTGACATTTGGAAAGATTGTTGCAACCAGAATTCTAATTAATCTTTGCATTTTAAGAATATCAGCATTTAACATAAGTGGAATTTATGCTACGCATTGTGGCTAACAGTTTACCTTCCTGAGCTCTCTTTACATATTCATGTTTTGAATGTTCAAACTCAAATATCACTTTACCCATTGAATGCTCAATAAATACATTTTAATTTGTCTTTTATTTCAGAAGATGTCAGATAAATACAAAGGGACATGTTTTATAGTAAGATAGTTATTTATCGTGTTTAATTGTACCGGGAACTTCCAATAATTTTACAATGAAAATCCTTGACTTGAATGTTAATTAAAGATCAACTATATGAGTCTGTTGGCACAAAGCTATAATCAATGGGCCATAAAAGAACAGCTCTGTGAACAAAGTGGGTTAAGATAGTATTCATTTGTAAATGGTTATCAGCGTCATCAGATTCTAATCCAGGACATCTCAATGTGAGAAGGGTTTGGGACATACAGCTTGATTACCTGGAAACCTGGCCCCCCAGATAGTTCTCATGGCCACGTTGCTCTATTCTGCACTGAACAAAAGCATTGCCGCTTGCAATCTCTATATAATGTAATGCTTCGTTAAACCACAAAACCTAAGTTATCAATCAGCAGAGATCAAAACAACTGCCAATATAATGTTAGAACACCAATGGCCATTGTGGCAAACTTTAATATGATTAAGTTAAGAAATTTACAAAATGCTCAAAAGCCTTCACTTCATTATTTAAAACAGTCATCCTTTTAGTTACTGGGAAACCACCAATTCTCTGGAATGGATGGATTGAGGCGCCAAAAATCCATTTTATTCTTTTGAAAAACCAGACAAAATAGTCATTCACGTCAAGCACTGCTGAAAGTGGCATTGTTTGAGCTATTCCCCATCACCAGCAGGGGTAGTCTCCAGCATAGCTTAAGTTGATGGTAAGGTCATATCACGTGCCACTTAGACACACAATAAACTGCATTTGAAAACAGAGTGCTTTAAGTTAAATTTATGTTCAAATTCTTGGATGTAACAAGTGCATTTTATAAACCTCATCGATCATTTATACAAATGATTTGAAGTGCACATTCCTAAACTGAACACGTTCCCAGGAGAAGGGCACAGGGACAGGAATCAAAATAACCACTGAGTGATTGCCCTACATTATTTTCCTACTGTGTGGGAGTTTTAATTCAGGCTGCACAGTCCTGGAATATCCAAGTAAACAGGAATCCGACTCAGTGCTACTAATTTGCAGAAAGAAGCAGAAATTAACTTTGCATGATTTCTAACAGCATGTTATCTCTGAGCCAACAATCATTTTATAATTATGCTGATAAAGAATTGGCTAACTCACAGAATATTTGGGTGAATTTATCTGCATGATTAGGATTACAGAGCATGTAGATTTAACTTGAAAGCAATCGCAAATAATAATGTCTTCTTATTAAGGCTGCTACACAAACAGTTTTCCAGTTTACAAGTTGGAAATGATAGGAAGAAATAATAACAAAGATGTAAAAAATGGGGACCAAAGTACCTGAAATGTTTCATTTGCTTTACGATGATTTTCTCTTATACTATTAAAATTGCTAAATGTATTGTTCCCCTGTAAATGATATTTAGATATCATACAAGCAATCAACATTTAGCTGTGGTATGTCTGGGTTAATTGAACATCTGCAGAAATATTTTTCATTTAATTTTTCACATGGAATAAAGGACAACAGTTAAATGTCAGCTCTGTGGAGATCACATTTAGTCTGGCATCATGATTACTTCATATGTAGCAGTATATATAAAATTACATCACGAAGCAAGTGTTTATGGAATCTAGCCTGGGAAGTTCTCCTGGAAGACGAAGACAGTAATTGTCCAGCCATGCTCTCTCACGCGGGGAGAGTTGCCTGGAGATGCTCCATCTGGTACACCACTTCATCCCACAGTGGTTACTCGTTTCGTTACAGACCTTTGAAAAGTTCCACAGCAACTCAGGGGACTGATATCAGGCACTGAAGGGGATTGACTTCTTTGAAGAACAGGTATTAGCTGTTTTGGACGATAAAGATTTGCACAGCAGGATTTGTGTAGAGTTCTTACCAGACTTCCTCTGTTCCAGAGTGACCTGGTACCTAACCCAACAAGTGAATCACTAAATCAGATACTACAGAAGGATACTATCTAGGCCATTGTGCCTGAACTGACTGTTTGAAATAGTTTTGCTATTGGTCTTTCACCCTTTCTACAAAATGACTTTTGTTTCTTTTCAAATATTTATCTAACGTTACTACTGAGTTTGTTTCACCTATCCTTTTAGATAATTCATTACAAATTTAGGGAAAACCTGATTAATATTCTAATCGGCAAATCGTGCACACTTTTCATTTCATTTCCAAATACGTCTCATCCATTTTTTTAAAACTTAAAAAGGGAAGTACTTAACATGCATCACATCAATCTTTCAAACATTTCACACTTCAGCCTGAGCTGCCTGATAGAATGAAACTCATGGAGTGCAGAGTATTCTCTAACCTTCAGATCTCAAACGTATTTCTAATTAGAACTAGCATGACGTTTTTCTGGAACACAACACATTGAATCCTTGAAACCTACCATCTTCTGATTGGAAACCTTCACTTCCACTGTTAGTTTCACAAATCTATTTCTTTCAATTTCATTCTCAGGTGAATAATATTGTCGTTTATTGCTCATCCCTAAATACCCTAGGGTAGCTACCAGCTCGAATTGCTTCAGTCTTAGCACTAATAGATACTGCGCTTTCTTTCAATTCAACGCAGACTAATAGAAACGTTCCTTGTCATCGCAGGGCAGGAGACCTTCATTAATAAGGTCGCTTCCTTTTCTCTTCACTTTTTCGGAAAATGTTGTTGCTGGGAAAGTCATCATACTTCTCCATTTCAATTAAAGTATAGTAAGCTGCAAAGTTTACAGAGCTATAAAGCAGCTGCACTTCTAATCTGGCTTTTAACACTACATTTGCATAAAAACAGCATTACCCCAACCCATTCATAAACTTAGGAACTTGCCTGTTATCTTTTCAACTTTTAATTTGGCTTTTATTTTTATTGATCATATGTGTGGAGAATAGGACGTTTCTCTGAATTTGAATTGTAAGTTTAGATATTTTGTTCCTATAACCAGCGTCTACTTTACATACTGTAGGATGTGTTCAATTAAAATGGGGTAAGGTACTACAAACAAGGCCCATAGTATCAATTAAATACAGCGCACGTGCAATTTACACGATAAATGATTTTTGCAATTATTTACTTTGCTCAAATGACCGGTCAATGGATTTTGCAACCAGTTTACAAATGGATGCTAATCCAAAAACGAATAGATGGATGCTGCTGGCCTCTGTGAACAGCGCTTGCAGCTGCAAAGGCACTCTGTGTTTGGGAATGGTATGCAATTACAGTACTTGATTTTGGAAGAAACATTTTGAATTTCCTCTGCTCCTATTCAAGCTTCAAAGCATATTAAAGTCCAGGAAAGCCTTTAATCCTGCATATTGAATTTAATCTCATCTCCTGGGGCAAGGCATGTTTCTGTAATCCTTATCATAATTTCCTCTTGCTCAGAACCTGATTGAAACTGTATGAACCCATTTCACAGAGTGCTCATACATGGAGGGCAGGCTGGGCAATCAATGTGGAACAAATAGGTGAAAAGACACAGTATGCATCAGCTACCTCTCAATTCGGAAAGCATTTATTGTTAATTCAGTGCATCATATAAAGATTTTACTACAAATTAATTTCCACTTCTACGTAACCTGAAACATTATAAATAAACAGTGCCCTCCATAATGTTTGGGACAAATACCACATGTGGTTAAAGTGCACATTGTCAGATTTTAAGAAAGGCCATTTTAATACATTGTGGTTTCACCATGTAGAATTTACAGCAGTGTTTATACATAGACCCCCCCCCCCATTTCAGAGCACCATAATGTTTGGGACACAGCAATGTAATGTAAATGAAAGTAGTCATGTTTAGTATTTTGTTGCATATCCTTTGCATGCAATGACTGCTTGAAGTCTGCAATTCATGGACATCACCAGTTGCTGGGTGTCTTCTCTGGTGATGCTCTGCCAGGCCTGTATTGCAGCCATCTTTAGCTTATGCTTGTTTTGGGGGCTAGTCCCCTTCAGTTTTCACTTCAACATATAAAAGGCATGCTCAATTGGGTTCAGATCGGGTGATTGACTTGACCACTCAAGAATTGAGCATTTTTTAACTTTGAAAAACTCCTTTGTTGCTTTAGCAGTATGTTTTGGGATCATTGTTTTGCTATAGAATGAACTGCCAGCCAATGAGTTTTGAGGCATTTGTTTCAACTTGAGCAGATAGGATGTGTCTATACACTTCAGAATTCATTATGCTACAGGTGCACAACCTTTTATCCGAAGATCCAAATAACGAAAACCTCCGAATAGCGGCCATTTTTTCGGTCCTTGAAGAAAGGTCCTTGAAAACGTTCACCGAGGGCGGCCCGCAGAGGTGACAGCGGAACCTCCGGTCGGTCCTCGAAGAAAGGGGAACTAAATCCCCATTCATAAAAGAGAAGATGAGGGTATATTGCGCGGGAGGGTTAATAATTGACAATATGCTGCTGCCTGTCCGCTGAGTTAAAAAGTTCCCACGGTAGACTCACGATACACAGTCTTTCGTGAGTCTTGCGTGGGAACTTTTTAACTCAGCGGGGCAGGCAGCAGCAGGTTGTCGCTCGCTTCAGTATCACCCCACCTACACCCCTCTGCTTCCCGGCCATGTGTGTGACCCCTTCCCTCCCCTCTCCAGCTCCCCGCCCATTGCACCGGCGCGGGGGCTTTGCACTGTCTTCACGTCGGCGTTTGCAGCAGCACCGTGCCAGTCACCGGAGACGTCAGGACCAACGGGACACCGACCACCAGGCCCACCGCAAGCACGGAGATCCCAGAGACCCACAGCCAACAGCAGCCCAGCCCAGCCCCACTCCAACTACAGAGGAACCTGGGTTGCGGATGACGAGGCGCAGCTCGGGGCGTCGTAGGGGCCCATCGGGGAGCGGCCACTCAAAGCCACGCCGGGAGATGTAGGGCCCTGCCCCGGTCTTGATGTTGGAGCCCCCGGCGGGCGCTAGCAAGTCCGCGGCAATTTACAGCCGCGCCGGGCGTTGTAAGGCCCCCCTCTAGGTCACTCTCAACCTCCATGATCTTTGCTCTCAAACCCGTAATTCGGGCGGGAGAAGTCGCCGCTGCCGGTGCCCCGCAAAGCAGTCTCCCACCGGAGACCCGCGAGCTCCCGGTGTCACCATCCACCGGAGTCGGGTCGCAGCAGCTCGCCCCCGCAACTCTCCACGCTCCGAAGCTGGCTAGCTCCACGGAGGTAGGTCCGTAGGTCCACAGCTCCCACCGCCGCCCATCGACCCCCAGGCCCACTGCAAGCACGGAGATCCCAGAGACCCACAGCCAGCAGCAACTCCAGCCCCGCTCCAACTCCAGAGGAACACGTAGGGGCAGAAGCTGATGGTGTGCAAGGTACGTCTTGTTCTTGGGGTGGCGGATGAGGGGGCGCAGCTCGGGCTGTGGGCGAACTGCCACTTGTCGCTGTAGCGGCCAAAGATCATAGAGGAGCTCCTCTATGATCTTTGGTAGCGGCCCATCGGGGAGCGGATTCCTCTGGAGTTGGAGGGGGAGGGGGGTATTGTGCTGTTTGATCGCCCCCTGCTATCCCAGGGACAGGGAGACACAGCGGCTTTTTAGACTGGTGGGCAATCACTTCCAAAGTTCTGCCCACACAGTCAGTACACTTCTCCTACACTGTATTTCATACAAACATTTATTCTGCAAGAAAAAACGACATTGAAGACTCAAACTCGCGATCGAGTAACTGCCAGGATCAAGGCGCAAACTCGCGACTTTGCGGATATGAGCCGAGCACCCTACCACTGAGCCAGCCATTAAAATCTACGCTAAAAAAATTCCATTCCGAAGACCGACAAATTCTGAATTACGAAAAGTGTCTGGTCCCAAGGCTTTCGGATAAAAGGTTGTGCACCTGTACTACCATCAGCAGTTGTATCATCAATGAAGATAAGTGAGCCAGTACCTTCAGTAGCCTTACATGCCCAGGCCATAACACCCCCACCACCGTGTTTCACAGATGAAGTGGTATGCTTTGGATCTTGGGCAGTTCCTTCTCTCCTCCATACTTTGCTCTAGCCATTACTCTGACATAAGTTAATCTTCGTCTCATCTGTCCACAAGACCTTTTTCCAGAACTGTGGTTGCTCTTGTAAGTACTTCTTGGCAAACAGTAACCTGGCCATCCATTTTTGCGGTGGTTTGCATCTTGCAGTGTAGCCTCTGTATTTCTGTTCATGAAGTCTTCTGCAAACAGTGGTCATTGACAAATCCACACCTGACTCCTGAAGAGTGTTTCTGATCTGTCGGACAGGTGTTTGGCAGTTTTTCTTTATTATAGAGAATTCTGTCATCAGCTGTGGAGGTCTTCCTTGGCCTGCCAGCCCCTTTGCGATTAGAATAGTGCATTCAGAAAGTATTCAGACCCCTTCACTTTTTCCACATTTTGTTCCGTTACAACCTTATTCTAAAGGATTAAATTCTTTTTTTATCATCAAACTACACACAATACCCCATAATAAAAAAGCGAAAACAGGTTTTTGCAAAGTAATTAAAAATAAATAACTGAAATATCACATTTACATAAGTATCAGACCCTTTACTCAGTAAATTGTTGAGGCACCTTTGGCAGCGATTACAGTCTCAAGTCTTCTTGGGTACGATGCTACAAGCTTGGCACACCTGCATTTGGGTAATTTCTACCATTCTTCTCTGCAGATCCTCTCAAGCTCTGTCAGGTTGGATGGGGAGCGTCGATGCACAGCTATTTTCAGGTCCCTCCAGAGATGTTCGATCAGGTTCAAGTCCGGGCTCAGGCTGGGCCACTCAAGGACATTCACGGACTTGTCACAAAGCCACTCCTGCGTTGTCTTGGCTGTGTGCTTTGGGTCATTGTCCTGTTGGAAGGTGAACGTCCGCCCCAGTCGGAGGTCCAGAACGCTCTGGAGCAGGTTTTCATCAAGGATCTCTCTGTACTTTGCTCCGTTCATCTTTCCCTCGATCCTGACTAGTCTCCCAGTTCCTGCCACTGAGAAGCATCCCCACAGCATGATGCTGCCACCACGATGCTTCACCGTAGGTATGGTATTGGCCAGGTGATGAGCGGTCCCTGGTTTCCTCCTGACGTGACGATTGGCATTCAGGCCAAAGAGTTAAATCTTGGTTTCATCAGACCAGAGAATCTTGTTTCTCATGGTCTGAGAGTCCTTTAGGTGTCTTTTACTGAGGAGTGGCTTCCGTCTGGCCACTCTACCATAAAGGCCTGATTGGTGGAGTGCTGCAGATATAGTTGTCCTTCCGGAAGGTTCTCCCATCTCCACAGAGGAAGTCTGGAGTTCATCGGGTTCTTGGTCATCTCCCTGACCAAGGCCCTTCTCCCCCGATTGCTCAGTTTAGCCAGGCTGCCAGCTCTATGAAGAGTCCAGGTGGTTCCAAAGTTTTTCCATTTAAGAATGGCGGAGGCCACTGTGATCTTCGGGACCAGCAATGCTGCAGAAATTGTTTTATACCCTTCCCCAGATCTGTGTCTTGACACAATTCTGTCTCGGAGGTCTACGGACAATTCCTGGCATGGTTTTTGCTCTGACATGCACTGTCAACTGTGGGACCTTATATAGACAGGTGTGTGCCTTTCCAAATCATGTCCAATCAATTTAATTTACCACTGGTGGACTCCAATCAAGTTGTAGAAACATCTCAAGGATAATCAATGGAAACAGGATGAACCAAAGCTCAATTTTTGAGTGTCATAACAAAGGGTCTGAATAAGTATGTAAATGTGATATTTCAGTTATTTATTTTTAATTACTTTGCAAAAACTTCTAAACACCTGTTTTCGCTTCTTCATTCTGGGGTATTATGTGTAGGGACATCCGGTGGCGCTGTTGCTAGCTGCCTCCGCCCACGGTCTGGCTGTCTTTTTATATTTTGTTATGTTTAGAATGTGTTTTTTAAGGGTTTTTTTGGTATTTTATGTGGGGGGAAGCGGGTAGGGTAAGGGGGAAACCATCCTTCAGTCGCTTCCTGGTGAGGATACGGCTATTATCCGAGTCGCGTCCTCGCCCGCCCCCCCTCGCGGCCTACCAGCTGGATTGGCGCGGCCTTTCCTGCAAGGACTGGACCAGAGCTTCAGCAGCGGCGGGGAGACGCTGGAAACATCGCGGAGCGGGCGAGACCTTCCTGGGATCGTCGCTTGGTGCTCCGGAGTGCTGGGCCGCTGCTCCAACATCGCGGAGCTGTGGGTGCGGAGCTCCCAACGCGGACGGCGCTGACTTTAACATCGCGGAGTCCTGGGATCCTTTGCCGGGAGTCGCCAGCGCGAATCTCCGCCCAGCCCGGGCTGTGGACATCGGGAGCCGCGGACTCCGGTGGAAGGTGGCCGATGAAAGGTTCCCGGCGAGACGGCCGGAACATCGGGCCGTCCGTAACGGCGACTCGGTCGGGAGGCCCTGACCATGGGTGAACATTGGGGAACATCGGCGAGGAGGTTGACTGGACTTTGGTTCCATCCCTCACAGTGGGGAACTTTGGTGCTGCTGTGGGGATGTTTGTGTTGTGGACCACTATGTTCCGTGTTTTGTGTTTTTTTAATTTTATTTTTTTGTATGACTAAGGGAAAAATAATTTTGTTGTCTCTTCATTGAAAACAATGACAATAAATTAAATCAAAATATCAAACGATAGATTGATGATAGAACAAATTAATTCAATCTATTTTAGAATAAGGTTGTAACGTAACAAAATGTGGAAAAAGTGAAGGGGTCTGAATATTTTCTGAATGCACTGTCAGCTCACCAGTGCTCTTTTTCTTCTCAATGATGTTCCAAACAGTTGATTTTGGTAAGCCTAAAGTCTGGCTGATGTCACTAACAGTTTTATTCTCGGTCCCATAATGGCTTCTTTGACTTTCATTGGCACAACTTTAGTCCTCATGTTGATAAACAGCAATAAAAGTTTCCAAAGGTGATGGAAAGACTGGAGGAAAGACTAGGTGCTGAGCGCTCTCTTATACCTGCATTGAGGAGGCAATGAAACACACCTGAGCAATTACAAACGCCTGTGAAGCCATGTGTTCCAACCATTATGGTGCCCTGAAATGCGGGGACTATGTATAAACACTGCTGTAATTTCTACATGGTGAAACCAAAATGTATAAAAATACCCTTTAATAAAATCTGACAATGTGCACTTTAACCACATGTGATTTTTTTTCATTACAAATCTCAAATTGTGGAGTACAGAGGCAAATAAAAAAATGATGGGTCTTTGTCCACGAGGGCAGTGTAAACCTAAACATGGCTAGAGTTAGTGCATACACTCTCCTTGCAGTTGGATCTTACGTTGTAGGGATTTCAACTGCTAAAAGAATCTTACTCTTGTTTAGAATGTTGGACCAAACTTCAGGTAAACTCATGTCTAGACTGCAGTAAATTCCAGGTAGACTCATGTCTAGACTGCGGTGTAGCAATTACAAAATTCGGAATCCTTATAAATAGACTTAGATTAGGAATCCTTAGAAAGAGACAATAGACAATAGGTGCAGGAGTAGGCCATTCGGCCCTTCGAGCCAGCACAGCAGAGACTTTACTAGATTTTTCTAAAAATGTAATTTAACTAACATTTAACAAGGCAAGGCTAATCTATAAACCACAGGAAGAAAATGTTGGGCACTATCTGCTGTTGGACCAGAACAGATCCAGAGCAGTGGATTTCACCTGCGTAATCATTGTCACATGCAGTTTTCCTAATCCAAATCAACTTCGTGGTCTGGGACAACATTTCCATAGACTGATCACTTAGTCATAGTATTATTTTTGCAGAGCAGCTTTCTATTTGCCTGCTAAAGCACAAGCTGCACTCTCTGTTCCAAGTGTTCTTAATCATATTCAACAGTTGTAATGGTCTGCAGTTCAAGTCTCAGAGGATTCCCAAACACATCAGCCTTTTTTCTCCCACTGAGAAAATGTCCAGTTTAGAGAAACTCGGGCTGACTTTTCACTGACCGTGTCCAAAAGGATGATTTGCCGTGAATCTTGGCCACAAACTCCAAAAAGGCAAAGTCACAGAATGGTGAGATTTTGAAAGTCCCTTCAGATGCATCTTTTATTCTGTCATATTTCCACTGGCTATTGCCTTACACCATCTGTCTTTGCTTAAATCCAACTGTTATTAATTCATCTGAAGGTTGTCAGCCAGACATGATAACCCGGCTTCTCCTCCCACGGGTGCCGCTGGACCTACTAAGTATTTCAGCATTCTCTATTTCAGTCACAGTATTTTGCTTTAATTTTGACTAAAGTAGCAAGACTGAACAATAGAATATGCAGTTTACACATACAAAAGCATACGTTTTAAAATCATACCACTATAACTATTTTATTTATTAAAAAAGTAGGCAGTTAATGGAACAGTTGGAAATGCAAGAAATCAGGATATTGAATCGTGACGGTATAGGTACGCAGACATTGGCAACATTTGTAGCATCTTAAAGTCAGCACAAAAACCTCAAATTGGTTTATTTGATAATCAGTAGCAATCATTTATTCAGAAAATACCAAACAGGTCAGGCAGCATTTGTCAAAGAGATAATAGCTAATGGTCACGAACTGCAACAAACTTCTTTTCGGAAAGAGATGAGGAGGAATTTATTTTGTCTGAGGATAGTGAATCTGTGGAATTCTTTGCCACAGAAGGCTGTGGAGGCTGTCAGTGGATATATTTAAGGCAGATGGATAGAATCTTGATTAGTACGGGTGTCAGGGTTTATGGGGAGAAGACAGGAGAATGAGGTTAGGTGGGAGAGATAGATCAGCCATGATTGAATGACGGAGTAGACTTGATGGGCCGAATAACCTAATTTTGCTCCCATCTCTTATGATCTTATGATTAACTTTGCTACTCTCTCTCCACAAAAGCTGCTTCACCCATCAAATATTTCCATCATTTTTTTTTAATTCAAATTTCCAGCAACTGTGGTAGTGTGGTTTGAAACAACTTATTCAATTTGTAAATCACACTTTAATAATTTTTTCAGAATTAAGTCAAGATGTTGCATAAATATAAATTGGCTTGTCTTTTAATGTATGTGGGTCTGAAAAGACACACTTGTTCATATTGTCAGAAAGTGACCTAGAGAGGGACACACCTTTCTTGCAGTCTGGAATCAATTTAAAATTCTTGGAAAAATTGGTTTAAAAAAAAATTCTTAAACATACAACACACATGAGAATCCAATAGTATTACTTGGTCCATATTCCATTAGGATTGTTTCTGCTCATAGATTTTAGGGATTACAATCAAAATAACCTCCATACCAAAGAGTTATTCCAAGTTTTATTGCACTATGTCAAATCACAGATTGGAAAGTAATATAGATTATGATAAAGGAAACACTATTTACACGAGAGAGCAAAGAAATTATTCAGGAATCACATTGATGATATGATTTACAAGCTTTGGAGTGTCTGATTTCCTCTAGACTTCCCCATAAGTTATTTGATTCTCCCTCCTCTAAATCAGTTTGCTTAGACGTTTATTTATTCTTTAATTCTCCAAGCTGCATCCCCCAAAACCATATGTTTTAAAAATATACAACTTATCTCAATGGAACAGCAGGTGAAAGGGGCAAGATTTAATGAAAACCTGAGGAGCAATCTTTTTCACACAGATGGTGGTGGCTATGTGGAACTAGATGCCAGAGGAAGTCGTTGAGGCAGGTACTATAACAGCATTTAAACGTGGCCAGGTACATGGATAGGAAAGGTTTAGAAGGATACAGGCGGCACAGTGGCGCATTGGTAGAATTGTTGCCTTACAGCGCCAGAGACCAGTGTTCAATCCTGACTATGGATGATCTGTATGGAATTTGTACATTCTCCCTGTAACCGCGTGGGTTTTCTCTAGGTCCGCACCGACCAGCTATCCCCGCACATTAACACAACCCTACACACACGAGTGACAATTTACACTTCTACCAAGTATACAAACCCAAGCCAATTTACCTACAAACCTGTACGGCTTTAGAGTGTAGGGAGAAACCGAAGATCTCAGAGAAAACCCACGCGGTCACGGGGAGAACGTACAAACTCCGTACAGACAGCACCCGTAGTCGGGATCGGACCAGTCTCCAGCATTGCAAGTGCTGTAAGGCTGCAAATCTATCATTGTGCCACTGTGCCACCCTCTTTGAAAGATTTACCTCTTTCAAACTCAGGATCGAGACTACGAGAAACAACCTGTCATGATCCATTTTTCCTAGTTTTCTGAATTCTAAGAGCATATTAATTTCATTCATTTCTTACACCCGTTCAGATTCAGATTAGTTTATTGCCATGTACACCAGGATGCAATGAAATGATTTGCTCAAATGAACCTTAACAGTGAACATGATAATAGATAGATATAACATTAAATACAACGATGAATGCTAAACAACAGAATGGTGCAAAAATTGTCCTGCAATTTGTCGTGCAAAAAACTCCTAAAACGCACGGATGGAATAACCGGTTGTGGTAGAGTTAAGAATACGTGGCAGGGGATGTGTATAGGTGATTGGTTCAGGAGTCTGATACTTTACAAAATTGCTTCTCGTGATCCAATCTTTCCAATTGCTTCCTACTGTAAAGGAGCTGTCCCACTGCGGCGACCTAATCCGCGAGTCCAGAAGAGTGTCTTCGACCTTCAAGCTCGAGGGCACTCGCCTGGAAAACCTCGTGCTGGATCGACCGTCAGCGTTGAAACTGCGAGCTGGATCGACCGACCGCACACACACACAAACACATCGCAAAGGAGGGGGCCAGGGAAAAAAGGGGAACCTCTGTCTGAAATTCACACCCGCGATGAAGAGGAAGGTAAAAGATGGCTGCGCAGTGAACGGTAAGTCCTATAGGGAGGGAGTTGGGGGGGGGGGAAGGAGAGAGAAGGGGAGAGAGGTGGAGAGAGGTGTAGAGAGGTGGAGAGAAGTGGAGAGAAGGGACTCAAACTCGCAGCATTGTCGACACGTAGTCCTAGGAGGTCCTATGAGGTCACTGGAACTCTCCTTCATGCTCGAGGGAAGTTCCCGCATACTCGTGGCCTCAGTTTGGTCGAGGAAAATTTTTTAGCATGTTGAAAAATTTTCCCCGAGTAAAAATTGGTCGGCATGGTTCTTTTGAACTCGTAGTGGAGTGGGGTCGCTATTTAGTTACAGGTAGCCGTAGGCAATCTCCTTCGCTGACCGGGAATTTTAATTGGCTCATTGGAGTTGTCAGGACCAAGGAAAACCGACCGGTAGGTAAAATGCCCGCTTAACTTGATTAAACGCTGTCTGGCTTCTTAAAAGTGTCTCCACTCCTTCTCCCCCCCTTCTCTCCTTTTCTCCCCCCTTCTCTTCCCCCTCCCTTCCATTCTCTTGCCCCCCACCGCGCTCTCTAAAGGACATACCGTTACTGTGCAGCCGTCTTTGACCTTCCTCTCCATTGCGGGTGTGAATTTCTGACAGCGCTTCCCCTGGCCACCGCCTTTGCGGGGGGGGGGGGGTGGTGTGTGTGTGTGTGTGTGTGTGTGTGTGTGTGTGTGCGTGTGCGTGTGCGTGTGTGGTTGGGTGCGCGCGTGCACTCGGTCGCGGTTTCAACGCCGACAGTCGATCCAGCTCAAGGTTTTTAGGCGAGTGCCCTCGAGCTTGAAGGTCAAAGACAGTCGCTGAAAGGTCGCGTCAGTGGGACAGGCCCTTAACAGACAATATTCTTTTCACACACAAGAACAAGAAATACACATACAACTAGTAGTGTTCTGGCATCAATAAAAGCTCAACTGCGCACAATTTCAGTTTAATATTGACCAGATCCTGCAAGCCTAGTCCTGTGATAAACTCTGTTTAACAAGCATGACTAATTATGTACATTGTAATGAGCGCCTGTGCTTAAAAAAAATTGACCCAATAGAACAATGTTCCAGAGAATGACTATTGTTAAATTTTGTGCCTGCTTTAAGATTTCACTAGTAAACAGCAGGTGCATAAACTTGTTCTATCCAATTTATTATCTTAAGAGGAGAAATGCCAAAACATTGTGGAATATTATATTAATGGAAACATCTGTTGAGATTTAAAAAAATATCTTCTAGAACCAAATGCCATGAGTTACCCACTGGGATCCAGATGCACATCGACAGATTTGGGCTTTTATTTCAGAATTTATTGATGTATTAATATGCAGTCTACCACACAGTAATATAGAGTGGTTCCCACAGTCTATTACTTTTGCACTACAATAGCTTCTCTTTGACATTCTACATCTGTGGTGCCCTCCATACCGATATTGTAACAAGTGTTTTGAAAGGTATTAGCTGAAGGAAGGTATGATTCAGTATGCTACGCCTTTTGAGCTTCTTTAGGTATCTTTCAAAAAATCCTTTATATTTATAATTTCAGCATCCGGCTAACGACATAATCCAAAAACACAATGCACATTCAATATATATGCAAACTCATCATATTTTCTACTTGATCACCACCTCTCTTGGCTCTTCCATTGCATTTGATTCATTATCTTGTTTGAATCAAAATTGTGCACTTTGGGTCAACTCATCCATATTGACTAATATGTCTATCTGAGCTAGTCCCATTTGACCCATATTCCTCTATACCTGTTCTATCAGTATATTATTCTATGCAGTATAATATAGATAAATGTGAGGTTATCCACTTTGGTGGCAAAAACAAGGGGGCAGATTATTATCTCAATGGGGTTAGGTTAAGTAAGGGGGAGGTACAGCGAGACCTGGGTGTCCTTGTACACCGGTCACTGAAAGTTGGCGTGCAGGTACAGCAGGCAGTGAAGAAAGCTAATGGAATGTTGGCCTTCATAACAAGAGGATATCAGTATAGGAGTAGAGAGGTTCTTCTGCAGTTGTATAGGGCTCTGGTAAGACCACATCTGGAGTATTGCATACAGTTTTGGTCTCCTAATTTGAGGAAGGACATCCTTGTGATTGAGGCAGTGCAGCGTAGTTTCACAAGATTGATCCTTGGGATGGCGGGACTGTCTTATGAGGAAAGATTGAAAAGACTGGGCTTGTATTCACTGGAGTTTAGAAGGATGAGGGCGGATCTTATAGAAACATATAAAATTATAAAAGGACTGGACAAGCTAGATGCAGGAAAAATGTTCCCAATGTTGGGCGAGTCCAGAACCAGGGGCCACAGTCTTAGAATAAAGGGGAGGCCATTTAAGACTGAGGTGAGAAAAAAGTTTTCACCCAGAGAGTTGTGAATTTGTCGAATACCCTGCCACAGAGGGCAGTGGAGGCCAAATCACTGGATGGATTTAAGAGAGAGTTAGATCGAGCTGTAGGGGCTAGTGGAATCAAGGGATATGGGGAGAAGGCAGGTTGGGGATGATTGGGGATGATCAGCCATGATCACAATGAATGGCGGTGCTGGCTTGAAGGGCCGAATGGCCTCCTCCTGCACCTATTATCTATGTTTCTATCTTCCTACCTATCCACAAATATTTTAAGCACTGTAATTGTACCTGCCTCCTTAGCTTCCTCTGTCAGATCCTTCCATATATACATATAATATAATATAAATTATACTTAAAATTCTGCAAGCCTCTAGAAAGAAAAAAGACTGTACAAAAGACAAGATATTAGTGCCAGTCCCTGGCAGTGCAAGAGGTAGGTTCAAGAACCTGATGGTTGTGGGAACGTAGCTGTGGCTGAAGCCAGTGGTGTGGGACTTGAGGCTTGTGTACCTCCTGTCCCATGGTAGCAGTGAGAAGATGGCAAGGGCCAGATGGTGGGGATCCTTGATGGTCAATGCCACCTTCTTGAGGCAACTCCTCCTATAGATGCTTTCCATGGTGAGGAGGGCAGTCCATTATGGACACCTCTCTCTGTAGTCTCTTACTTTCCTATGCATTAGAATTACTGTCCCAGATCACGATGCATCGAGTCAGGATACTTTCTACGGTCCATATGTGGAAGTTTGTTTGAGAATTCGGTGACAGACCAAATCTCTTTAAACTTCAATGCGAGTAGAGAAGCTGGTGAGCCTTCTTCATGATTACATCGACTTCCTGGGCACAGGACATTTCATCCAAGATGTTAGCGTCCAGGAATTTGTAGCTGCTAACTCTCCACCACCGTCCCACCACTGCAACCTGGCGCATGTGTTCCCGACTTCCCCTTTCTGAAGTCAACGATTAGTTCCTTGATCTTGTTGACGTTGAGCGTGGGACGTTGTTGTGGCACCTTAAGTTCCTATTAAATCTTTCCCCTCTCACCTTAAACCTATGCCCAACCCTGGGAAAAAGAAGCTGTGCATCACCCTATCTATGCCCCTCATGATTTAAAGATTGGAGGTTTGTTACTTTGACCAACTTTCTGCAGCTGATTAGCCTTTTCTGCACAAGGTCTGCAGCTATTCTTGTACAATGTACAGCATGAGAAGTGTTCAGTTTTGGCCTTATTTTGGAGAATGGAAGGAGGGAGGATACAATACAATACAATACAATTCAATTTATTGTCATTTGGACCCCTTGAGGTCCAAACGAAATGCCGTTTCTGCAGCCATACATTACAAACAAATAGACCCAAGACACAACATAATTTACATAAACATCCATCACATTGCTGTGATGGAAGGCCAAAAAAACTTCTCTCTCCACTGCACTTTCCCCCCCGATGTCAGAGTCAAAGTCAAAGCCCCCGGCGGGCGATGGCGAATTGTCCCGCAGCCATTAAGCCACGCCGGGTGATGCAAGGTCGCGCACCGGGTTCTTGATGTTAGAGCCCCCGGCGTGCGCTCGCAGAGACCCGCCGCCATTCCAAGCCGCGCGGGGCGGTGCTGTAAGGCCCCGCTCCAGGAGCTCTTCAACCCCGCAACTCGGGCGGGAGAAGTCGCCGTTGCGGAAGCCCCGAAAAGTGGTCTCCCTCCAGGGACCCGCGGGCTCCCGGTGTTACCGTCCGCCAAACCCGCAGTTGCAGCCACCGAATCTCCGGGGGTCGGGTCGCAGCAGCGTCCACCACCGCTCCACCCGCTCTGGACTCGGCCAGCTCCGCGACGGTGAGGTGAGTAGTCGGCACCACAGCCCCCGGTCTTCCTGTTGGAGGCCGCTCCTCGTTGCAGCCCCAACGACAACGGAGACCCGACAAAGAAAAGGTCGGGTCTCCCGTGCAGGGAGAGATTTAAAAGTCACCCCCTCCCCCCCACACCACCCCCACCCCCCCACACACATACCCCAACAAAAAATAACAAAAACTACATAAAAACATAGACATAAAATAATAAAAACGCAGACGGACTGCAGAGGCCGCTGCTGACGAGAGTCGCGCCGCCAGAAAGCTTAGAGAAACAAGTTATTATTGGATGCCAAGAAATATGTATATGGATTCAAATTCAGGTAGTGATTTTTTTTAAAAATGCAACTGATATTCAGAGGCGATTTTAATTAAACATAAAAATTACTAAAAACTATTTCAAAGAGAAATTATTGCAATAATTCTGAGGGGAAAGAACTTGACAATTTTGGACTAAGAACACTTCCATGACTTGATCAGAGACTGCCAAACTTGCAGCTGAGTCTAATTTGAGGTTCACTGTGTTATATCTAGTTTCTCCAATCTCTCCTTGGGATATTTTTGGCCTCCCAATCTTTTCCAAATCTGGTTTCCTACTCACTTTTGTTTTGACCACTATTTGCTTGTTTCTCAGAATTATATTCTAATATCTCCCAAGTCAGTTCTGATGTTACTTAAATATCTTGTTTTAATGAGCTCATGACCTTCTGATTTCCAATTTTTCTTCAACAAATTCAGAAATTTGCTGTCATCTGAGAATTTCCATTGTATATTTTAGTTACAGTGGTATTTAAGTGCCAATGGTTAAGATATAAATATAATTTAATAAACAAACCTTTTGATGGCATACTGTTCAGAACATTATACCGCCTGAAAACATTTATATTCAATTGCTATTCCCAGGAATCAAAGCAAATAATACTTTTTCAAACAGATCGCTATAAAGAAAAGCAACAACTTTCTTTTAACCTTACTCAAGAACTGGGCTTGTATTGAAACCATGTTCCAGTGATATTTCTACAATTCTCTGGCAGAAAGTTGGCAGAGTAACTGCTGTGAACATGAATTGGCAAATCTTATTCACATCCTCTGCATTTTATAGTTTGTGACAGTTTTATTTGATCTATTTAAATTAAAACCACTTTCTACAATTCTACGTTATCAGACTTATGCACAATTAATTTGCATTGTAACATTTTACGCAGTACTGTATTGAAAATTTAATGTTGCATTTGTTAGAATATCAGGTGCCAACATAATTTTCACAGTATATGATAATTCATGCCTTGTATAACAAGTAACAGCTTCAGAACAGAACCAACCTGCACTCTTTTGATTGATGTTGCTCACGTCAACATCAAAAAGTGCTGATGAAACCGTATTAAGCAAGCCAACTGTATCAAGGAACATTAATGGTAGCACAGCAATGTAGCTGGTAGAGCCTCTGCCTCGCAGCACCAAACAGCCAGGTTCATTCCTAATCTTGGGTGCAATTTGTGTGGAGTTTTCATGTTCTCCATGTGACTCCATAGCTTTTCTACTGGTGCTCCAGTTTGCTCTCGCATCCAAAAAATGGGCAGATTGTAGATTAATTGAACACTGTCAATTGCTCCTTATGTGTGGAGAGTGATAGAATCTGGGTGGAGGAGTTGGCGAGAATTCGGCAAGAATAAAAAATGGGATTAACGACGGATGGTTACTGCAAACTCAGTGGCTAAAGAGCCTAATTTCATGCCCTTGCTCTCTCTCTTTCTATTTATGACATTTGAAATCACTGTTTATATCACTTAAGTATTATTACGCTGTTACATTCAACCTCCCCATGAATGCCTGCAGAGTTCCTGAGTGCCGATAAAGATTTATAACTGTGGAGGCAAAGTAATCAAAAGTAAGACCCTGACAAAACACCAGCACATGCATCAAAACAATTGCTGCTGAGTTGTAGACAAGACAGACAAAATTGCAGATGTTTTTATTCGTGTCAATTGTGGTAATTTCAAAAGCCAGTAGGCATATTCATTGCTGAAGGGGAAGAGTATAATCAATTGTTATACCTTTGTTTTAAATGCAAAGTGACCCTGCTCTCTAAACTGAAGGCTCAGAAGGATGCTGAGCGATTGGTCTCCGAGGCTAACATAGGAAGATCCTTTATGAGGCTTCAAATGCTCAATTTAGCGTTGTAATTCACACCTCAGAGTCATAGAGCTGTACAGCATAGAAACACGGCCCTTGGCCCATGCCAACCAAATTGGCACCCTGGACTGGTCCCATCTTCCCATATATGGCCCAGATAAACCCTTCCTATCCATATATCTGTGAAAATGTATTTTAAAAGTAATATCTCCTAATGACTGTACAATTAATTTTCAGCATAGAATTATTAATTACCATTAATTATTGGAATTGGGTTATTTAAAAACACATAGTCATGAGAAAACAGATTTTAGAGAATGCTTAGATAATGCTTGCTTCCTGGGCATGGGCAAATTGTTCAGTGACGTGGTAAAAATAAATGCAATGGGCAACACAAATCTGCTTCATCTATATGAGTAAACAGAAGCATCACTCCTGCCTGGTTTGGATACCTAAATGCTATGTAGGAATTAATAAAACTTGAAAACACAAATAATGCTGCACACTGTTCTACCAACATAGCACAGTTATGTGTATTTAATATAAGATTTCTACTTTTTACCATGAGTAATTTTGAAAAGAAGTTCACTGCTGGTCTGACTTGGCTGATGAAAGTTGCACGTCTGAGGTGCAGGGGAGACACATGACCATGAGAGCAGTTTCCGCACCAACCTGGCTGCTGAATAAGTGCAATACTACCTCGCTCTCAGCCATAATCCTGGACTAAATATTTCCACTTAAGGTATTATTGATCCCTAATGCTGTTCTTATGACTTTGTACCCCTGGCTCTAACAAACTTAAAAATTCCCAAATCACAATTTTACTGAGATACAGCTTTCAAACCACGAGTAAATATATTTGACAATGCCTCCCCCAAAATGTAATCTGCGTCCTCCTGAATGGACACGAGCTGCAAGTGAATAGGTACACCATCCCCTGCACATTCCCCTACAAGTGAATGGGCACACCACCCCCTGCAAGCTTCCCTACAAGTCAAACCACATAATGGAATGTAAATGTACTGTCATCCCTACGTCACTGCTGGGTAAAATCCCAGAATTAACGCACTAATATCGCACTGTCGGAATACTTTCACCACAAGGAACTCTATGATTCAAGGTTCACCACTACAATCTCAAGGCTTATTCGGGATGGGCATTAAATGTGGGATTTGCTGGAATGCTGACATCATTTTCACCTCAAACATCCGGCATTATTGTTCAAAACTTTTAAAATATGAATACCATGACAATAGTTTTGCAGTAAGTGTCTACATGGTATTTTTTGGTATATCCCCAGCAAAATAAAAGATGCTCACCTGGTCTAAGCGTAAAGCACCACCATCAAACCTCTGCTTACGAAGATGTTTGGCGATATTATGAAGATTTGTGACAGCAGCCTTTACTTTGGCAACACCATGCTCAGGTGAAATTAGCGGAAGCTCGTCAGCAGTAAAAGTTCTTTCCGGATCCTCAATCATGCTTTGTGCATGATTATAACTCAGTTTTGCACAAGAACGAATAATCGTCCGCCCATACCATTGGCTAAGGATCTGCAAAATAAAAATGGAAGATTAAAAAAAAAAAATTTTATATTTATTCAGTACCTCATCACATCTCCCAGAAATAGAATGATGAATGAAAAACATGCATATGCTAAAATAGAACTAAATCTTACAACCAGCTTTCAGTACAATTACTGGGGGAATAAAACCAAGTACTTTCATTAGCTGTGTGAGACCCAAGTTAATAATTTGTAGCTATTCTTTTTCTGTAAAGATCTACATTTTAACATTACAACGGAAATTCTGATTTAGCTCACGGTGAACCATTTTCTTTCAAGTCAAACAAAGGGCATTGGTTTGGAAACCTGTCGAAACGATACCTTTCCCTTTATTTAACACATTAATTATTTTGGTCTGACTCCCCCTTCCTGCTACTTTTCCTTGTACACTCCCACTTTTCATGCTGATGCCATACCTTGGTAATACCAGAATAAATCTTGTCAACTACACTGACGCATCCTCACAGGCTTCACAACCCATTTACTGAGCCTCCTACAGCAAGCTTCACTCTTACAAAACCAACATCAACTCTTTAGGGAATGTGTCATAAAAATCTCTTTCTGTTAAGAATGGAGTAAGTTCAAACCAGAAATTGATATGTATTGTTTAATGAAGTAGATTCATCAAACTAACTAAAAACACACATAAATACATGTCCCACAGCAAAGAATGATTAGATGACAAATATTCACAAGCTCCAGTATTTTCTTTAACTGCTCCCCATGTTTCCAACAAGTAGGACTGCACTTGCTACAATGCAACAGATATCACAGCTGAATATACAAGCGGCAATTATCCTGGGGGAAATCACTGATATCAAAAGTTTTACATGCCTATAATAACAAGAGAAGCAAAAAGAGTTCAGTACAATAAGATTGGAAAGAAAAGCTCAATTTTATGCCACTATAAACACACAAATACAGAGGTATATATTGAAAGGAAAAACATGACATTCTAAAAGCAAATCTATTTTCCATGTTACAGCATTACAAATGCCTATAGTTTGGAGTTTTTGAAAGTAGAACGTGCTGAACAGACATTCGGGGACCAGCCCTCCCGTGTGACGCAACCACGCCCCCCCCCCCCCCCCCCACCATGTTGGGGGACAGGGCCCAACGGGTCCAACTTCGTCTAGTATATATATTAAATACTAACATTGTATCTGGAGTCAATGTCTATCTGCCCATTATAAATTCCACTTCTATAATGGCAGCCACAATCTTAACACCACTTTAATTATCCACCAGAGGGTGGTGCAATACGTTTTCTCCACACATCATATAAAATGATTGGACTCCGAACTCTGGAATTAACTCTCTCCCTCACCTGATAAGGTACTCATTATTATTATCTATTTGATCATCTGACCTTGTAACATCTGACAGAGCTTGGTGGACACTTTTGTTTCAAAGTGCTTTTGTGAAATGCCCAATAATATTTTTAAACACCATTAGAAGTTCTGGTTAATTGCAAATTATTATTGTTAATGTTTTAATATTTAATTATCTACTGCAACCAAAATAAAAATCATTCCTACTACCAAAGTGCATGATTGCACACTTTGCTAATTCCAACTGCCACTTCTTTGCCTCCTCTCCCAACCCATTCAAGTCCTTTTGCAGACTCCCTGCTTCCTCTGCACTATCTGGCCATCCACTTCACAAGTTCACATTAACACGTTATTGAAGTAGAATTAGGCCATTCGGCCCATCGAGACTACACCGCCATTCAATCATGGCTAATCTCTGCGTCCTGATCCCATTTTCTTGCCTTCTCCCCATAACCCTTGACACCAGTTCGAATCAAGAATTTGGCTATCTCTGCCTGAAAAATATCCACTGACTTGACCTCCACAGCCCTTTGTGGCAATGAGTTCCACAGATTAACTATCTTCTGACTAAAGAAGTTCCTCCTCACCTCCGTTCTAAAAGAGTGCCATTTAATTCTGAGGCTGTGACCTCTGGTCCTAAACTCTCCCACCAGTGGAAACATCCTTTCCACATCCACTCTATCTATGCGTTTCATTATTCTGTAAGTTTGAATAAGATCCCCCCTCAACCTTCTAAACTCCAGCGAGTAGAGGCCCAGTGCTGACAAACATTCATCATATGCTAACCCACTCATTCCTGGAATAATTTTTGTACCAAATTGTACTTGTACTCAACACTTAAGTTAGTTGTTGGCTTGTAAAGATGCATGAGAAGATTTCAGATCTGAGAAGATTCGATGATTTAGTTTAATTTAGTTTGGAGATACAGCCTTTCAGCTCAAGCAGACACTTCGAGTCTGCAGCGACCAGCGATGACCGCACATTAACACTATCCTACACACATTGCAGACAATTTACATTCGTACCAAGCCAATTAACCTACAAATCTGTATGTGTTTGGAGTGTGGGAGGAAACTGAAGAACTTGGAGGAAATCCACGCGGTCACGGGGAGAACGTACAAACTCCGTACAGACAGCATCCGTAGTCGGGATCAAACCAGGGTCTCTGGCTCCGTAAACGTTATAAGGCCGCAACTCTACCGCTGGGCCACCGTGCCACCCTGCATGATGCAGTGCAATTTAAGCCACGACCAAAATGAACATTTTATGTTTTTTACAGATCCTTTCAATGCCAAATATTTCAGTTCCTACATGAAATGGATGCAATGACTTCAAAGTGATGAGGTGCTTGTACAATATTTTGCTTTATCGAAGATAACAACAGTGACTTGTTAGATTCACCAGTATCCAAAAAAAATTCATCATTGTGACTTCAGCTGAAATGATTATATCAGAGGGTGAAAATACTGAATAACAGGAAACCGCACTCAGCACCCAGTTTAATCTGGAGGAGCGACTGTCAATGTTCAAATCAGGCAACAAACTTAATATGTTTTGCTGATCGAAGGAAACATATATAAGGATTATGAGCATTACATAGCTCCTTGTTGTGCCAATTTTCAATATTAGAAAAGAAAGTGGATATTTTCACTTGCAATGAGCATTTCTAGAGAATGAATACATACATAATCAAGGAACTAAACTTAATTTAGCCAATTAAATATTCTTCCATGAATTGCCATTGCTTTTGATAACTTGTCCAATGTGTTGAATACCAGAATGAGTAGACAATCAATTATGCAGACAAGTCATACAATGTCCACTGGCAAACTAGAGAATAACCTTCTCAAATTGATTATGTCTTCCCATGCACTAAAATAATCTGTAGTACCACAAGGTATGCGATACAGTACCTGCTGCCATAGCATGAAGCGCAAGGCAGACCAAGATGGAAAGCTTGCATTATCAGTTAACAACCAGATGTGTTCAACTACAGAAAGGCCTATTTATTGTGCAGCATTAAAAAGAGTTGCCTTGTGGCCTCAAAGTTAGACTTGTGTTTTTATAAACAGGTAATCAGGTTTCTTGTGCTGCAGATGGCAACTGCAAACTTCATCTGGAAACACTGGCATTGATGAAGTATCTTAACACCATTCCTTTCAGCTTGGAAAGTGAAGCGAATCAAATTCTGAACAGCATGAAACTATCAGTTCCAGCTAATAATAATAAGAAAATAGATATTTTGGACAGCCTCAGATACCTGGAACTAGCGGCAAGGAAGGAAATAGTGCAATTTAATATCTTACAATATCTCCTGCCTACCGAGTATAACAAAGAAAGCAGCAAAACAGAGGTGCGTTGCAGAGTTACTACAGATGTGGTGGATGACGAGATTCTCTACAAAGAATCCAAAGGTTAAGGTCAACAAATAATTTTGTTAATATCTGTTGCCTTGCTTCCCAGAGCAATGGCATCGAAGGAAAATCAACCCACTACAATGTCACCAGCAAAGCTGAACTACCAATGTACAGGAGATATTCATCAATAGACAATAGGTGCAGGAGTAGGCCATTCGGCCCTTCGAGCCAGCACCGCCATTCAATGTGATCATGGCTGATCATCCACAATCAGTATCCCGTTCCTGCCTTCTGCCCATATCCCCTGACTCCACTATCTTTAAGAGCCCTATCTAACTCTCTCTTGAAAGTATCCAGAGAACCGGCCTCCACCACCTTTTGAGGCAGAAAATTCCACATTCACAACTCTCTGTGTGAAAAAGTGTTTCCTCATCTCCGTTCTAAATAGCTTACCCCTTATTCTTAACTGTGGCCCCTGGTTCTGGACTCCCTCAACATCGGGAACATGTTTCCAACCTCTAGCATGTCCAAAGCCTTAATAATCTTAAGTTTCAATAAGATACCCTCTCATCCTTCTAAATTCCAGTATATACAAGCCCAGCCGCTCCATTCTCTCATCATATGAGAGTCCCGCCATCCCGGGAATTAATCTTGTGAACCTACGCTGCACTCCCTCAATAGCAAGAAGGTCCTTCCTCAAATTTGGAGATCAAAACTGCACACAATACTCCATGTGTGGTCTCACTAGGGCCCTGAAATATCTAACAAAATGTAGCCTTCCCCATTTCCGACATTTCCCTACCATTTCTAGACCTCACTATCTCCATCACAGGTGATAAGACTACTGACCGACATCCACTATAAACCCACTGACTCCCATGGCTATCTGGACTACACTTCTTCCCACCCTGTTTCCTGTGAGGACTCCATCCCCTACTCCCAATTCCTCGGTCTATGCCGCATCTGCACCCGGGATGAGGTGTTTCACACCAGGGCATCGGAGATGTCCTCATTCTTCAGGGAACGGGGGTTCCCCTCTTCTACTATAGATGAGGCTCTCACCAGGGTCTCTTCTATACCCCGTAACTCTACTCTCACTCCCCATCCCCCCACTCGTAACAAGGCCCGAGCCCCCTTGTCCTCACCTTCCACCCTACCAGCCGTCATACATTTTCGGCACCTCCAACGGGATCCCACCACCGGCCACATCTTCCCATCTCCTCCCGTCTGCTATCCGCAGACACCGCTCCCCCTCCGGAACTCCCTGGTCAATTCGTCCATTCTCACCCAAACCACCCACTCTCCTGGCACTTTCCCTTGCAACCGCAGGAAATGCTACACTTGTCGCTTTACCTCCCCCCTTGACTCCATTCAAGGACCCAAGCAGTCTTTCCAGGGGCGGCAGAGGTTCACCTGCACCTCCTCCAACCTCATCTATTGCATCCGCTGCTCTAGGTGTCAGCTGCTCTACATCGGTGAGACCAAGCGTAGGCTTGGCGATCGCTTTGTCGAACACCTCCGCTCGGTTCGCAATAACCAACCTTATCTCCCGGTGTCTCAGCACTTCAACTCCCCCTCCCATTCCAAATCCAACCTTTCTGTCCTGGGCCACCTCCATGGCCCGAGTGAGGACCACCGTAAATTGGAGGAGCATCACCTCATATTTCGCTTGGGCAGTTTACACCCCAGCGGTATGAACATTGACTTCTCTAATTTCAGGTAGTCCCTGCTTTCTCCTCCCCTTCCCAGCTCTCCCTCAGCCCACTGTCTGCGTCTCTTCCTTTCTTCTTCCTGCCCCCCCCACCCTCACATCAGTCTGAAGAAGGGTCTCGACCCGAAACGCTGTCTATTTCCTTCGCTCCATAGATGCTGCCTCACCCGCTGAGTTTCTCCTGCATTTTTGTCTACCTTTGATTTTCCAGCATCTGCAGTTCCTTCTTAAACCTTCCATTTAACAGACTGCTGTGGAAACACATCCATCTTTCATTGAACAACAGTGTTAGCCAGAAAAAGTGACTTAACAATCAGGCTGACGTGAGATTTAAAAATGTAATTACAGTTAATCGCAGCCTCTTGATGGTACCTACACCCAAATGCTCAGAAAAGTTCAAAATTACAGGTGGAGGGACCACATCACCAACGCCCAGCTCTATGGGGAGATTTCACCTGTGACTTAGAAGATCAGGTGGAGAAGGATGAGGCTCGCTGGTCACTGCCACCCAGAAATGCTAGCAACAAGATTGCGCTGTAGGAACCCACCCATGGAAGACGCGGCCCGGGACGGCCTATCAAGACAATGCTGAAGACGTTAATGGAAGACGCATGTGTAGAGACAAAAGAGGAGCTTGCCAGCTGCATGGAGGACTGAGATGTGTGGTGCGTCCGTCACCATGCGCCGTCACTAATGTTTTCAACGATGACGAATTAATGAATAATCACATGATTTGAAGAAGTGTTAATCGTGGTTTTAATACTTGGACTGTTCGACATTTAAGGAATTCGATAACAGACCTGAATAAATACGCCAGGGCAGTCGTCATCACAACCCTACCTCAGCAGCAAAGTGCTTTGCATTCTGGATCCATGTACATCGGCTTGCACTATTATGGTCAGGTCATCTAGTGAAACCGATCATTTATTGTATTATTGTTTAAACCTGCAGCAAGTAAGTATTTCATCGCTCAATTCCCAGTGCACACAATAATCAAATATCAAAACTTTTGGAAGTCCCATGGAAAGTGCTGTGCTTGCACAATCACTAAAGATCATTTGAAATTCTCTTTGGTCAAAGCCGAAGCGAGTTTACCAGTTAGTGTAACCCCGCCAGTGTCGCAGTCCTTGGTCTCTGCCTTTCTAATTCAGTTCTGTTGTGCATCTCCAAAGTCCTTCACCCCACCACCAGTGAAACCAATCAAATAGATCAATAACACAATGCTAATCTTCTACAAATGAGAAAGAGAATAATGATGATGCAGGAAGAAGGCAAGGCGGTGGCGGTCAAAACCGGAATGCATCTATTCTCCACCTACTCCTTGTTGGATCTATGTTCAAGCAGATAACCAGGCATAGAGATAAATTGACATTCACAATTCCCCATGCAGGGGCAATGATTAAACTTGGTCTTGTGCCATCCATCATCACCAAAGGCAAATACGATCCAAAACTCAATCGGAGAAGCCAAGTCTGATCCAACGTGGTGAGACCAGGTCTTTTTCTGCATTTCTTTTTTTCCATTGCTCCCTCTCCCTCCTTTCTCCCTACAATCCTCACCACCCCTTACTCTAGACTGCCAGAAGTTCAAGGCAAGAGTTGCTGATGGGGGCAAGGAGGGAAGCAGAGATGAAAGACCGGTTGGACGTGAGAAAAGTCCAAGACACAAGCAGTAAGCCAGATGCAGCACCTGGGGAAATATTATGGACCAGCTATTTTGAATTGTACAGCAGTTATTCTCTAGTTTGCCAATGGACATTGTATGACTTGTCTGCTCACTTTGGTTTTGAACACATTGGACAAGTTATCAAAAGCAATGGCAAATTGCTCTCGATAGCTTATTATATTTACTCAAGCTTTCTCAGCATTTAATTATCATACCAACCATAACATTCTATTCTATTAAAGGACAACCATATTCAGTCCCAGTCTCTTCAGATTATATTGAGCCTTTGAGGTAAAGCACTGTGTGTTCACTTTTTGTCAACCAGCATCTGCCCTTTCTTGTGTATAACATTATTTGTATCCGTGGCAGTTGATTGTCGCTCCCTTCAGTTTCCCAGGGGGTCGGGACGGGACTGGAGTTGGGAGGGAAAGGTGGGAGGTGGGGGGAGGGGGAGGGGGGAAGAACAAATATATGAAACACCAAAAACGGACAGCAGAGATGTCTTTGCGATACCGCTACAATAATCGGACTATTGGTACGCTGCTGTTTCCTTGACTACGGTCATGTGAAATGACTCTTGTACATATAATATACCGACGATTTCTGGCAGTGAATTTTACTCTCTCAAATCCGTAGAGATACGAAAAGCTGGAGTAACTCAGCGGGTCAGACAGCATCTCTGGAGAAATGGACTAGGCGACTGCAGACTGAAGAAGGGTCTCGACCCAAAATCTCGCCCATTTATTTTCTCCAGAGATGCTGCCTGTCCCGCTGAGTTACCCCAGTTTTTTTAGCCTATCTTTGGTTTAAACCAGCATATTCAGTTCCTTCCTGCACCTCTCAAATCTGTGCCATTATTCAGTACTCCAATTTTTGTTTTATTTTACTAATTCTGGATAATATCGCCCTGTTCGTTTGTTGTACTCCTCTACCCCACCCCTGGTGCTTTAAGTGCATTTGTTTTTTCTTTTACCCCCGAGAGGAAAAAAAATCAAATCCAGGAGTTCATCTGGAGCAGTTCTCCGATATAACAGCGAATGAAGAGAAATTGGCGGGTTATCTAGAAATTAATCCTTAAAGAGAGTGTAACTCGTTGGATAAATGAGATCGTCACTAGGCAGCATCTCTCCCCCTCCGTCCCGTTCCGACTCCCTGGGAAACTGAAGGGAGCGACAATCAACTGCCACGGATACAAATAATGCTATACACAAGAAAGGGCAGATGCTGGTTGATAAAAAGTGAACACACAAAGATGCAGCAGAAGTTTGGAAACGTCATCCCGTCACCCATTCCTTCTCTCCAAACATGCTGCCTGTCCTGCGAGTGCCCACGGTAGAAGCTTTTCA
The DNA here is from genome assembly GCF_010909765.2 of Amblyraja radiata. Lineage (NCBI taxonomy): Eukaryota > Metazoa > Chordata > Chondrichthyes > Rajiformes > Rajidae > Amblyraja > Amblyraja radiata. The sequence goes on from NC_045968.1 coordinate 17,736,884, forward strand.
CGAGTTAACAAGTTTCCCGAGTACCTGCCGTTAGCGTTACGAGTTCCGACGTTCCCGCTACATTAATTCTACGTGATTACCACGAGTTTGATTTGTTTTAAACTCGGGATCACTCATGGGTGGACTCGCACCGCGAGACTGGGGTTTTAGCAGTCCTTTGCAATTTGAAATGTAACGATTAAATTAATGGTTTATACTGAAATGTGGGAGCACGATTAAAACTTGATACAAAATTTAGTCATTTATTGATAGACTGGTCAGTACAATAGAAAAGTTGCAAATAGAATTTGATCCAGCGGAATGAGGCAATGCACAGGACAGCAACATGGCAAGAGAATACACAATGAGGAAAAAAAAGTGGAACGTGAACCCCGAGTCCATTGGTCCTTAAAGATTGCAGGAAAGGTCAATAATGTAGTTTAGAAGGCACAGGGATGGCTTACTTTATTAGGCGAGAAAGAGAATACGAGAGGTTATGCTGGAATCAAAGCTGGGCCACAGCTTGAGTACTGCATACACCACACTGCAGGAAAGATGTGGGTTCATTATATAAGGGATGCACGTAGCTGCTGCCAGGACTAGAAAATGGTTGCCATGACGAAAGATTGAACCATTTGGGGTTGTGAGCTTTGGAGGAAAGGAGACTTGACTGGGGTGCATTGTGGAGTAAGTTACCAGCAGAAGGTTTAGATGGGAGATGAGGAAAATGACTTTCACCAGAGGGTGGTAAGGGTTCAGAATTCACAGCATAATAGGTCAGTAGCAGCAGAAATCCTCAGCACGTGAAGTAATACTGGGATAGGTATGTGGAGAGCTGTAACCTGCAGGGCAGAATTCCAAGCAGAAGATGCGGCGGGCAGGGCATGGACATAAAGCTGCTGCAAGTTAAAATTCCATTGTTCCGGTTCACATCCGGTCCATCGACAAATCACCAAATGGTCTCCGCTGAGTCATACATTTTATACGATTGATTTTTACAAGAACTAACTCAGGGAGTACCTGCGGTCATGAATTTCAGTTGTGCAGAGCCAAATCTAAATCTAATGCCAAATTTTTATTCTTTTTCTAGATAATAGTAGAGCTTTGGGAAATGCTCCAGGCACGTGTAGCAGACAGCAATCCTTTCATGTGGATCCATACTTGTATTCAGTTAATGTGGAGGTCAACTCATTAAAAATGATAAATAGTGCAGAACATTATCAGGGCCAAGGGACTTACAGGATTCATTCTCATCACTTTGGAAGGCATGAAATGAATTTCCCAGATTTTTTTTCACATTGGCCTGGATCTTTAATCTAGCTTTTCACTTCTCCCAGCATGTCACATGGTTTAGACAGGGATGCATATCTTATGACACACGAGGTCTTACAATCATCTGGGATAACTGGTCTTTCCCTTCTGTTACTGTTTGTTATGCCATTGTAACTTGATTGCTCATGTTTGTATGGTCCTCTGATGCACATACAGCGTTAAGGAGCAGCTTACAGAAGCAAATATGTGTATTTTATCATCAGTTAATTCCTCTTCATGACAAATTGAATGCTACTCTTTTTCTCATATTTAAACGAATTGATTGTAACGCATTGCCATACTTCTTGATTGGAATGCCATCGTTAGGAAATACAGAGCTAGTTGTGCCTCCCAAGAATAATGAAACTGCAATACAATTAACGCACTCAATTGCTCAGCAGGAGATAAAACAAGCATTGCCACATTCCATCTCTCTACAGAACATGAGAAGAGCTTTCTCTCCACTCCTCAGGGACTCTGTCTCAGTTGGGAAGCACATTAACAACATATGTAAATTAGCACAGTAGCCTCAGTCACCAACCACAATCCTCATTAACCGTTTCTTGGGCAGCACGTTTTCTGGGGGACAGCAAATCATTTCGTAGGAATTTAATGTTACCGTTGATTTTTGCAAAGCATACGATTGACAGATTTGAAAACTTCATGAACCAAGGTAATGACCTTAATTGTGATAAATATTTAACATTGAACTTATCATGAGCAAAACAGAAAGTTCTGGAGTAACTCAGCGGATCAGGCAGCAGCTCTGGAAAACATGGAGAAACTCTGGAGAACAATGAGAAACATGGAGAAACAACATTTTGGGTCAGACATCTGCAGTTCGCTGTTTCTCCATCTAATTTATCTTACTGTTGGTCTAATTGAAGGATTTTCTTGAATTCAGAACGGAAATTTTCTGACATTTTGGAATTTTATTACAGGTCACGAGAAATCAAACAAAGGACTGGAGACACTGGAACTGCAGATGCTGGAATCTTGAGTAAAACAAAAAGTGCTGGAGTAACTCTGTGTCAGGCTGAAGAAGGGTCACCACACAAAAGGTTACCTATCCATTCCATGCACAGATGCTGTCTAACCCCACTGAGTTACGACAGCACTTTTATGTTTTTGGCAATCGATCTAATTGATCTAATGGCAGTATGGACAGAATGGGCCAAATGGCCTTATCCAGATCATGAGAAAATGTAAACTTCACATGTTGAAAGCAGAAACATTTTAACTTTTCAGCAGGTCATATTGAAGAAACCATACTGTAAAAACATTTGCTAAATAATTGCCTCAAATAACAGCAGAATGTTTTTTAATCTTTTGCTTACTATTGGTACAATTTCAATGTTTCTTCATTTAGAATGTCAATGGCCATCTCACACGTGCTCCTCGAATGCGACTGCTAGACCAACAATACCACCCCCACAGTCAGACACAAGATTCTCGTCTCATTTAATTCAATGAATGATAAACTACCTTTCCTTGAGGAGTCAACTTCCAAATGACTGAAAAGGCTAACTTGTCTTGCATTGGATTCAAGCTGCAGAGTTCTTCACAGAGAAGTCTTGGAAGCATTGGGATAACCTGTGTTAAAATATTATAAAAGGAAGGCAAAATTAAGACAAGTGTTAAATGTTTTAAAGATGTTCTGTGAGACCACATGTCCTGACTTACGGACTAAAGGTTTGTACTTATTTTAGGAACCAAGAGAGATAAAGTTAATTTTGCACCTCCTTTATCCGTACTACTCAGTGACACTACACATTATCCTGCAAATGATCACCTACAATGTTCACACATTTTTATTTCCTCGTGTAACATCAAAATACCATAACTTTATACACCGCTGTAAACATAAGGAAATGACTGTCATTTGCCACCTCCTGACCACGTTCATTGAGGTGACATTATTCTGGATCAGTAACAGCCACCTACTCAATAAACAGCAGCATCTCAACAGGCACTGGATAGTTTTAAATCGGCCAGATTATTTTACCCATTTACCTCAGACAATTTGTTCATGCTATTTATTAAAAATCCCCAACAGGAATCAGTTTCTAAGTTGTTGAAATGTTACACTGGAAAAGGTAATTCGAATGACCCACAGAACAAAAAGCTTCAGCCTTTTGAAATAAATGAAATAATCTCAAGGTGAAGGTAGACAAAAGTGCTGGAGAAACTCAGCAGGTGCAGCAGCATCTATGGAGCGAAGGAAATAGGCAACGTTTCGGGCCGAAACCCTTCTTCAGACTGAGGTGAAACGTGTTGAGTGGTTGAGTTCTCACACTGTTGTAGATGCAACATACACCAGCTTCACAATGACTGTATTTTTATACATGCACGTCAAATTACATTTCCAGACTACAATATTTCGAAAGACTAAAGTTGTGATGTTTGGTGGACTGTGTGGGGTGGGAGGACCCGTTGCTCCTCCCGTGCAGCAGGTGGCCAGCACAGAACAAAGAGAGATGTTTTAGATATAGTTTATCCTGTCTGTAGACAGTGTGTGTGCAGCCATTTTTGAGTTGTCTTGCTGCCAGCATTGAGTAAAGCATTAAAGACTTCTGTTGTAAATTGAAGACTCTCAAGTTTTGTGCAGACCTAGAAAACGAACACGAAAGTGGTGTCAGACGTGGGATACTTCGGATTGCATCCAAAGACCCAGATAAGAGCCTATTTTTTGATATATATAAATATATATATATATTTTTTAGTTCTGTAGTGTACTCAAACTAACATGTCTCGGCAATTCGATCGTTTCGATCCCGAGCGAGAAAAGTGGTCGTCGTATTTAATGCGAGCTGAGCTATATTTTGAAAGTATGGCAATTACGACTGACCAGAGGAAGAAGGCTCTCTTGTGTTCATTACTGTCTCCAGAAACTTTTGCACTGCTTCAAAATTTACTTACAGAAGAAGTAACTGAAGCCTAATATGCTGAAATCACAACGGCTTTGCAGCTGCATCGCGAAGAAAGTCGAAATTTCCTCGGAGCTCGCCTTGATTTCTACAGGACGGTGCAACAGGAAGGGCAATCGATTACCGAATTTCTTGCCGAACTTCACACCAAGGCAAAGGCATGTGATTTTAAAACTCAATGCTGCGAAAAGTGCCAAGACAATGCGTTGCTGGATAGACTGGTCATGGGCTGCAGGCACGCATTCATCCAGCAGGCGATTCTCAAGGAATCGGACGCCTCATTGAAGAATGTGCTGCAGTGTGCTAAGATGGCCGAGCTGCTGAGTAAAGAACTGCACAAAATGGCTGGCGAAACAGGAGGTGCATACAGTTCGTCGAAATCGTCCACAATGCTAGAAACCACTTGATCGACCCAGAGCAAATCCGGAGTAGGTGGGGACACTTTCAGAAGAGCCGTTCCCCTGTGGGATGAGGATCGAAACCCGGCTCGACTGCTCATCATTACCGTGAGTGCCCATATATCAAGTCCATTTATTATGCTCCAAGGTCATCTCCAGGCAGTGTGTCAATCCGTAGGAAAGCTGAGAAAGGGCAAGAAAGTGCAAAACACAGTTGAACAAATGGCGGAGACCATTCCTATTGAAGTGCTCGGTGTCCCATGATCACCGACAAGCCGAGGATTTCGCTGCGGGTCTCGAACGTCGATCTACAGTTCCAGGTGGACACTGATGCGGCTGTGTCGCTAGTGGGTCAGGACATCTGGGAGAGGATCGGATCGCCGAAACTGAAACAGGTCAACATCCGCCTTTTTGGATACGGACGACAGCCCATTCCCACGAAAGACAAATGCACTGTCGCCGTTTCCTGTAATGGTATGACACAGATGTTGCCGCTGATCGTCGTTGGTAAAGAAGGTACATCCCTGTCAGGCATGTGCCGTCAGTCAGGGTAGGCAAGGTAGGCACTGCCTACCCTGACTAAAATTATAAAATGGTAATTACTAAATATAATTAGTAAAGGCATGGGAGAATTATGCCTAACTAAGAGATCGATCTCTTAGGTATGCATAAATCTCCGTGCCTTTCATCCGCAGCACTTGTAACCCTTGAAGGTCTGTGCAGCCCACGTGCCGTCAGCGCTTCTTCAAGCTGTCAATTTCAAGCGGGGCTGAAGGCAGCTGAAATTCTGCCTTTGCAGCACTGTGCAGGTACAGCATCCTACTGCGCATGCACAGTGCTAGTTTCTTGACGGGGTTTTCAAATATGGATTGTCATTATTTTAAGTGTATCTTAGGAAACAGATAGAAGCATGGAGTTCATGTACCGATAATGTGGTAAGTACATTTCTTGGTGCTTTATGTTTTTAAATACCGTATTTCCCGGGGTGTGGGGGTGGGGAGAGAGCTCCTTTCACAGTATTTGGGGAGTCTGGCCCGGGGTAAAGTTGCGGGGAGGGCACGAATGTTGTGAAGGAGGGGGTCGGGATCATGCCACTTGCGACGCTCCGTGCACGGAGCTACCGCATTGTGGCCGGGGAGGGAGAAGCAGCTCGGGTGGCTGCGAGCGGCCGCCGGGCCGGACAGCGGAACCGGCCGCCACCTCAGCGCCTTCTGCCGGTCCCCACTCACCTCTGGCAGCTCTCCGTCTAAAAACCTCTCTCCTGCCGCTCCCTGGCCTCACTCATGTCAGCCGCTTCCCGCAAATCTTTAAATTCCAACAGCGTGATTGAGGTTACTTGGCTGGAGTTGGAGTTTAACCACTCAAAAATGTTGATGCATTAGAGTTCAAGCCTTTCACTATACCTAAGTACACGTAACAATAAACTAAACTCTACTGAAGTAGAGGTTGGGAAGATGTTTCTATTTACAGGTGGGACTGAAAACAAGGCCTAGAAGCATAAGATGGTCACCAATAAATACCAAAGGGAATTCAAAAGGAACTTATTTAACCAGAGTGGTTTGAATATGGAATTTGAAGCTAGAGAGGATGACGGAGGCAAAGCTGATGATGGGGATGAGGTGAACCTGGGTGGCAGATATCCACGAGGTCATCCATTCTAAATGTAGATCTGATCCCTGTCATCAGAAAACTATTGTGTAGTTTGAATCTTAAACCACTTGCAGGTTCTATAGAGCAGCGGTTAACCTTCATGTACATTACCTTCTGAACCAGGTAGACACTGGTTGCCCTCTTGCTGGCGATATCATCAACAGCAGTCCCTTCACGGACAAAGTAGCTCACATCTGCAATGTGCACTCCCACTTCCATGTTTCCTTTCAATAAAAGATGACAAATATTAACTGCTACTGCTCATTACTGATAAATAATAGAATAATTAAATCTACAAATTATGTTTGTAATCATCGAGTCATAGAGTATGGAATAGGCTCATCCACTGCATCCCAGGGTACTTAAGGAAGTGGCTCTAGAAATCGTGGACGCATTGGCAATCATTTTCCAATGTTCTATAGATTCAGAATCAGTTCCTGTGATTGGAGGGTAGCTAATGTTATCCCACTTTTTAAGAAAGGAGGGAGAGAGAAAACAGGGAATTATAGACCAGTTAGCCTGACATTGGTGGTGCGGAAGATGCTGGAGTCAATTATAAAAGATGAAATAGTGGCACATTTGGATAGCAGTAACAGGATCGGTCCGAGTCAGCATGGATTTATGAAGGGGAAATCATGCTCGACTAATTTTCTGGAATTTTTGGAGGATGTAACTAGGAAAATGGACAAGGGAGAGCTAGTGGATGTAGTGTACCTGGACTTTCAGAAAGCCTTTGATAAGGTTCCACAGAGGAGATTAGTGGGCAAAATTAGAACACATGGTATTGGGGGTAGGGTACTGACATGGATAGAAAATTGGATGGCAGCCAGGAAACAAGGAATAGGGATTAACGGGTCCCTTTCAGAATGGCAGGCAGCGACTAGTGGGGTACCACAAGGCTCGATGCTGGGACCACAGCTATTTACAATATACATTAATGATTTAGATGAAGGGATTAAATTAACATTAGCAAATTTGCAGATGACACAAAGCTGGGTTGCAGTGTGAACTGTGAGGAAGATGCCATGAGGATGCAGGGTGACTTGGGCAGTTTGGGGGAGTGGGCAGATGCATGGCAGATGCAGTTTAATGTGGATAAATGTGAGGTTATCCACTTTAGTGGCAAGAACAGGAAGGCGGGTTATTATCTGAATGGTGTCGTTAGGAAAAGGGGAATTACAACGAGATCTGGGGGGTCCTTGTACATCAGTCACTGAAAGTAAGCATGCAGGTACAGCAGGCAGTGAAGAAAGCTAATGGCATGTTGGCGTTCCTAACAAGAGGAGCTGAGTATAGGAGCAAAGAGGTCCTTCTGCAGTTGTACAGGGCCCTAGTGAGACCATACCTGGAGTATTGTGTGCAGTTTTGATCCCCTAATTTGAGGAAGGACATTCTTGCTATTGAGGGAGTGCAGCGCAGGTTCATGAGGTTAATTCCCGGGATGGCTGGACTGTCATATGTTGAAAGAATGGAGCGAATGGGCTTGTATACACTGGAATTTAGAAAGATAAGAGGGGATTGGAACATCCCCTCTTATTGAAACTTATTGAAACACATAAGATTATTAAGGAATTGGACAGGCTAGTGGCAGGAAATGTTCCTGATGTTTGGGGAGTCCAGAACCAGGGGCCACAGTTTAAGAATAAGGGGTAGACCAATTAAAACGGAGACGAGGAAAAACTTTTTCACCCAGAGAGTTGCGAATCTGTGGAATTCTCTGCCTCAGAAGGCAGTGGAGGCCGATTCTCTGGATGCTTTCAAGAGAGAGTTAGATAGAGCTCTTAAAGATAGCGGAGTCAAGGGATATGGGGAGAAGGCAGATACCGGGTACTGATTGTGGATGATCAGCCATGATCACATTGAATGGCGATGCTGGCTCGAAGGGACAAATAGCCTACTCCTGAACCTATTAGCTATGTATCTATAACATCTTTCCTATAACATGGTGCCCAAAACTGAACACAATATTCTAAATGTGGCCTCACCAATGTCTTATACAACTGAAACATGACCTCTCAATTTCTATACTCAATAACCTGACTGATGAAGGTTATACCAGACGTTGGTGAATTGTTACAGACTAGACGATTGACACATACATAGACTCCTATATATAGTCAAGACCAAACACAGACTGGTCGATCGTTTTGGCTCAACACTTACGCCCGGTCCGTCTTGGCCGATGCGATTTCCCAGTTCCCAAACTTTTTTAACTGCCCTTCCCATTTCCACATTGACCTCTCTGTCCTGGGTCTCCTCCACTGTCAGAATGAGGCCAGATGCAAATTGAAGGAACAGCACCTCATATTTCGCTTGTGCAGCTCACAACCCTGCGGTATGAACATTGATTTCTCTAATTTCAAATGACCCCTGCATTCGCTCTCTCCCTCCCTCCCTCCCTCCCACTCTAGTCATCCTACTGCTTCCAATCTTCACATCCTTGTATCCCTTCGTTATCACCTCTTCCCCAGCCAACAACGGGCCAATGTGGGCTCCACCCCTCCTTGGTCATCTGTTGCCGGCCCTGCTTTGTTCTGGCCTTTTGTTACCTCCTGTACCCTTTCCTCTACTTTCATTCTAAAGAGGGGTCCCGATCCAAAACGTCACAAATCCATTTTTCTCCAGAGACTCTGCCTGACTAGCCGAGTTACACCAGCACTTTGTGGCTACTAGTCTGTAACACTTCAGCTTATTTTAGTCTTGTCTTCTTTGAGAAATGGATCTAACATATCCTTTTCTCCAAAACTCAAGCATAACGTTAACACATTATGTAGTTTCTTAAGTATTTTGGGTTAAATCTTTCATGGTTTCTTTCACTGTTCTGTACATCTCATTAACTTGTCCTAAAGATTCTAGACTAATAGTAGGAAGCAGTCTGATGTTTCCTCTGTGACTGCTGGCCAAGAGGCCTCATTAAACTTTGAGGGCTAGGATCCTATAGGTATATGACTTGTTTTAAACTTGCAAAACCAATATATATGATTTCTCTGATAAAAAGATCATTTGACTGGAAAGGTCACCTCTGTTGGTCTGTAATAAAAATGTAATGTTAAGATCTTGCTAAATAACACTAGATCAGTGCATTCATGATTATGAATCACTTAGGCCATTCGTTGTCCATGATTTTCAGTGCAATATTACTAGGCAGGACAGAGAACAAGTTGTCAACAACATCAATAACTCCAAGAGGATATCAGCTTCATGTTAGTGACAAATTTTATCCTCTGACTCACTGTTGGCAATCTTGCAGGAAATCAACTAACTTGTTGTAATAGCAATAATCATCGTGGCTGGACCACTCATCGTTTGACAGCATGGAAATAAAAGGGTTTTTTTAATTTGCCTGTGACAAATGTAATATTTTCCATCATATATAGTCAGCCTTGAGCTAAATTACCAAATTACATTTATTTACAGCATGAAACTCAGGAAAGAGAAAAATCAGTCATGATCTGGAACAATATCAGACTCATGGTGACTTTGATAGGACACACCCATAATGTGTCTGGGCTTGCAGATGGCGACTGACCTGCAATCCTTTCTTGCATCTTAAATTTCATATTTCTGATTAATCACATCTGATTTTTCCCCGTTTTGGCTGCATTTACACATTCAGAGACTTCTGAGATAACAATGACTGCTAAAAGATAGTTTATGTAAAATTGTGGAGAGCCAAAGTCTGCAATGCAACAAAAGGCAGAGTCCAGGGAAGATCATAGTTGCTGAGGTTAGTGTTATAACGGCCGACACAAGTGGCAGTTTAAAAATGCGTCCTCTTCCTGTTTTATAACTTTATATAATGTTTAATTTAAAAAAATATAAAGCAGCAATTTTTTATAACATAATTTCAAAAAGATACAAGTAACAAAAGGAGCATACCATCAGGGAGCTCGCGGCAAGACAGTGCATCATCCAAATCTCTTGCAGTTACTGGATCAATGGTGAAGATGCATTCCTTCCTGTGAAGAAAATGTCAAACTTTACATTGTCTTGCAGAAACTGTTAACTTTCCGATGAAAGTTATATCGGATTTTGTTGGATAGTAATGACAAGTTACTGATTTGAAAGAAAAAAAGAGCCCCAGAATCCACTCCTCATCCATTATCACACAGAATCTGATTCCAAGCCGCTTCCATTATTATTAACACCTATGACCAGAGATTCTGTCAGAGGCAAGTTTAGAAAAGCATGTCAAAGGCAGAAAGAGAGGAAGAGACACAGAGAGAATTACAGAGACAATGTATAAGGCCTTGGCAGCTGTAACATGGTTGCCATTGGCAAAATTATAAGGAATGCTCAAGCCTGGAATTGGAGTGCACGGATAGAGTGCAATGTTGGACGCCTGGAGGTTAGTTGGGGTAGGGGGCAAAGTCATGAGTAGGTTTGCAATGTAAATGATTATTTTAAAATTCTAGCACTGTGTATGTGGGAAATAATCAAGCAAAGGGAAGATGGGTGAACAGGAATGGGTGCGGCTCCAATGCAGCAGAGCTTTGGAAGACCTCTGGTTGTCAGAGCATAGATCGAGGGTGGGCATCCGGCAGTGTCCTGTGAGCCCTCAGTCTAATGGGAAGTGTTAATGAGCAGAGGAGCTGAGAGAATAGCCAATTTGGGTGTCATTTTGGAAGTGGAAATGAGAAACTTTGGGTCATGAAGTGGTGCATCCTTATTTAAAAATGACTGACACCAGTGTTTGAAAACATCTGGAAGTGAAGTCTGCTTTTGGGAGTGAAGACATTGCCAATATTTAGTTTGAAGCAATTTCAGTTCAACTGTACTTAACCTTGAAGAAACAGAGATGGAATCAACAAGTTTAGTTTAGTTTAGACATACAGCACGGAAACAGGCCATTTGGCCTACCAAGTCTGCGCGACCAGCAATCCCCGCACATTAATACTATCCTACACTCTAGGGACAATTTACCATTTTAATAAGAAAATTAGCCTACAAATCTGTGGGAGAATAGTGGGAATTGGAAATTGGAGTGTGGGAGGAAACCAGAGCACCCAGAGAAAACCCACTCAGGTCACGGGGAGAACGTACATACTACATGCAGACAGCAACCGTAGTCAGGATCAAACCCGGGTCTCTGGCACTGTAAGGCAACAGCTCTACCGCTGCAAGATCGGGCTGCCCGTGGGAACTGCATGTGTGGCACTGGATCGGATCGTCCAGGGGAGTGCCACAGTTCCTCTTGCAAATGTCACCAAGTCCAGCATTCTCATGTGTACATCTACAAATAAAGTTCCAACTGTTTGCTATTTTTTTTCCAATTGCAGGAGTATATGCGTTCTTCCATTTTCTTAACTAATTATTCCAGCTAAGATTGATTCAATATCTCTCACCACCATTCTTCAAAATCCAAATGTTCAGAATTACCGCATTTCCCGGCAATGAAGACACATCTGCGTCGAAGACGCACCTCACCACCTCCACCTGTGCCGAAGGACTGGCTGGCTGGCGGGTAGGCCGGCAGAAGGCGCTGAGGTGGCAGCCGGTTCCGCTGTCCGGTCCCGGCGGGCGCTCGCAGCCACCTGAGCTACTTTCCTCCCCGGCCACAATGCGGTGGCTCCTCGCCCGGAGCGCCGCGGCAGCGATGAGTGAGTGAGTGAGTTGCTGGCTTGATCTCCGACTCCCCTCCTTCTCAACGCTCCTGCCCTCCCCTCAACTTTACCCCTGGCGGCCCAGCCAAGTTTACTACTTTGTGCAGCCCAGGCCGTGCTGACCCGGGCCAGATTCCCCACAAGCTGTGGAAAGGAACTTCCCCCCCCCCACCCCCCTTTAAAAAATAGCATCTTGGACGCCGGGAAATACGGTAAGTATTCTAATGAACAAGATATTTTGAAAATGCAGCAGAGTAATAATTTGACAAACATAGAAATGTGTTTAAGGTTTAACAAAACATCTCAGTAAACCAGTGTCATTTTTATTTAGCCAGCAAGCTTTCAGCAAAAGAATCCAATTGACCAAGAACGAAGCAAAATCATTACCTTTAATAACTATGCAACATCAACAAATTCACTGTGCAAGAACTGTTCCATAGGAACGTGAGTTGCAATACTGTAAAATTACTATTAATCAATATAATAAACAGTAAAATTAAGAACTAAAACATATATCATGTATTAGAAATTCTTATTTTGGGTTCATCGTTAGATTATTGCCGACAGTGAGATGCATTCATTTCCCACAAGATTCCACGAACTACATCATTATATACCGTCCCTCACCCAAATAAGCTACTTCCAAAAGGAAACATCTAGCTTCAAACGCAAACAAAATGCATACATCAAAACACTTTAACTACACACAAGGTTAAAATTTACTTTGGACAGAGACTTACCGTAAATCTTTACGATGTCTGAACTCTTCATTTGGGATGGTCCATGGGAAGGATTTTGGTAAACAGTCCAGAACGTCAGCAGAGAAATCAGAGAAATCCACATCATATTCGATGAGAATGCCTTCAGTTTCAGGTTCAATTTCACCAGCTTGTCCCAGACTTCTGGACAAATACCTGTTTACACACAAACCCCATGCAACTAAATTTGTGCACAGCTTTTGACATGCACATTTGATGTATTTCCAAGTCATTTTTAAAGTCTCTTCCCATAACAGATTTGCCATCAGGCAAAAGATATAGAAATGTGAAAACACACACCTCCAGATTCAGTTTATTTCCAGCTGTTATCGGGCAATTGAATTATTCGACCACAACCAGAGCAGTGCTGAACTACTATCTACCTCTTTGATGTCCCTCGGACTATCCTTGATCGGACTATTCTTGCTTTAACTTGCACTAAACATTATTCCCTTATCGTGTATCTATACGTTGTAAATGGCTCGATTATAATCATGTATTGTCTTTCTGCTGACTGGAAAGCACGCAACTAAAGCTTTTCACTGTACTTCGGTACACGTGACAATAAACTAAACAGACAGATTTGGCATGAAGAGCTGCCAAACTGATTTAAAATTCTAATTAATGACTAAATAGTCAATTTAATTAGGTCATAGATAATACATTGGATTCAATAATATTAATTGCTAATACAAAATATGCTGATTGCGTTCAGTTTAACTACCCTACATCTGGAGTTACCAGAGGAGATAGGAGGGTCTCTCTATTGCCGACTCCTAATTGCCTTTGGAAGGTGGTTGTGAGCTGCTGCCTTCAATAGACTTTCAGTGTAGGTGGGCAATTTGTCTTTTAGTCCAGTGAGGGTGAAGGAACTACACTCTATTTATAGATTAATATGGCCCATGATTTGAAAGGAAATTTGGAGGCGGCATCTGCTGTCCTTGGCTTTGATAGCAGAAGGTTAGAGCGGGGTGTTTCCACTTGAATGGTATTGAGCTACATGAGTAGTGCAGCCACACACACCCAGGCAAGGTGAGAGTCATGTCATGCCTCACTTATTGTCACGGTTTTGCTCTGTGTGGGGACAGATGGCTTCATTAACCAAGGACTTCCCTATGATGGTGAGAACCACATTGTTGAAGTAGATGTATGCACAGGGAGGAACTCCTCCTGTGGCATCGCAGGCATGAGATAATGACGTCCATCTTCCTTTCACTTGCCTGGATGTATGCTGCTCCAACCGCACACAAGTACCTCAATTGAAGTAATGTAATACAAGCACAAATGTGTAGCACATATTTCATCTGTTTATCAGATCCTCAAATTGTCATTTTCATTAAGAATTAAAAATCTAATATGATGCTGATGTATTTAACATTAAATAACTAAAATATATTTGAATTCCAATATTTAAACGGCATGTTTTAGGCACTGTCACAGAAAACAATGTTAATTAGTTAATTATTAAAAATTGGTACACATTTATAAACAAAGTGTTCCTACCCATCTGCAAAATTGCAATCATCTCTCCAGTCTACGATGCGGCAAATAAACAGGGTGCTTCCATAATCTCCAGGCCTAGCCATGAAATCTTCTGGACAATATTCTATTGGTACCAAGATTCTAGGTACTCTGTGATCAACTGGTGAAAAGATAGTGAACTCCTTGTAGAGGTCACTATTTTTATCAGTTAGTGGCTTGATGAATCCTGTCACAGCTCTCGAATGTTTCTTCTCCACAATGTAAATCACCTGCATTTATGAAAATACCAATATTAACAACATTGAACAATTCTCATTAATTCTCATTAAACCTGCTAAACATTCAAAGGATCACTTGTGAACATAAATCAATTGCATATACAGTGCCATCCATAATGTTTGGGATAAAAACCCATCATTTATTTATTTGCCTCTGTACTCCATAATTTGAGATTTGTAATAGAAAAAAATCACTGGTGGCTAAAGTGTACATTGTCAGATTTTAACAAAGGCCATTTTAAATACATTTTTGGTTTCACCACGTAGAAATTACAGCAGTGTTTATACATAGTCCTCACATTTCAGGGTACCATAATGTTTGGGACACATGGCTTCACAGGTGTTTGTAATTGCTCAGGTGTGTTTAATTGCCCCCTTAATGCAGGTATATGAGAGCTCTCAGCACCTTGTCTTTCCTCCAGTCTTTCCATCACATTTGGAAACTTTTATTGCTGTTTATCAACATGAGGACCAAAGGTGTGCCAATGAAAGTCAAAGAAGCCATTATGAGACTGAGAAACAAGAATAAAACTGGTTAGAGACATTAAACAAACCTTAGGCTTACCAAAATCAACTGTTTGGAACATCATTAAGAAGAGAGCACTGGTGAGCTTACTAATCGTAAAGGGACTGGCAGGCCAAGGAAGACCTCCACAGCCGATAACAGAAGAATTCTCTCTATAATAAAGAATAATCCCCAAACACCTGTCTGACAGATCAGATACACTCTTCAGGAATCAGGTGTAGATTTGTCAATGACCACTGTCCACAGAAGACTTCATGAACAAAAAGATTTGGGGGGAGAGGGGAGTCAGTCTACCCTACGACAGAAGGGGGAGGAATTGTACAGTTTGATAGCCACAGGGAAGAAGGATCTCCTGTAGCGTTCTGTACTACATCTTGGTGGAACCAGTCTGTTGCTGAAGGTACTCCTCAGTGACTAGTGTGTCATGGAGGGGGTGAGCTGTATTGTCCTAGATTTCAGCACATATAGGCTCTAAGCAATTACGGGTTGGTCTTTGAACAAGCTTTGCTGGCCTTTTCTCCTGGGTGGAAATGTCAAAGACTAGATGGCACAACTTTAAGGTGAAAGAAGCAAAATTTAAAGGGGACTAGACCAAGTGCGGGCCCGTTGGGCCCGTTCCCCCAATGCAATATTCCACCACTCACCCATAGCCCCTAACTGCGCAGGTGCGGCTGACAGGTTCCTGTTGTGATGCCAGAGATCCCCGTTGTGACGTGGGTCACAGCAACCCTCAGCCAACTGTGCAGGGGCGGCCGGCAAGTGAGAGCGCGACTGCGACGTTTTTAATGTTTAAAATGCAATTATTTGTAAAATATAAGATCAATGTGAACGCATCTCACTCTCCCTCTTCAGTCCCCTATTCCCCCCCTCCATTATCCTCCTTCTCCCCACCCTCCACCAACCTACCTCTGCTTTCTCCCCTCACCCCCTCCCTCCCCACCTCTCTTCCCTCTCCCCTCCTCCATTACCTCACCACCCCTCTTCCTACCCCTATCCTCCTTCATTCCCTTATCCCCCAGCACTCCCTCCCCTCCTTTTCACCCTTCCTCTTCTTTCCCCTCTCCTCTTCCCCCTATCCCACCTCCCCACTCTCCCTCCTCACCTCCCCCACCCTCCTCTCCCACTATCCGCCACTCCCTACCTCCCCCACTCCACCCCTCCTCTCCCTCCCTACCCTCTCCTCACCTCCCCAGGATCTCGATGTAAACCACCGCCGGCGCCGTTTTCTCCACCACGTCGGCGATGAAGTTGTACTTGAGGCGGGGGCTGGCAGGGGGGACAGGCCGAGTGGCCTAGAACCAGGGGAGGGAGAGGCCAAGGCCTAGTCCATACCCCGGGTCGTGCTCCTCTCCCTCCCCGCGTGCCCGCAGCAGCAGCACCACCACCCCCAGACCCAGCCTCAGCACCGCGGTCATTTCAAATCCCGGAAGCGGGGACTGCGCTCACAAGGGAGACTTTCAGTTATTTTTAAATGAAACATCCCCCTATCCCCGCCCCACCCCCCACAATAAAAATCGTGATTTTTCTTTAAAATAAACTAAACACAATGTTAGCTGTTAATGAAAACTGAAGAATTTGATTAAAACTGATTTTTTTTTAAATAGTGATTTTTTTAATGTAAATGATTCGGGATCCCATTGTGACGTCATTGTAACGTGGCTGACGGGCAGGGCAAGTGGAAAAGTGGTTTGAAAAGTGTTATTTGTAAATTTTAAAATGTCAATAACTTGAAAAAAATAACATCAATCCGAACCGTTTCATTTTCATCCCAGGACAATGGTGTGTCAGGTGAGCCAAAAACTGTAGCGTAATTGTGTAAGTTTTGGCGGGTTTTCGGGATATCACATCCACGCACCCACGCATATAAACAAACAAGATAAGAGTTTGTGTAATATATAGATAGTTATGCACGCCAAGTTTTTTTTTGAACAGAGTGACAGGTGCCTGGAACACACTATCAGGGTTGCAGGTGGATGGAGTCAGATATCATTGTAGTATTTAAGAGGCTTTTAGATAGACACATTGATTATGCAGGGAATGGAAGGATATGGATCACGAGCCGGCAGTTGAAACAAGTTTTGCTCAGCAGCATGTGCAGGAAAGAACTGCAGATGCTGGTTTGAATCGAAGGTAAACACAAAATGCTGGAGTAACTCAGCAGGGCAGGCAGCATCTCTGGAGAGAAGGAATGGGTATAAAGAAGGGTCTCGACCCGAAACGTCATCCATTCCTTCTCTTCAGAAATGCTCCCCTTTCCGCTGAGTTCCTCCAGCATTTTGTGTCTTGCTTGGCATCATGTTCAGCACAAGGCAATGTGGGCTGAAGGACCTGCCCCAGTGCTGTACTTTTCTATGTTCTATGTTTGAGAAAAACTGAACTAGAAGATTAGAAAATCAAAAACCCTATCTTCCCTCAATCACTGTCGTAAATTATGGATCAGCGACTGGATAATGTGATTTAGTGATGTGTGTTGGAAGACATATTTTTCATAATAGCCCCTAGTACCACCTGACAGTACCATGAGGAATTCTCATTAATATAAATTGAACAGACTGTTCCATATTTTTGCTTCAATTGAGATTTGACATAATTGTAATGCCGTTCCAACACTGAGCAAGTTGCTCATCCTGTAATTTGTCTCATTCACCCTGCCCATAACTTTCTAATGTTTAAACACTTCTAATATATCGTCATTCTGTGGTCCTAAAGATGACAAAACATGGCAGAGCCTGCAATGACAGTGAAGACACAGCCCCAAATCACCCCTCACAGCTCTGGAGACAAGTGAAGAAACCCTCGACTATACCGGCAATAAATTTCTCTGGGATTCAGAATTTAAAACAAAGATTAAAATAGAAGTAAATCAAAGTTTGTTAAAAATACATAAATAACTAAAAACATAGCACAAGACAAAATAAACACAGAAAAAGCATGTATATGGAAGAAAAAAATGCATTTCCAACAGAGAATATCACGTTTCAAGAATTCTGATATTCAAATGAGATTGATGTAACTTCAGGCCGTTTGCGTGATTTACCTTGCCAGTCTTTTGAAGAAACCTATCTGGATGATTTCTTGCATCATTTGCAGCCATGCTGCAAAGCTTGTCCTTTCTTGAAGTTTGCATTTGGATGACGCTATCAGCAGGTTGTAATCCACGAGAACCAGTGGCTACAAAAACAATCAGAAAAAATACAGCATTACATTATAGGACAGTATAATTCTGAACAGAAAATCTCATCTGTTATGTGCTAAAGAGGGATTAGATAAAACATCCACATGAAAGTGAAGTCTTGTATTAGAGTATTGGAGACGTAGATAGAAGTCCATGAAACTATAACCATGGACTAATTGAACTTTCAAAAATTCAACTATATGGATTTCACAATTTGTAAATGTGAAGATATGGCAGTAAAATGCATACCCTGCTCCAAAATATGCCCAGCAGTAAATGAAACCCAAGTGAACATTTTAAGACTCTATATTACAACCTAACCGGGTGTAAATGCACACTTTAAGGACAACAAGAAGTTAATTGCTCCCAGTTTTTTTAAATTGTATCTGTCATATGGATGAAACTATCAACATCCTAAATGGCGTCAAGTTGGAAAAAGGGGAAGTACAACGGGATCTGGGGGTCCTTGTACATCAGTCTATGAATGTAAGCATGCGGGCACAGCAGGCAGTAAAAAAAGCGAATGGCATGATGGCCTTTATAACAAGAGGAATCTAATATAGGAGCAAAGAGGTCCTTCTGCAGTTGTACAGAGCCCTAGTGAGACCACACCTGGAGTATTGTGTGCAGTTTTGGTCCCCTAATTTGAGGATGGACATTCTTGCTATTGAGGGAGTGCCGCGTAGGTTTACAAGGTTAATTCCTGGGATGGCGGGATTGTCATATGCTGAGAGAATGGAGCAGCTGGGTTTGTACACTCTGGAGTTTAGAAGGATGAGAGGGCATCTCATTTAAACATATAAGATTGTTAAGGGTTTGGACACGCTAGAGGCAGGAAACACGTTCCCGATGTTGGGGGAGTCCAGAACCAGGGGCCACAGTTTAAGAATAAGGAGTAAGCCATTTAGAACGGAGACGAGGAAACACTTTTTCTCACAGAGAGTGGTGAGTCTGTGGAATTCTCTGCCTCAGATGGCGGTGGAGGCGGGTTCTCTGGATGCTTTCAAGAGAGAGCTAGATAGGGCTCTTAAAAATAGCAGTCAGGGGATATGGGGAGAAGGCAGGAACGGGGTACTGATTGGGGATGATCAGCCATGATCACATTGAATGGCGGTGCTGGCTCGAAGGGCCAAATGGCCTACTCCTGCACCTACTGTCTATTGTCTGTTGTCTATTGTCTATCAGCTTTAGGGCCTTCTCAAACTGTATATTAGACATCAATCCCAAAGAAAGAAGAAATGGATGTTGATTTTCCAGACAACCAAACAAAAACACGCACTATGACTTATGACCACACAAATAGAGAGAGTACAGAGGAGATTTACTAGAATGTTGCCTGGATTTCAACAACTAAGTTACAGAGATAGGTTGAATAAGTTAGGTCTTTATTCTCTGGAGCGCAGAAGGTTAAGGGGGGACTTGATAGAGGTCTTTATAATGATGAGAGGGATAGACAGAGTTGATGTGATCAAGCTTTTCCCTTTGAGAATAGGGAAGATTCAAACAAGAGGACATGACTTCAGAATTAAGGGACAGAAGTTTAGGGGTAACATGAGGGGGAACTTCTTTACTCAGAGAGTGGTAGCGGTGTGGAATGAGCTTCCAGTGGAAGTGGTGGCGGCAGGTTCGTTGGTATCATTTAAGAATAAATTGGATAGGCATATGGATGAGAAGGGAATGGAGGGTTATGGTATGAGTGCAGGCAGGTGGGACTAAGGGAAAAAAATTGTTCGGCACGGACTTGTAGGGCCGAGATGGCCTGTTTCCGTGCTGTAATTGTTATATGGTTATATGGTTAAGCAAATAGATATGGGCCATTCTTTGGAAAGTGAACCAAACGGCCACACACGTGACCAGATGGCATCACATATGGTAATACATTAAAAAATTCTTGTAAGAGATTAATCTTATTCATTGCTATTTTCCTACCTACAGAACTATAATGCATGCCTGCTAAAGATATGAACATTCTAGCTTTTTCAAATTCACAGTTGTAAGATAAAACTGAGATGAAAAAAATGCTCTGTGTGAGGCCACACAGGTGACCAGTTTATTTGACCTCTGACCCTAAACAAACATTGTCAGCATAACGTAAACATTTCACTGCATAAACTTTGAAAACGTATGTCATATATACAGTACAAAACAATATGCCTGTAATGTTTTCAGAATTAGGAGAGACTAGACCAAGTGCAGACCCGTTGGGTCTGCTCCCCCAACGCAGCCGTTCCCTACCCGTAGCCCCCACGGGAGACGTGGTCCTCCAACTCAAGCCGTTCAGGACTCAGCAGTGCGGCTGTTTTTAAATGGCGTCTTTGAGGCGAGAAGCAGGCGCCAGCAGCCGTTATGGTCGCTGGCCAGCAGGAGGCGACAAAATGAGCGAGTGGGGAGGGGGGAGAAGGATTTTATTAAAAATGTGTACATAAACACGACAAAATTTAATAAGGAGTGGATACTTGGAATGAAAAGTGAAATCTCTACCGAAATGGAAAGAATCTGGGCGTTTGTGGGTCTGGTGTTGGCGTAGCAACGAATCAAAGGCTGGCACCCACAGGCTGGCAATCACAAGTCAGGCAGAAACACAGCCAGCCAGCAGCCACAGAGTTTTAATATTATATAGATATAGATGTATTCCACAATTTTTCATATTTTTGGTCACACACACGTGACTAATAATGGACCATATGTTGAATAGTTTTCCCAGAACTGAGGAATTAGAAACATTGAAACATAGAAAATAGGTGCAGGATGAGGCCATTCTGCCCTTCGAGTCAGCATCGCCATTCATTGTGATCATGGCTGATCGTCCCCTATCAATAACCCGTGCCTGCCTTCTCCCCATATCCCTTGACTCCACTAGCCCCTAGAGCTCTATCTAACTCTCTCTTATATCCATCCAGTGACTTGGTCTCCACTGCCCTCTGTGGCAGGGAATTCCATAAATTCACAACTCTCTGGGTGAAAACGTTTTTTTTCACCTCAGTCTTAAATGACCTCCCCTTTATTCTAAGATTGTGGCCTCTGGTTATGGACTCGCCCAACATTGGGAAATTTTTTCCTGCATCCAGCCTGTCCAGTCCTTTTATAATTTTATATGTTTCTATAAGATGCCCCCTCATCCTTCTAAACTCCAGTGAATACAAGCCTAGTCTTTTCAATCTTTCCTCATATAACAGTCCCGCCATTCTAGGGATCAATCTCGTGAACCTGCGCTGCACTACCTCAATCACAAGGATGTCCTTCCCCAAATTAGGAGACCAAAACTGTACACAATACTCCAGATGTGGTCTTACCACAGCCCTATACAACTGCAGAAGAACCTCTCTACTCTTATACTGAAATCCTCTTGTTATGAAGGCCAACATTCCATTAGCTTTCTTCACTGCCTGCTGTAACCTGCACGCCAACTTTCAGTGACTGGTGTACAAGGACACCCAGGTCTTGCTGTACCTCCCCCTTACCTAACCTAACCTAAACCCATTGAGATAATAATCTGCCCCCTTGTTTTTGCCACCAAAGTGGATAACCTCACATTTATCTATATTATACTGCATCTGCCACGCATCTGCCCACTCACTCAACCTGTCCAGGTCACCCTGCAACCTCCTAACATCCTCTTCACAGTTCACACTGCCACCCAGCTTTGTGTCATCCGCAAACTTGCTAGAATTACAAGCTAACCAGAAGCAAATAGTTTCTCGTAATCTCAGGTAAGTTGCCTACGAAATCAGTATAGCTTCACTGATTTATGCTCCGTTGGTGCTTTCTTATTTCAAGCACCAAATGGATTCCTTAGTTCAGAAGACGCACTGAAATGTGGACAGCCACCTTCGTCGATATGTTGATACATGGATATTCAGCAAAACCTCAGATATGTGTAAAAATAAACAACACTCCGCTATTTCCATAGCATAGCAAAGAATTTCTCCACTATCTTCCCACATAGAACAGCAAAACACCATTTATTTGAATCGTCTGCTACAACTTTACTAAACATCTAATCTCACCCTGCACATGATCACATTTCCAGTCTGACATATCAGCATCATGTTTTTTCTGCACCAAATTTCATGGAGCGAGTCTCAAATTTTATATTACAGAGAGAGGTCACAGCTGAAGTAACGGACATGACAATTGTAATGGCGCAGCTAACAGAGCACACATCAATACAGCTGATAAACAGCTGAAATTACCATGGTGGGAAAGAAAACAAATGAATCAAATGTCTGAGATAAAATTGGGAGCAATAGGCAATTGGTTCTTTTCATCTCTTTCATATTCTTACAACTGAAAAGTAGATTCTTCGACAATACACATGCAACATTAGTTTACATTAATACAGTGAATCTTATGGTTGCAGTTAAGAAAATCTCAAATCAACAAAAGGATTTGTCCAGTGTAACGATGTTCCACGATCCTTGAATAAAATGTTCTAGGGGAGACAGGCAAATGTTGAATCAATAGTGATAAAAATCACAAAAATAATACACACTGATGATAAAGGCAACCATCTGAATCTACAAATCTAATTGTTCAAATTATCGCCATCACCTCTTATTGTGGCTAAAGTCCCTGTCCCACTTACGTGTCCTTGGCACGCTAATTACGCGACCTCGTGGTCGCGTTGAGGCGCGAAGGTCGCGCGCGATTACATGCGCCCGCACAGCCGTCTGGAGCGCGTGACGTCATTTGAAGATGGACACAAAATGCAGGAGTAATTCAGCGGGACCGGCAGCATCTCTGGAGAGAAGGAATGGGTGACGTTTCGTGTCGAGACTCTTCTTCAGTCTGAAAGAAGGGTCTTGACCCGAAACGTCGCCCATTGCTTCTCTCCAGAGATGCTGCCGGTCCCGCTGAGTTACTCCAGCATTTTTTGTCTATCTTCAATTTTCTTGGCCCCACTCTGGGAGTAGAAGTGGGGGTGGATTCGGACCGCAACGGCCGTGAGCCCCAGGCGGACAGGCCGTTGGCGCGTGAAGATTTCGTTCGCTACAAAGATTTCGGAGCCCCGCCGATGTCGCGCACAACTACATACCCCTCCACGCTTCTCAGTGGGACCGGCCCCGCGCGGCCACACGATGCCCGTGCGCCTCAACGTGATGACGACGCCGCGTAATTTGCGTGGCAAGGACACGTAAGTGGGACAGGCCCTTTAGGTAGGTATGTTGCAAAGCCTACCTGAAGCGTCGTTGAAAATCTGTCGCTGCAAGTGTGCGCGATTTTGGCGCCGTTTAGAGGGGGCGGGTTTAAAACGCGATTTTCTCTAAGCTGTTCCAATCGAAAATGTTCAGCCTAGTTAATTATTAACGAAAAATCGCTGGAAGACCCCGTCGCAAAAGCTATTATTAGGTTTAAAGGCCTTGAATAATAGTTATAGTAGTTTAAAAATCAATCTCTAAACCCGCGACCGCCAGCAACCGCAGGGTCTCATAAAGCAAATAGCAGAAGTTAGGTTGTATATTTTTACATTAAAAAGGGCTTCTAAAGATCCCTTTATACAAAGTTTAATATTGCGAGTAGCTCAATTTGGGCCCATTATATCGCGCAGTATTTTTCTGGGCATTTGGGGCACGAATCTACCGCAATGTGAACGTTCTAAACCAGCGCATTCCACAGGGACCCACTGGAAAGCTGATTTAAATGGGCATTTATTTACAACAATTAAACACTAAATTCCTTCCATTTGGCCTATAAATTAATGTAAATGAGATTTAAAAATCATGTTTTATTGTGAATTATTTGTGAATATTATTTGGACATTTAGGCTATTTAAAAATGTTAATCATTTATTAAGAAATGGATAGATGTTTAGATCTAGTAATTGAAGTCTGAAATTAGCTACAATTAGGTAACTAACTAATTATATGCTTTAATTTCAGGTCATCCAAGTAAGATTATTTTATATTTGTTTCAGAATGCTTCAATCTATGATAACTGAAAATTTCATTCAGTTCTCTTAATTTTTAAGAAAGTTATGGGCTTTTGACTGTTCACGATCACAGCTTTTTTGTTATGTCCATAGAAAATCAATAGGGAACAAGATGCTCATTTCCCAGTATGAAAATGGCCATAACTTTTTAAATACTTGAGATATGAAAGTGAATTAGGTGTCAAATTAAACTTATTTTTATGCTTTATCTGATGGGATAAATTACAGCCTTGATTTTTAAAATCTCAAAATTTTGTAACATTGCTACTTTAGGGGGTAGGATTTGCAAAAGGACTAAAAAATAAGAAAGCATGATTGATATTCAGAAAGCATCTTTAACAAATTTAATAGCATTTTACTATTGTAAAGAAAATTGATTTAAATTTCTGTAATATATGTCATCGGGTGGGGCTGCGCGCGGCAGCCTCGCCAGCAGTTTGTCTGTCATTTCACCCTTTTTGTTATTTTTAGTGTGTCCAAAGTATGGTTTTGGTTTCTTAGTCTTTTTTATGTGGGGGAAGTGGGGGGGAAGAGAGGAAACCGTTTTCTCAGTCACTTCCTGGTCAAGTATGCGTCTTATCTCCGAGTCGCATCTTCGCCCCCCCCTCACGGCCTACCATCTAGATTGGCCCGGCCTTTCCTGCCGGAGACCGGCCAGAGCTTCAGTAGCGGTGCAGCACTGGATTCCATCAGGGAGCGGGGCAATGCCTTACTGGGGATCGCCGTGCTGGAGCTCCGGAGTGTTGGACGTGCTGATTAACACTGTGGAGCTGTGGTTGCGGAGCTTCTAGCCGCAGGCGCCGCCGACTTTAACATCGCGGAGTCCTGGGATCTTTTGCCGAGGGTCGCCAGCGTTGAATCACCGTCCAGCTCGGCCTGTGGACTCCAAGAGCCGTGGTCTCCAGTAGGAAGTGTCCGATTCGGAAACTCCAAGCCACTGAGAGTGTTCTCCGTTCCGACGTCGGAGTTCCGATCATCCCGGCGAGATGGCCTGAACATCGGGCCGCCGTGGCAGCGACTGCAGAGGGCTCAAAGGCCCCGAACACGGGTGAACAAAGAGGAAGTTGACTGAACTTTATTGCCTTCCCTCACAGTGGGAAACGTTGATTCCTCTGTGTGAGGATGTTCATGTTAATTTCTATCGTGTATTGTGTTCTTTTTTTTCGTATGGCTGTATGGTAACCCAAATTGCACTGTACCAATTGGTGCATGTGATAATAAATGTAACTTGAACTTGAACTTAAAAAAAAACACAAAAGTATGAATCCAAAACAATGTGCAATGTATAAAGTGCATTCAAATGTTTGCAATATTTTAAAAGATTGATTAAATTACTACAGGCTTGATACAATGGCATAAACATGAAATTATATGGCTTTGGAATGATAAAATTCTGGAACCTAAATTTTAATGAAAATTATTTATGAAAGATATCTATCTCAATATTAATATGCAAACAGCTTTCAATTCTCAATTTTCAAGGTGGAGACAATGATAAAATAAGCAGATTAATTAATAAACTTTGTCATGACCATTAGGCTCCTGCAATAACTAGATCGAAGTCCGTAGCAAAAAAGTAACACTTCTTTTGAAGCAAACTGCTGGCACATAAGGATGCATGAAGCATGGCTGATAATATGTAATGGCCTTGGAAAACAAAATATAGGGAAACAGGAAGTATTCAACATCAGACAACTTGAATTAAAACTTGTAAATGCTCTCAAATTTAAAACTTGTAAATGCTCTCAAAAAGCATGTCTACAGTAAACTAAATTACTTTACAGGAAAAAGTGAAGTCATCTCTTTGCAAGACATTTCAATATATAATGAGCAAAGGATATGATAGTTTAGTAATTTACTTCAACTGGTCCAAAATTGCATGTGCAGTTTGTTCCATTCTATTATAGAACATTAAGTATTTAAAAGTGTAGAACACAAAGAATTTGAAAACCATGTCAGAGCCATGTTGCAATAAAAAGGCCCATAAGTTGTACATCTGAGTAGCTTAATTTTCCAGATAAGTTTTTTTTCTCTAGGAATACAGTCAACTCTGTGTTGCGATATCCTTCTAGCCAATATGCAACTAAACCTACATGATTCACACTCAAACCAATTAAAACACACCAATTCTGGACATCTGAAATAAAAACAAGTTGTTGAAAATCCTCAGCATGTCAGCCAGCATCTGTGGAGGTTCAGGTATGACAGCACCCCCCAAACCCAAACCAGATATAAGGAGGATTCCAAATACATGCAGTGCCTCCATAATGTTTTTTTGGGACAAAGATCCATCTTTTATTTATTTGCCTCTGTACTCCACAATTTGATATTTGTAATACATGTGGTTAAAGTGCACATTGTCAGATTTTAAAAAAGGCCATTTTTATACATTTTGATTTCACCATGTAGAAATTAAAACAGTGTTTATACATATTCCCCCCATTTCAGGGCACCATAATGTATGCGACACAGCAACGTCATGTAAACGAGAGTAGTCATGTTTAGTATTTTGTTCAATATCCTTTACATGCAATGACTGTTTGAAGTCTGTGATTCATGGACATCACCAGTTGCTGGGTGTTTTCTCTGGCCAGGCCTGAATTGCAGCCATCTTTAGATTATGCTTGTTTTGGGGGCTAGTCCCCTTCAGTTTTCTCTTCAGCATATAAAAGGCATGCTCAATTGGGTTCAGTTCGGGTGATTGATGTGGCTTTGAAAAACTCCTTAAGCAGTAGTTTGGGATCATTGTCTTGCTGTAAAATGAACCATTGGCCAATGAGTTTTGAGCCATTTGTTTGAACTTGAGCAGATAGGATGTGTCTGGGGTGACGGGGGAACTGAAGGAAATCCACATTAGGCAGGAAATGGTGTTGGGTAGACTGATGGGACGGAAGGCTGATAAATCCCCAGGGCCTGATGGTCTGCATCCCAGGGTACTTAAGGAAGTGGCTCTAGAGATCGTGGATGCATTGGTGATCATTTTCCAATGTTCTATAAAATCAGTATCTATGGATTGGAGGGTAGCTAATGTTATCCCATTCTTTAAGAAAGGCAGGAGAGAGAAAACAGGGAATTAAAGACCAGTTAGCCTGACATCGGTGGTGGGGAAGATGCTGGAGTCAATTATAAAAGATGAAATAGCCGCACATTTGGATAGCAGTAACAGGATCGGTCCGAGTCAGCATGGATTTACGAAGGGGAAATCATGCTTGACTAATCTTCTGGAATTTATTGAGGATGTAACTAGGAAAATGGACAAGGGAGAGCCAGTGGATATAGTGTACCTGGACTTTCAGAAAGCATTTGATAAGGTCCCACATAGGAGACTAGTGGGCAAAATTAGGGCACATGGTATTGGGGGTAGAGTGCTAACATGGATAGAAAATTGGTTGGCAGACAGGAAACAAAGAGTAGGGATTAACGGGTCCCTTTCAGAATGGCAGGCAGTGACTAGTGGGGTACCACAAGGCTCGGTGCTGGGACCGCAGCTATTTACAAAATACATCAATGATTTAGATGAAAGCAAATTTGCAGATGACACAAAGCTGGGTGGCAGTGTGAACTGTGAGGAGGATGCTATGAGAATGCAGGGTGACTTGGACAGGTTGGGTGAGTGGGCAGATGCATGGCAGATGCAATTTAATGAGGATAAATGTGAGGTTATCCACTTTGGTAGGAAAAACAGGAAGACAGATTATTAACTAAATGGTGTCAAGTTGGGAAAAGGGGAAGTACAGCGGGATCTGGGGGTCATTGTTCATCAGTCAATGAAAGTAAGCATGCAGGTACAGCAGGCAGTGAAGAAAGCGATTCCCCTAATTTGAGGAAGGACATTCTTGCTATTGAGGGAGTGCAGTATAGGTTTACAAGGATAATTCCCGGGATGGCAGGATGGTATATGTCATATGCTGAGAGAATGGAGCGGCTGGGCATGTATACCCCGGAGTTTAGAAGGATGGGAGTGGATCTTATTGAAACATATAAGATTATTAAGGGTTTGGACATGCGAGAGGCAGGAAACATGTTCCCGATGTTGGGGGAGTCCAAAACCAGGGGCCACAGATTAAGAATAAGGGGTAAGCCATTTAAAATGGGGACGAGGAAACACTTTTTCTCACAGAGTTGTGAGTCTGTGGAATTCTCTGCCTCAGACGGCGGTGGAGGCCGGTTCTCTGGATACTTTCAAGAGAGAGCTAGATAAGGCTCTTAAAGATTGCGGAGTCAGGGGATATGGGGAGAAGGCAGGAACGGGGTACTGATTGGGGATGATCAGACATGATCACATTGAATGGCGGTGCTGGCTCGAAGGGCCGAATGCCCTACTCCTGCACCTATTGTCTATTGTATCTATACACTTCAGAATTCATTATGCCACTACCATCAGCAGTTGTATCATCAACGAAGGTTGACAAAAATGCTGGAGAAACTCAGCGGGTGAGGCAGCTTCTATGGAGCGAAGGAATAGGTGACATTTCGTGTCGAGACCCTTCTTCAGACTGATTTGAGGGTTGGGGGGGGGGGCGGGAAGAAGAAAGGAAGAGGTGGAGACAATAGGCTGTGGGGGAGCCGGGAAGGGGAGGTGAAGGAGGGAGAAAGCAAGGACTACCTGAAATTGGAATTCAATGTTCATACGCTGGGGTGTAAACTGCCCAAACTGCTTAGGTCCTTGGATGGGTCGACGGGGGAGGTAAAGCAACAAGTGTGGCATTTCCTGCGGTTGCAAGGGAAAGTACCGGGGAGGGGTGATTTGGGTGGGAAGGGACGAATTGACCAGGGAGTTACGGGGGGAGCAGTCTCCGCGGAAAATCAGAAAGGAGAGGAGATGGGAAGATGTGGTTAGTGTTGGGATCCCGTTGGAGGTGGCGAAAATGTCGGAGGATTATTTGTTGTACGTGACGGCTGGTGGGGTGGAAGGTGAGGACAAGGGGGACTCTGCCCTTGTTACGAGTGGGGGGATGGGGAGTGAGAGCGGACCTACAGGATATAGAGGAGACCCTGGTGAGAGCCTCATCTATAGTTGAAGAGGGGAACCCACGTTCCCTAAAGAATGAGGACATCTCGATGCCCTGGTTTGCAGCACCTCATATTGGGTGCAGATGCGGCGTAGACGGAGGAATTGGGAGTAGGGGATAGAGTCTTTTCAGGAAGCAGAGTGGGAAGAAGTGTAGTCCAGATAGCCATGGGAGTCAGTGGGTTTGTAGTAGATGTCGGTCAGTAATCTGTTACCTGCGATGGAGATAGTAACATCAATGAAGATAAGTAAGATAGTACCTTCAGCAGCCATACATGCCCAGGCCATAACACCCCCACCACCCTGTTTCACAGATGAGGTGGTATGCTTTGGATCTGGGGAAGTTCCTTCTCTCCTCCATACTTTGCTCTTGCCATCACTCTGATATGTTAACCTTTGTCTCATCTGTCCTTTACCAGAACTGTGGTCGCTCTTTTAAGTACTTCTTGGCAAACTGTAACCTGGCCATCCTATCTTTGTGACTAACCAGTGGTTTGCATCTTGCAGTGTAGCCGCTGTACTTCTTTTTCATGAAGACTTCTGCAGACAGTGGTCATTGACAAATCCACACCTGACTCCTGAAGAGTGTTTCTGATCTGTCGGACAGATGTTTGGGGATTTTTCTTTATTATAGAGAATTCTTCTGTCATCAGCTGTGGAGATCTTCCTTGGCCTGCCTTTGCGATCAATAAGCTCACCAGTGCTCTCTTTCTTCGTAATGATGTTCCAAATAGTTGATTTTGGTAAGCCTGAGGTTTGGCTGATGTCTTTAACAGTTTTATTCTCGTTTCTCAGTCTCATAATGGCTTCTTTGACTTTCATTGATACAACTTTGGTCTTCATGTTGATAAACAACAATAAAATTTTCCAAAGGTGACTAAAGAAGTTCCTCCTCACCTACTTTCAAAAAAGAGAGCCCTTTCATTCTGAGGCTACGATCTCTGGTCCTAGACTCTCCCACCAGTGGAAACATCCTTTCCACATCCACACTAAAGCAAGGACTACCTGAAATTGGAAAAGCCAATCTTCATACCGCTGGGGTGTAAACTACGAAGCAAAATATGAGGTGCTGTTCCTCCAATTTGCGGTGGGCCTCACTCTGGCCATGGAGGGCGCCCAGGACAGAAAGGTCGGATTCGGAATGGGAGGGGGAGTTGAAGTGCTGAGCCACCGGGAGATCAGGTTGGTTATTGCGAACTGAGTGTAGGTGCTGTGCAAAGCGATCGCCAAGCCTGCACTTGGTCTCACTGAGGTTGATCATACGCTGAATAATCCAACCAGAATTTTGTTTGGAAGTGGAAAGAAATAATAGAAATTGTATTCATTGCAACGTGTAAAAGGAGATGAGATACTGTATTGTAATTTTGCTGCATGTCATTGTGGTATATATCATGTCTTGATTGGTGAATATGTTTAGTTTGTGACTTATTTGAAGCAGAAATAATATGTGAATGCTTCATTGACCATAATTCTGACTGGTAACTACGCACTTCGTCCGAGCACATTATCGTATGTGTCATGCAAGCCGTCTTAAATGACCACCTAAACTGTCATTTGGCAACCTAAAAAGCTGCCTCGGTTGCCCGGCTGGCAACAGGGAAAAAAAGTTAAGCCCTGTATGGGGCCCAAATTTGCTCACAGTACTCCAAATGTGGCCTGACCAGCGCCCTGTAAAGCCTCAGCATTACATCTCTGTTTTTGTATTCCAGTGCTCTTGATATAAAAGCCTGCATTGAATTTGCCTTTGTTACTACCGATTTGATTTGCAAATTAATTTTTTGGGATTCCTGCACCAGCACTCCCAAGTTCCTTGAATTCCTTTAATAAGGACTGTAGCAATCATAGTAAAGAGAAGGACCTTTTCTTTATTCTTTGGCCATGTGATGTTCAGTTCTGAATCAGATTCCCCAAAAGGAAGGCGGTAGACGACAAACTTCTCATTCAGGAACATGTGCCCAATCCACAGGACAAGGCTGATTATAAAGAAAAGATATCCAAATGCCGAACACGATAAAAATAGAGAAGATATCCAAAGGGCAGGAAGGGCAAATTTGCAGAGAATTACTCGAGAATCAAAAAAAATCATGTATATTCAGCAATGGATTGTGAGGATACTGCAGAGATAGGCCAGGCTCGCATTTGTAAAGGGCATTAGTCATCAGGATGGAAAACATAGGTTGAGAAAAATAACAAAGGGAGACATCTTGAAGGTGGAGTTTTATCTTAAATGTTATACTTAATTAAACGGATAGGTTGAGTTTATAAGTTAGCTATATCAATAGACCTGTAAACAATCTTATGCACACTTGTAGTCAGAAGAAACTTCTCCAGATATTAACTCTTACCTTATTGCACATTAAGGTTTTATCATAATTATCTTAGTGCTTTTTAAGAGAGTTTCATCTGTTTCTAATACAACAAGCAATGATTCAAAAAAGAATTTGAAAAAAAGACCTGCATCACAAACAAACCAAGTGAAGAGAAAACCTTACACAGAAGTTCAGAACAAAAGTATGATGTTATGCATTAAAACACAGTTATACATCAGAATAGTTGGGAAGGATTATATCCTACCCAGAAAATCTAAAGGCTATACTTTTTCTAACATTTATTTGGTACATCAGGATAATAAATTTAATGGGTTTTGATTATTAATGTGCAGAATTGAAACAACTTACAAGCGAAAACAACAATCATTTCAATTTCAGAAATGGGCTCTTAAAGATAGCGGAGTCAGGGGATATGGGGAGAAGGCAGGGATGGGTACTGATTGGGATTGATCAGCCATGATCACATTAAATGGCTCAAAGGGCCGAATGGCCTACTCCTGCACCAATTGTCTATTATCTATTGACACATTGTGTGAAGTACTGTGCAAATCTTACCCTTTCCTGAAGCACGATGGTTTGTCTTGTTCACATCACCACCGCGTGCATCTTTCCTCAAATCACCTGCTCCATCTCCATTTTCATCCTGGCTGTCATACTGCTCTTCAATAATTACATCAGGGCTCTCCACAACCACGCGGACTTTGTCCTCAGCTCGAACAGCCTCAGAATTAATGTTAATAATTTCACCAGGTAAATCTGATTGAGCAAGTGGATTAGCTTCCGACCCATTTCCCTCTGGCACAATAATCTGCAGAAACAAAAAGGACAAATTAAATAATGAATGTAATCAACAGCGATCAAATACCATTGCCTCAATTAGAATTAACTTGACAAAGGTACTGAATAATAGAAAATCAAGACCATATCAACAATCAAGTGTGACAACAATCAAAAATCAAGACCATATCAACAATTCATGTCATAGACGTGATGTGTCGTGTCGTGCTGAGTCATGTTCTACCTAGAGCTTTTCAGCATACTACATCCAGATCCAGATCCAACTCACCCATTCCAATCAACTCCCATTTTCCTGTGATTGGCCCATATCCCTCCAAACCTTTCCTATCTAAGGCTTTTGAAGGTAGATAAATCGCCCAGGCCTGATCAGATATAAACAGGGACACTGTGGGAAGCAAGAGAAGACATTGAAGGAGCCTTGGCTGAGATGTACACTGGACATGGTTGAGGTGCCAGAAGACAGGAGGGTCACTAAATGTGCCTTTATTTAAGAAGGGCTGCAAATAAAAGGATCCAGAGCACGACAGAGTCAGGTGAAATTAAACTCAAAAAATGATTCAAATGTATTAACACAAGTTAGAACATTAAAGCTTCTTTGAATCTGCAGGCGCCGGCCTGTATTTGCTGTGGCGAGGTAGAGACCGTGTTCCACGTGTATGTGGAGTGTGTGAGGTTGCTGCATCTGTACGAATATCTGAAGGGGCTGCTCCTCAGGTTCGGTTGCATTTTAGTCCCACGATCCTGGTGTTTGGACACAAGGCAGGAAGTGGGGAGGGCCGATCGGGGGGGGGGATCTCTCTGTCGGTTTTACTTCTGGGCCTGGCCATTCGCGGGTCCCCCCCCCCCTCCGGGGTTATGGAGGGAGGGAAGGAGGGAGGGGGTGACTGAGGGTAGGGGAAAGGAGAGGGAGGGAGTCATGAGGGAGTGGGGGAGGGGAAAGAAGAGGGAGGGTAAAGAGGAGGGGGAGGGAGTGAAAGGCAATGGAGGAGGATAGGGGTAGGAAGAGGGATGGCGAGGCACAGTTGATGGAGGGTTGCCGTGACTCGCGTCACAACGGGGATGTCTGGCATCACAACGGGAAGCCCTCAGTTGGGGGCCATGGGTCAGTGGTGGAATCATCATCATTGGCGGTCACTCAAAACGAGTATGACTGTCCTCTCATGGAGGACGCCTGTGCGTGACTTTGTTTAAGGTGGGGAGACTGGTGCACAGACAGCCACCACACGATCCTTGACAGATCTGGGTCAGGATCCGGTGGCATGGAGTCCAAGACGACCGGAGACCCTTTTCTGCTGCAGCCTTCATCCGCCATCCCAGCCGTTGTGACGCTCCACTAAAGTCAGCCATCATCCTCCGCCTGTTCCACCGTTGTGGTCTTGGTTGGATTGCTCTTTGTCAGAGACCTCCCCCTCGACTTTACCGCCATGGCTGACCCAACCAGGAGCATAGCTCCAGACGGCATCGCTCTCAGGATCTCAGGACCACACAAGCTTCTCCACTACAACAAGATGACAATCCACGGAGAACATATGATGAGCATTTGACAGCACTGGACCTGCACTCGCTGGAGATTAGAAGGATGAGGGGTGGGGCCTCATTGAAACATTAAATAGTGAAAGGCCTGGACACAGTGGATGTGGAGAGGATGGTTCCATTAGTGGAAGAGTCTGAGATTCATAGCCTCAGAATTGGACTTCTTTCGAGGAGGAATTTCTTTAGTCAGAGGGTGGTGAATCTGTGAAATTCTTTGCCACATAAGGCAGTGGAACTATCTTTGCCAGTGGTGGAATATTGCCTTGTGACGGGCCCAACGTGTCTGCACCTGGTCGAGTTATCTCCAAAATTTAAAGTGGGCTTAAATTGTAACCAATGAACATTTCCATTTCTGGTTGCATGGTTGAGAGAAGATTATTGATAAAACAACAAGCATAGGATACTGGGGAAATAAGGAAGTGCCGATGCATATTTACATAAAATGTGCTGGACTAACTCAGCAGACCAGGCAGCATTTCTGAAGAAAATGGATAGGTGACTTTTTGGGTGAGGACACTTCTTCTGCCCTGAAGAAATACTGCAGCAATCAACTTTATTAATTGTCAGCCACAGTGCTGGAGTAATTCAGCAGCTCTGGTAGCATCTGCCTGACCTGCTGAGCTACTCTGGCACTTTGCATCTTTTCTGGAGTACCTTGTATTTTCAAATAGCAGCACCTTTAGACAATAAAATACCCAACTTGTAATCAGACATTGTCTGACAACAAGGCAAAGATCACCTTCTTTGGGATGACTCAAAGCTTTGTCAATGAGTAAGTTTAAACTATGATGGCCGACTAGGAAAAGGGGAGATGCAGCGAGACCTGGGTGTCATGGTACACCAGTCATTGAAAGTGGGCATGCAGGTGCAGCAGGCAGTGAAGAAAGCGAATGGTATGTTAGCTTTCATAGCAAAAGGATTTGAGTACAGGAGCAGGGAGGTTCTACTGCAGTTGTACAGGGTCTTGGTGAGACCACACCTGGAGTATTGCGTACAGTTTTGGTCTCCAAATCTGAGGAAGGACATTATTGCCATAGAGGGAGTGCAGAGAAGGTTCACCAGACTGATTCCTGGGATGTCAGGACTGTCTTATGAAGAAAGACTGCATA
Organism: Amblyraja radiata; assembly: GCF_010909765.2. Taxonomy (NCBI): domain Eukaryota; kingdom Metazoa; phylum Chordata; class Chondrichthyes; order Rajiformes; family Rajidae; genus Amblyraja; species Amblyraja radiata. The sequence continues at coordinate 17,771,681 of NC_045968.1, forward strand.
GACTTGGTTTATACTCTCTAGAATTTAGGAGATTGAGAGGGGATCTTATAGAAACTTACAAAATTCTTAAGGGGTTGGACAGGCTAGATGCAGGAAGATTGCTCCCGATGTTGGGGAAGTCCAGGACAAGGGGTCACAGCTTAAGGATAAGGGGGAAATCCTTTAAAACCGAGATGAGAAGAACTTTTTTCACACAGAGAGTGGTGAATCTCTGGAACTCCCTGCCACAGAGGGTAGTCGAGGCTAGTTCATTGGCTATATTTAAGATGGAGTTAGATGTGGCCCTTGTGGCTAAGGGGATCAGAGGGTATGGAGAGAAGGCAGGTACGGGATACTGAGTTGGATGATCAGCCATGATCATATTGAATGGCGGTGCAGGCTCGAAGGGCCGAATGGCCTACTCCTGCACCTAATTTCAATGTTTCTATGATCCTAAAGAAGAAGGCAGAGATACAGAGGTTAAGTGGAGTAAATTCTACAGTTAGTGTTGAGAAAATTGAACGACATGTTTATGATCCAGAATGCAAATCAGTAACTTTAAAAGATAAAGTTGAAATAGTTTTGACTGGGCACTTAGCTAAGAACCATTGCTTATAGGATTAGGAGTACACTAGAAACGTATCTAAAACTGAAAAAAATATTTTCCACAGTGACCATAAATTTAATTGCATGAAACGAACAGCTTATATTGGAATACATTTTTGGATGACTCAGTGGTGTACTGATTACAAAAATTACCAAAATCCTTATCTTTGGAACAAATTTTGTGATATATAAACAAATATGATAATTTTCATGATTTGTGATTGCATTGTTTCAATTGAAGGCAGTTCTAAAGACTCAGATTTCCTGAGGAAGCAGCGGATTACATGGCTGGGTTTCCTTGTCACATCTTACTATAAACATTCAAGCTAAAGTTGTTAGTTTCACCCTGATGATGCTTACTCCTCCGACAGATGCAGCACTTAATATCGTTTGGGAAATTTGTCAGTGTTGCCGATAACATGTAATCATGATCATCATAATCATACTTTATTAACCAAGTATGTTTTGCAACATATGATGAATTTGATTTGCCATACAGTCATATCAATAAAAAGCAACAAGACACACCAAATACATTTTAACATAAACATCCACCACAGCGACTCCTCCGCATTCCTCATTGTGATGGAGGGCGAAAACAAAGTTCAATCTCTACCCTTGTAATAAAATTAATCGCACTGAAAAATTTAGATGTCCACATCCCAGCAAATATATTTTTTTTTAAATGTGTTCCATAAAGCAGATTTAAAGAAATCTCAAAGTGCTTCCACTTTAAATTTGTTAAACTGTTGCTTATATACACATGCTTGAAAAAAGTTTAATCTGTACCATTTTTTTCATGAAAATGTTATCCTAACAGACATTTCTCCTTTAAGAGAAATTCAATACACATGACTTCTGACCACAAGCCATTATTCCTATTAGTATGAAGTTCCAATACCTTAATGAAGCCCAGAATACATGCATTTTAAGCACATTTTACAAGCTCAGCAAAGAAACAAAGCAAAACACTGTTGAGAAAGTTTATATTTAAGCCAAAGAAAGCAATTTAACTTTCCATAGTTCACTTAAGCTTCTGGCAATGGTTCTTTCCCGTAAAAGCTAGATTTTAAACCTGTCATATTAAATAACAATTTATGGAAGTTCTCAAGGGTACCCCTACTAGTGGGAACTTCCTTTTGGTGGTCTGCTCTAAATTACAGTAGCATTTGTTTATTTATTTATTGGGACTGATAGATTATTACATTTGATAGGACTAGTCTCAAACAGACTTTTTTTAAAACACTTGTTATGAATAATTTCACAGGTTGTATCGTGATCAAACACTGATATTTGACCAATCACAGCTGGACAGACTTACACTTATAAAGGGGTCAAATTATTAATTCACACAATATTTGGCATTTTCTGGATATAAACTTAATTTTTGAACTCCAAGTAGATTAGTAAACATCTGTTAAAACAATTATAGAAACTTTGAGCCTTTCTGTACATTGTAATATTATTATATTACAACTATGAAGATAATTGTGACCATGAAAGCTTAGAGATGTTCAAGGATCACTACCTGGCCACTCTCTTGACTTTGAAAGAGATCTCTTCACTATTGCAGTCCATCCTCCTACAGAGCCTCTGAAGTGCTGAATTACCAATTCTGAAATATCTCTAGCTCCTTAGGTGCTGCATCATGAGTTCATTCGCACTCAGTAAGCCAGCTCCCAACAGTACAGCCCACTGAGAGAACACCAAATGCGTAGTCAAGCCTTTGGGGCCCATTGTTGATCAAGTTGATCCGATAGGACCGTTGACCTTTCACCGATCTCTCACTTCCCTCCAGAAGTTATTTTGATATTTTGCCAAAATACCAGCGAGTGTGAATGCAAATGGATGATGGTTATATGAAAGGTAATAAACAAGTTATGGGAGGGTTCACTTAGTGATCCTCAATTTCTCTCCCCAGGCAGATGGAGGTGGGGGGTTTTGGTTCTTGCGACCCAGTAGGGAATGATGAGGTGTAAGGTACACAACCAATAGACTATAGGTGCAGGAGTAGGCCATTCGCCCCTTCGAGCCAGCACCGCCATTTAATGTGATCATGGCTGATCATCCCCAATTAGTACCCCGTTCCAGCCTTCTGCCCATATCCCAACTCCGCTATCTTTAAGAGCCCTATCTAGCTCTCTCCTGAAAGTATCCAGCGAACCGGCCTTCACAGCCCTCTGAGGAAGAGAATTCCACAGACTCACAATTCTCTGTGAGAAGAAGTGTTTCCTCGTCTCCGTTCTAAATGGCTTACCCCTTATTGTTAAACTGTGGCCCCTGGTTCTGGACTCCCCCAACATCGGGAACATCTTTCCTGCCTCTAGTGTGTCCAGACTACTTAATCTTATATGTTTCAAGAAGATTCCCTCTCATCCTTCTGAACTCCAGAGTATACAAGCCCAGCCGCTCCATTCTCTCAGCATATGACAGTCCCCCCAATCCCGGGAATTAACCTTGTAAACCTACGCTGCACTCCCTCAATAGCAAGAATGTCCTTCCACCAAAAGTGACAAATCTGGATACGCACTCACTAGGATCCTGGAAAGCTAGACAACTAGAGCAATAGTCCAACTGGACTGCGTCTGCATAGTCTAGCCTTAAAAATAATCAACTCTTCACTTATTTTTCTTGTAGCAACACAGCTGTTACTTCCATGTTCTACAACTACATGCAGGTTTCTGGCTGAAGTTATGAAGCATCTCTGGGACAGGAAGAGAGGTAGTTTTCCCCCATGACTCAATAAGACAGTTCAATGCCCTGTTTAGAGTAAAGGTGGAAGGGAAAATTGGCAAAGGATGGAGATCACAGAACCGCAGAAAGCATGACATGATTGCAAAGCAGTTGTTAGTGTCCCAAATTATTTTCGATTGGTGAAGATTTCATCTATTTACGTATATCCCCGCACAACAGGCATTAAGTAACTTTCTCCACTTACATTTCTACAGAACGTTTCTAAATGATGCTGAAACACAATTTAAAGAATCCTTTTCAGGATTTTTAATAACTTCAATAACCCAAAATGATGCCATTGGATACAACCACACTTCACATGCATTGCACTTCACTTCTGTTCTCCCCAAAGAGCTTTTTAATCAATTACTTTAAAATAGTTTAACATTCTCCTAAAGAGAGATGGAAGAAAATCATTAACATTCCTATTATCAAATAATTTTCCAATTAAAAATCCAGATAAAATAGTTAAATCTCCATCAAAAGTAGAATTTGTGACATATGTTGAATGAATACGTCACTTATTACGCCCATTAGCTATTACAGCACTGAAGGAAACCTGTTCACAATTAACCGTTATCTATTCCACTCCACCCAATAACATTTCTCTGCGATTCCGGTATTAAAGATCACAGGCGTGCCTCTTTGTTCTATTTGTCACTTTCAGGATAAAGGTCTACACTCAGCCCTATTTTAAATCACATCACAACATTGCCAACATTTCCTTTTCCTGTGTAAGATTTTTCAACCCCACCCAAATACTCATACCTTATTGTACAATGTTGTCAAATTTGTTACACCCATGGCAATAGACATTATAAAATCTGCAAAAGTGTGATGAACTTTTAGACAATACTTCATTTCACAAATATATTTTAAGTCAACTTGTTCGTAACTTCTCACCATCTTCCAACGCTAAATTATCTGCGTTTCCAGATGAGAATTTTTTTTAAATGTGGCTTGGGGAAAAAAACACTCACTTGTGGAGTTTGTTGTTGAGCATGCAAGTGATATGGCCTGCCCAACAAAGCTGATTGAGGCCAAGTAGGGCCTCGGAGCTGGGGCTGATAGTCTGGGAGAGGAAATTGATGATGTTTTACTTATTCTTGCTGTGACTTGGAATATTTTGTAGTCAGAGTTGATGTTAATTTTTCAATGCCTTGAGGTGTCTGCTAGAAGAAGAGTCCAGGACACTAAAGGGCATGATAGCCTGCTGCCTGGTAGACCATGAGCTTTAAGACCTAGATCTTCAAAATCCCTTTTGTTGGCCCTATGAAGGCAATGCTAAATTTCATCATCAATGTTTGCCTAGTTGTTGACCATTTATAGGACTTTTATTGTGGAGGGCAATGATGCAAAGCAGAGGCATGTTGTTGGGAGAACGTTTGTCTAGCGGATGTTCAATGCAATGCTCATTCCTCTCATGTAGTTCACTGAATAAGCCGACAAAGGCTTGGAGCTCAGCCTCATCCGCACACACACAAATACACTGGCGATGTCTGCACACAGCAGTTTGACTAGTGAGGTCAGAGTGACCTTGGTTCTGGTGTGTAAAAGTTTCCCATTAGTTCTTAAGTTTAGCTCCAATCCCACAGGAAGTTTGTTGGATGTGAGGTACAGCATGCAACTAAAAAGATTGAAAACTGAGTTGGTGCAATGAAGTAGCCTTACTTGACATTACTTGACACATTACTGTGTTTGTTACACCCTGCTTTACAGTTGCAATGTCCTGTCAACATTTTTAAATATTATTTTTCGTAACAATCACCCAAAATCAACATTTGAATAGATTGTAACATTATTTCATGAGAATTTCATTTTCTTTGATAGTTCAAGGAAAATAAAATGTCAAATTATGTCACCGAAAGTTTCTATATCATTGTTTTAAATATTTAAATAATGGCTTTGTTTAAAGTTACAAACTCAATATGGATTGCAAAATATTCAGAGGTAATATATATCAACACCTTTTAATTTTATTACTCTGCTAGACAGTACAAAACAAAAATTAATCCTGGAACAACTGCAGTTAAAAAATTATAAAATGCACAAAGCAGAACAAACCAATTCAGAGTTGGCGATGTTGGGGGAGTCCAGAACCAGGGGCCACAGTTTGAGAATAAGGGGTAATTCATTTAGAACAGAGATGAGGAAACACTTTTTCACACAGAGAGTTGTGAGTCTGTGGAATTCTCTGCCTCAGAGGGCGGTGGAGGCCGGTTCACTGGATACTTTCAAGAGAGAGTTTCAACTTTCTAGATAGGGCTCTTAAAGATAGCGGAGTCAGGGGATATAGGAAGGCAGGAACGGGGTACTGATTGGGGATGATCAGCCATGATCACATTGAATGGCGGTGCTGGCTCGAAGGGCCGAATGGCCTACTCCTGCATCTATTGTCCATTGTCTTTTGGCAGTCGATAGGTTCTGTCAGTCAAATATTCTTAGGATCATGTTCTTTGAAAAGGCAATTGAAATCTACTGCCTTTACCTGCTAACAGCATCTCCAAATCAACCTTTACAAGCCGAGTCTGAAGAAGGGTCTCGACCCGAAATGTCACCAATTCCTTCTCTCCAGAGATGCTGCCTGTCCCACCTGGAGTATTGTGTGCAGTTTTGGTCCCCTAATTTGAGGAAGGACATTCTTGCTATTGAGGGAGTGCAGCGTAGATTTACAAGGTTAATTCCCGGAATGGCGGGACTGTCATATGCTGAGAGAATGGAGCAGCTGGGCTTGTACACTCTGGAGTTTAGAAGGATGAGAGGGTATCTCATTGAATCATATAAGGCGGAGGTATTCACGAGAATCTTCAATCTCTCTCTATCTCTGGCAACGGTCCCCAAGTGCCTGAAAACAGCCACCATAGTGCCGGTGCCGAAAAAGTCCAAAATCACCAACCTCAACGACTACCGGCCGGTTGCCCTGACTCCAATCCCCATGAAGTGCTTCGAAAGGCTGGTCCTCTCCCATATTAAATCCAGCATCCCTGCCTCTCTGGACTCCCATCAATTTGCATACAGGGCAAATAGATCGACAGAGGATGCCATCTCTCTGGCCCTTCACACTGTCCTGACTCACCTGGACAGACAGGGCACGTATGTGAGGATGCTCTTCATTGACTATAGCTCTGCATTCAATACGGTCATCCCCACCAAGCTCACCACCAAACTCCACCAGCTAGGCCTCAGCTCACCGATATGCGCTTGGATCCTGAACTTTCTCACGGAGCGACCGCAGGCAGTGAGACTGGGCCCGCACCTGTCCTCCACCATCACCCTGAGCACCGGCACACCACAGGGTTGTGTACTAAGCCCCATGCTCTACTCCCTCTTCACTCACGACTGTGTCCCTGCATTCGACACCAACACCATCGTGAAGTTTGCAGACGACACAACAGTGATTGGGCTGATCACCAACGGTGATGAAACAAAATACAGAGCGGAGGTGCAGAACCTGGCGGACTGGTGCGCCAATAACAACTTGGCACTAAACACCTCCAAGACCAAGGAGCTGATCATTGACTTCAGGAGGTCCCATTCTGGAGAATACGACCCAATCTCCATTTATGGGGAAAGTGTGGAGAGAGTGTCCAGCTTTAAGTTTCTGGGCACTCACATTTCAGAAGACCTCACATGGTCCACAAACACCGCCGCGCTGGTCAAGAAGGCACAGCAACGACTGTTCTTCCTGAGGACATTAAAAAAGACTGGTCTGCCCCAACAGCTGCTGACAACGTTCTACCACTGCACCACAGAGAGCATACTAACGTATGGCATCTCTGTGTGGTATCTCAGCTGCACGGAGGCGGAGAGGAGAGCTCTTCAGCGCGTCGTCAACAGAGCGCAGAGGATCATCGGGACAGAGCTACCAGCCTTGGAGGGCATCTACCACACGCGGTGCCTCAGGAAGGCCCTCAGCATCCATAAGGACTCATCACACCCCTGCCACGGTCTGTTTCAACTACTTCCCTCCGGCAGACGTTACAAGGCCTTCTACGCCCGAACCTCCAGACTCAGGAACAGTTTCATCCCAAGAGCTATAGCGGCTCTGAACCGGCCCTAATGAGTGCCCCCCCACCCACCCCCTTTGGACAGTCTCCCTCAGATGGTCACGTCAATCAATTCAGCTTGTTTATTTATGTATTGTATTTATTTACCTTTCCTGGACATCAGTGGAGCTGCACACTAAATCTCGTTGCACTGACGTGCAACGACAATAAAAGATATATTATTATTATTATTATTATTATTATAAGATTATTAAGGGTTTGGACACGCTAGAGGAAGGAAACATGTTCCCGATGTTGGGGGAGTCCAGAACCAGGGGCCACATTTTAAGAATAAGGAGTAAGCCATTTAGAACGGAGACAGGGAAACACTTTTTCTCACCGTGAGTGGTGAGTCTGTGGAATTCTCTGCCTCAGAGGGCGGTGGAGGCGGGTTCTCTGGATGCTTTCAAGAGAGAGCTAGATAGGGCTCTTAAAAATAGCGGAGTCAGGGGATATGGGGAGAAGGCAGGAACGGGGTACTGATTGGGGATGATCAGCCATGATCACATTGAATGGCGGTGCTGGCTCGAAGGGCTGAATGTCCTACTCCTGCGTCTATTGTCTATTGAGTTATTCCAGCATTTTGTGTCTACCTTCGATTTAAACCAGCATCTGCAGTTCTTTCCTACACAACCTTTACAAGTTCCTATTTAATGCAAAAAAAAATCAGCCTTGCCCCAATTTAGGACTTAAACCTCTGGACCAAAAATAAATCAAACTATTGTAAAAGTTTGTGTCAAATGTCTTAAGCCTATATTAACTTCCTATTATTTCCTTAAAGCTTTTTGGTCATGTTTTTGGTACTGTCAACATTCCTCTTACTAGATTCCTGTGTCCAAACCTTGAATGGAACTGAGGATAGTCACAACACAGCGGGTCAGACAGCATCTCTGGGCTTGTATTCACTGGAATTTAGAAGGATGAAAGGAGATCATATCGAAACATATATTGAATTCTTAAAGGATTGGACAGACAATATGCAGGATTTTTTTTCTCCAGAAGTTGGGGTAATCCAGAACTAGGGATCACAGTTTAAGAATAAGGGGTAAGCCCAGTGTTTCCACTTTGTAGGAAATTACCCGAAATTCAGGAAATTCTGGTTGCCTTTGGGTAATTTTAGGGAAATAAAATAATTTCGGAAAATATCCGCATCTGGCACGCGGGATGATTTGGGGGGAAAAAAGTGTATTTACGACCATCCACACCTGCGCAGTTGGGGAAGGCCCGTCAGCCGCGTCACAATTGAAAATAGCGCAGGTGACGCAGAAGGAATGCAAAATGACGGCGTCTCCCTGCGCATGCGCAGTGGGCCCGGGCAGGAGCTCACCATTTGCACTACATCGCTTCGTGTCTGGGTGAGTGGGGCCGTGGAATAATGCGTTGGGGGAGTGGGAGTCGGATCCAATGGGTTCACGCTTGTTTTATATCAGGGGTGTCAAACTACCCGCCAAGGGGTCCAATCCGGCCCGCGGGATGATTAGGGAAAAAAAAAGGAGTGCCCGTTTCTCCGGGCCTGGGGCTGCGATGTCTGCCCGCCCGGTCCATCGCCTCCATCCACGACGTCGGAGCCTCGCCGCCGGTCAGCCTGGCGTCCAGGTAGCGGGTTCCCTCCGCTGCTGGCTGTTGGTCTGGCGACACCGTTCTCCCGTCTCTGAAACCAGTCCTGGCAACGGCAGTGACCCAACACCAGGCGCCGCTCCGGCTGGACCCCCGCCTCCTCCTTCCCCCCCCCCCCCCGCCCAAAGATGGGGAGAGAGAGAGAGGTGGAGGGGGAGGGAGGAAGAGGGAGAGGAAAGAGGAGGGGGGTAGGGAGAGGGGGGAAGGGACAGGGGGAGAGGGAGAGGGGGAGAGGAAGAGGGAGAGGGGGAGGGGAAGAGGGAGAGGGAGAGGGAGAGGGGAAGAGGGAGAGGGGGAGAGGGGGAGAGGGGGAGAGGGAGAGTGCTGTCACAACCCAGTAGTTCAGTTTGAGGATAATTAGAGGCTAACTGTGTCCATTGTCCGAGTTTGATTGCTGTGTTGTTAACGTATGACCGCAAAAGAAAAACAACAACAATAGCACGCAGGTAGCATTTTAGAAAATTTCAGGAAATACCATCAAATTCCAGGAGATTTGGAATTCTATTTCAGGGGGAAAAAATGGAGGTGTGGAAGCACTGGGTAGGCCATTTAGAACTGAGATGAGGAAAAACCTTTTCACCCAGATAGTTGTGAATCTGTGGAATTCTCTGCCACAGAAGGCAGTGGAGGCCAATTCACTGGATGTTTTCAAGAGAGATTTAGCTCTTAGGCCAAAAGGAATCGAGGGTATGGGGAAAAAGCAGGAACGGGGTATGGATTTTAGATGATCAGCCATGATCATATTGAATGGTGGTGCTGGCACAAAGGGCCGCATGTCCTTCTCCTGCACCTATTTTTCTATGTTTCTAACATGGAACCTGTGTGCGGAACCACTGCAGTTGCAGGACACCGCTCACCAGTTCTTTCGCACCAACCATCTTTCTGCTTCACACAACTTTTTTCCCTTTCTTTCAATTATTTTTTTTACTGCAGCTTTCATTTATATATTTTCCAACCTCAATTTTCGTTTTTCATTGTACCTGGTTAAAAATAGTTTTATATGTCTGCATATATCCTGTAACCAATCTAATATAGTTGTTCCCATGCAGTGCATAATTAGCACAAACTAATGTGCCAAATGGCATTTGTTTGAAGAAGGATCTTGACCCAAAATATTACTTATCTATGCTGTCTAGGGATGCTGCCTGACCCGCTGAGTTACTGCAGCATTTTGTGCCTTTCCTTGGGAAACTAGCATCTGCAGTTTCCGGTTCCTAAACTTGGTTTCGGCATTATTCTATTGTGTGTTTTATGTAATTCTGTGCATTTCAATGGACAATCGGCAATAGATAATAGGTGCAGGAGTCGGACCTTCGAGCCAGCAGCGCCAGTCACTGTGATCATGTCTGACCATCCACAATCAGTATCCTATTCCTGCCTCCCCATATCCTCTGATTCTGCTATCTTTAAGAGTTCTATCTAGCTCTCTCTTGAAAGCATCCAGAGAATTGGCCACCACTGCTGTCTGAGGCAGAGAATTCCACAGATTCACAACCCTCTGTGTGAAAAAGTTTTTCCTCATCTCCGTTCTAAATGGCTTACCGCTTATTCTTAAACAGTGGCCCCTGGTTCTGGACACTCCCAACATCGGGAACATGTTTCCTGCCTCTAGCATGTCCAAACCCTTAATAATCTTATACGTTTCAATAAGATCCCCCTCATCCTTCTAAATTCCAGTATACAAGCCCAGCCGCTCCATTCTATCAACATATGACAGTCTCGCCATCCTGGGAATTAACCTCATGAACCTACACTGCACTCCCTCAATAACACAAATGTCCTTCCTCAAATTTGGAGACCAAAACTGCACACAATGCTGGAGAAACTCAGCGGGTGAGGCAGCATCTATGGAGCGAAGGAAATAGGCAACGTTTCGGGTTCAAACCCTTCTTCAGGCAATACTCCAGGTGTGGTCTCACTAGGGCCCTGTACAACTGCAGAAGGACCTCTTTGCTCCTATAGTCAACTCCTCTTGTTATGAAGGCCAACATGCCATTCGATTTCTTCACTGCCTGCCGTACCTGCATGTTTATTTTCGGTGACTGATGAACAAGGACCCCCAGATCCCGTTGTACTTCCCCTTTTCCCAACTTGACACCATTCAGATAATATTTTGCAATTAGCCTGTTTGCATTGAAAAACGTTGGATTGACAAAAGAACAAATGGTCCAACTGCTCTCTTTCTAGTTGTGATTCACTCCATCCGTAAATGAGACTTGCTTTATCTTCAATCAACAATTTGACAGACCATTTCAGTCAATCATGACTTTATATCAACATATCTAAAAATGCACTCGCAATGAAACTCAGCAAAGGTTTTCATCTACTACTGATACGATCATATACTCTACACAAGCCGACTAAATCCTGGGGATCTAATTTTAATCTACACTTATGCCAAATTAATTATTGTGGTGAAAAAACAACAAAAATTAATAAAAGAAGCAAAAGGATAATGGTATTAAAGTAAGAAATAGCACCAACCACAATTATTACGAACTGTTAATTTCTGAGGCGTAAACCTGAAACTTTTCACATGCAGCTGACTTTAATTCTCAATATACACTGCACACCAATACATTACCATGACTGATGTTTAGAACAATGAAGGAAGAAAGCTAACTGTCGCACAATTCCTGAATATGCTTTGAAAATGTATGCTAACTATCTTTAAAACAATGTTAGACAATGTTAGACCTGTTGTAAGAAAACTGTTGTGTTCATATTTACAACAGATTTCATAGCCGTGTTAAACATTTGCCCAGAAACTATAACTTCAACAATATTTCTGCCCTCTACTGTTCAAAACTGTTATCTGTACACTGAAAATATCAAAGGGGTTTGATACATTGTCACATTTGAGAGATAAAATAAATTTTGCAATTTCCTAATTTTGAATTAAATTTGTTACTCTGAAGCTGAGGAACAAGCCAAGTGTGGTGATTGCACTCTAAAAGTTTCAGACAACTTACATTAATTCATTTATGTTATTTATAGCCTTCTAAACATAGAAACATAGAAAATAGGTGCAGGAGTAGGCCATTTGGCCCTTCGAGCCTGCACCGCCATTCAATATGATCATGGCTGATCATCCAACTCAGTATCCTGTACCTGCCTTCTCTCCATACCCCCTGATCCCTTTAGCCACAAGGGCCACATCTTAAATCCAGCCAATGAACTGGCCTCAACTACCTTCTGTGGCAGAGAATTCCACAGATTCACCACTCTCTGTGTAAAAAATGATTTTCTCATCTCGGTCCTAAAAGACTTCACTCTTATCCTTAAACTAACTGGCTATTCATTAAATTACATTTTTATGGAAACATTGCAGTTTTAGTCGACATCTCCAATGAGCCAATAATTACAATCATTTTATTTACAAAAACTTAACTGTACTTTTTGCTGATCCATGAACTAAAATTTATATTATGTAGTTCAAAAGAATCATGTTTTTCAACAAAGCCTCATGGCAGCACTGATTTGATTACATTTTGCTTCTTACCTTGACTGACATTCAAGGGCCATATATTGCAACACATTTCAAAATATCAATCGGGTATTATACTTATGTAATACTATTTCTACAAAAGTACATTTTTGAAAAATGAACATTCAAAGACCTAATGAAGAAGATTCTTAATCATAGCTTTCAACAGAACAAATGCTGAACTCAAACAAAACGTGATGGAAATGCTCGTATGTCGGGCAGTTTCTGTGGAAAGAGAAACAGAATGAATGTCACTGGTCCATCATCAGATGAAACATTAACGCTGTTTCCCTCTCCACAAGTCCTGACTGCTTTGCTGAGTATTGCTAGGATTCCCTGCTTTTATTTCCATCTCTAACATTTGCAATATTTTCTTTTGAAAAAACATAGAACTGATCAAAGTGCAAACAACAAACAGAAAACTGGTATATCTGTGGTGATGTATGCAAGTTAAAACTTTTGAGGAGGAAGTTAGATCATTAATTCAAGCTCATCATCTATGTTGTATAATTATGGTGAGTTCTGGGTGCTACTATACATACTGCCAACAGAGCATCATGTTATGCCGAGGAAACCACTGACAATCCACTATCTCATTTTTTGAAAACCCCAATGGTTCAGCATCGTGTTCTGATTGTTAAACCCACCCACCCACCCCTCCCCCAGTTTCCTATATTCACTATAAATTCACAGGGGACCTGTTCCATGCTCCTTTCACATTTACTGATCAACAAAAGTTACCACATTCCTTTTCAATTCACTAGGGCTCCATTGCCACGCTCCAGAGCCCAGTTCCATTCATCTTTTTTAATATCCACAGGACGCTCATTCCCACCCCCTTTTAAATGCACGGGATGCCTATTCCCACTCTCCTTTTAAACCCAAGGGGATCTCACTCTCACTGCCTCTCAACTCACCTTGCCTGATGTTCTTGCTTCCTTTAAATGCAACTGGTAAATCAAAAACACTGCTGTGGAACATCCAGAAAGAAGCAAATCCAAAGCATGTTGAGATATCAATAAGAAAAACATCCAAAAGTCCAGCCCTACCAATGTTCCCAGGATGCCAGAATTTTACTCTAAAGATACTACAGCATCTGCTTGTAAAATACTAATCATGAGATATGAAATTTATTACCCGCCAGCAAATACAAACTAGTTACTTGCTAAAACTTGTCTATTGTCGATTGTCTATTGTCTATATATATTGCAACCCCTGGATAGAATGTGTCCATAGATGATGAGAGGAAGAGAAAAATATTGATTTTCATTCCAGATCTAAAACTTACTTTCCACTGCTCCCTGGGCAGAAGCTTTACCACCACAACATCACCATTCAAAGCTCTATTTCGAGGAATGACACCATCGATAAAAATATCTCGAGTTCCATCCTGAGAAAGAAAAAATGATCGAAATAATGTTTGAACATAACATAATAGCAGCAAGATGTAGACTAATATGTAGAAACAGGTTTACAGTAAAAAAGACAAAAAGTGCTGGAGTAACTAGGCTGGTCAGGCAGCATGCCTGGAAAAGGGCCCCAACCCGAAACATCACCTATCCATGCTCTCCAGGAATGTTGAGTTACACCAAAACTGTGTATCATTTTCCAAAATTTGAAATTTGACAAAAATAAGATACTCAAAAATACTACGAGATTAAGGAGAAAATGACTCAAAGCCATGTGAGCTAAATTGCTCACTTTTTAGGCAGTTGACCATTCCATCTATAAATAAAATCTCATTTTGATTGTCCCATTAGATTTTGCTTTAAATTGGAGAAACATAGTAGTGCTATGCCCTGAAAAAGAGTACTTCTTGCATACAATACCAGTGGAACCAGGAAGATGCTACTGAAGAGCACCCTGGCCATGAAACATAACATTCTGCCTCATTTTTTCAGTTATCGCAATTAAATGGGAAATATGCTAAATTCAAAAGTGGGTGGGCGGCAAGCGACCGACGACGCAGTGGCCTCTGCAGTCTGTCTGCCTTTTTTTAATAAAAATTGTCCCATTGAGGGTATAGTTTGTAGTGGGCTTTTAAATGTGTATGTGTGGGGGGCGGGGGGTGGGTGGGGGAAACGTTTAAATCTCTTCCCTGCACGGGGACCCGACCTTTTCCCTGTCGGGTCTCCGTTGTCGTTGGGGCCTGGCGCCGTGGAGCGGCCTCCAACCGGAACGACCTGGGGGCTCAAGTCACGGAGCCTGCGGAGCTGCGGACCTACCATCGTGGGGCTGGCCAGCTTCGGAGCGTGGAGAGTTCGGAGCGTGGAGAGCTGCGGTGGCGCGCGGCTGCGACCTGACTCCGGTGGATGGTGACACCGGGAGCTCGCGGGTCCTCGGTGGGAGACTGCTTTGCGGGGGCACCGGCAACGGCGACTTCTCCCACCCGAATTGCGGGGTTGAAAGTGACCTGGAGCAGGGCCGTACATTGCCCGGCGCGGCTTAAACAGCCGCGGGACTTGCTAGCGCCCGCCGGGGGCTCCAACATCAAGACCCGGAGCAGGGCCTTACATCGCCCGGCGCGGCTTTAAATGGCCGCGGACTTGCTAGCGCCCACCGGGGGCTTTGACTTTGACATCGGGAGAAGAATGGAGAGCAGGGGAGAGACAAGACTTTGCCTTCCATCACAGTGAGGAGGAGATTCACTGTGATGGATGTTTGTGTAAATTGTGTTGGTGTGTGTCTTGGTTCTTTTCTTGTAGGACTGTAGAAACCAAATTTCGTTAGAACCTCATGTGAGGTTCAAATGACAAATAAATGGTATTGTATATTGTATTAATGTTAAAAAAAAAGGAGGACTAGAGCCCAAAGGATTTACACACGCATCATTTTCTTGAAACCACAAAAGAAAACATGAAATGTCAAGGATACAAAGTGCTGGAGTAACTCAGCGGGTCAGGCAGCATCTCTGGAGAACAAGGATAGGTGACGTTTCAGATTGGGACCCTTCTTCAGACTGATTGTGTGTGTGCGTGTGGGGGGGGGGGGGGGGAACCATACTGATAATTAATGCTGTCACCAAATATGTATATTCTGCTAATGACTATTTTAAGAAGACTTACTTGTCTTCCTCTCAATATTTGCAGAATTAAATATACAAATGCAAGTCAGTTTGTACAGATGAAAATCTATTACGGGTTTTGCACAATATATTGTTTCTGACCTTTATTCGACATATTAAAATCACAATCAGTATCTATTATACAATGTTCATAACAATGTAAATATTTATTTCAACTTCTAATATAAAGTGTACTTTAGAAACTAAGCACACAAATTATAAATAATAATTTGCTCTGAAAAGGCTTTTTGAAAACCAATGTAATTATACTTACAGTGGCTGGAATAAAGGCGTCATGATACTTTTTAGGATTAATTCTCAGCGCACCCTGTAAAAGCCAATAAAAATTATGGTCTTAATTTTCCCAACCATACACATTTTGAAGCACTGGCTATAAATCCAAAGAACTGACCAAGTCTCGCAAGGTAATGTCAAACATTCATATAAGCATAAGAACAATGTGAAAATGCAGAAATAAAAATAAAACTGAAACAATTAAACAAGAGGCCAAATTAAAAGTTCCCTGTATCTTAAACTTCTCAAACACTTCTAAAATAAGCTGGCAACACTTTAAAAACTTCTTTAGATATGTGGGTCCCTTGAAGGCAGACACGGGTGAAATTATTATGGTTAACAAGGAAATGGCAGAAGAGTTGAATAGATACTTCGGATCTGTCTTCACTATGGAAGACACAAACAATCTCCCAGGTGTACTGGAGGACAGAGGATCTAAGGGGGTAGAGAAAGTGAAGGAAATTTTCATTAGGCGAGAAATAGTATTGGGTGGGCTAATGGACTGAAGGATGATAAATCCCCGGAGCCTGATGGTCTGCATCCCAGGGTCCTCAGGGAAGTGGCTCTAGAAATAGAAGACGCATTGGTGATTATTTTCCAATGTTCGATCGATTCAGGATCAGTTCCTGTGGATTGGAGGACAGCTAACGTTATCCCACTTTTCAAGAAAGGAGCGCGAGAGAAAACGGGGAATTACAGACCAGTTAGCCTGACTTCGGTGGTGGGAAAGATGCTGGAGTCAATTATTAAAGAGGCATATAATGGGGCATTTGGATAGCAGTAAAAGGATTAGTCCAAGTCAACATGGATTTATGAAAGGGAAATCATGCCTGACTAATCTTCTGGAATTTTTTGAGGATGTGACAAGTAAAATGGTTGAAGGGGTGCCAGTGGATGTAGTGTATCTAGACTTTCAGAAAGCCTTTGATAAGGCCCCGCACGGGAGACTGGTGACTAAAATTATGGCACATGGTATTGGGGGTCGGCTGTTGGCATGGATAGAAAATTGGTTGGCAGACAGGAAGCAAAGAGTAGGAGTGAACGGGCCCTTTTCAGAATGGCAGGCAGTGGCGAGTGGAGTGCCGTAAGGCTCGGTGTTGGGGCCGCAACTGCTTACCATATATATTAATGATTTGGAAGAGGGAATTACTACTAGCAAGTTTGTGGATGACACAAAGCTGGGTGGCAGTGTGAACTGTGAAGAGGATGTTAGGAGGTTCCAGGGTGACCTGGACAGGTTGAGTGAGTGGGTAGATGCGTGGCAGATGCAGTATAATATAGATAAATGTGAGGTTATCCACTTTGGCGACAAAAACAAGGGGGTAGATTATTATCTCAATGGGGTTAGGTTAGGCAAGGGGGGGGGGGGTGTAGCGAGACCTGGGCGTCCTTGTACACTAATCACTAAAAGTTGGCGTGCAGGTACAGCAGGCAGTGAAGAAAGCTAATGGAATGTTGGCCTTCATAACAAGAGGATTTCAGTACAGGAGTAAAGAGGTTCTTCTGCAGTTGCACAGGGCTCTGGTGAGACCACATCTGGAGTATTGTGTCCAGTTTTGGTCTAATTTGAGGAAGGACATCCTTGTGATTGAGGCAGTGCAGCCTAGGTTCACGAGATTGATCCCTGGGATGGCGGGACTGTCA